>NC_054080.1:17087058-17406391 GCF_017639655.2 Falco naumanni
CTCCATAGAAGAATAATCACAGAATATATTTCCAGATTTGTACCAGCCATCAGTTTCTCCCCTTCAAACCCAAAGCAACACAGACTTCAAAAATGTTAACTGTAAATCCTCTGTTTGAGCAGCTGTATAGGCACATTTTTTACAGATTATGAAAAACATCTGAAGATCCTTTCAGAATGAAACATGCAATGCATAGATTGCAATAGTACCCAAGGATTTATATATAACAAAGAAATACAATGAAGTTGCTTAAAAATAACACCAATTTTGTTTCAAAATAAGTTACTCCTGTCCAGAAGCAACTATTCAGAATCAAACTGTCCAAGTCAGCACAAGCAGAGAGGGGTAACAAATCTATTGTTTTGTCTAGCAACTCTTTAACAACCATTTCTATGGGTAGTAGGTCTGTCTCTTGCATCCTCACACTCTCCCCTTTGTTTTTGTTAAGTTCAAGATACGATCTTCCAGAGGTACATCTAGTATGCAGGGGGAAAATATAATTACTAGAAGTCGTCTCTTACAGTTAACTCCCGGGGTATTTTTTTTTTTTATTTCATATTTATCCTATAATTTTCTTAGTACAGTAAGAGAGATATGGACTTTTAGCAGACTGTAGAGTAGATACGGACAACCACATTAATCATTCTTCTTTTTGACCACCTTGAAATTTCTTCTTTCCACTTAACAATGAATAATATGGGCATTCCCCTTTTCTAAAAGATTCTGGCTCAGAACCTGTGAAGGAAGTTGTAAAGGGTAAGAACTGATCTGAGAAGAAAAGTGTCTGCTTTAAGAAATGCAGGTGGTAAAGAGGCACCACCACCACTTCCTTCTTCCACCTTTCTTTCTTCAACAATTCATTTTTCACTTGGGCCCATTGCTGTCACTTGAGTTTCACTGCATCTTTGTAATGTCATAACAATAACTTTGCTTTGCAAAGCATTTATGAGCCAGTGCCACAAACCCAAAGACCCGGTTCTGGTGTTTAACTAGATGAATTTTATGCACTGCCACATGAATCCCACTGTCAAGCAAGCTGGAAGAAATATTTTTTCTATTATATTACTCAAAGACACAGCTATTTTCCATTCTTTGTTTTGGAACATTACTTTCTCTTTTTTTTTAATAAATACTCATTCCTAATCAATTAACTCTTTTCCTTTATCTAAATCAAAGTTTGTTGGGGTATTTTGGGCGTTTGTTTGGTTGTTGGGGTTTTTTTTAATGAAACAGCCCTGCAGTATATGTCATGTTTGGTGTCCACATAGTTATTAAGCCTGCAAGAGCTTAATGCCTTTTTTTTTTTTCCTTCTTCTCCCCATGAAAATCTATCTGATTATTTGGGGTCTGCAGTTTATCGTGAAGTACCTGACATTTGGTAGAAAATGTAAAACAATAATGATTTAGCTGACATACTTTAAGTGCTAAGGGAGCTGCCCAGTCCAGTGTTTTTTGTGACTCAGGCAGTTTCCTTGCTCCCAGTCTGGTAAAGCCTAACATGGTACACTTGTAGGCTTTGGAGATTCCCTACTTATGCTTACCAAAAGATGCAGCAGCTGCAGTTCCCATTCAGAGGTCAGTAACCAGGCTGAGAGCATTTCCCAAATACACATACATACAAGCATGCACAACCAAACACTATGCAGTCCAACACAGGTAGAGCAGAGCCTTTACCAGCACCTCCCTAAACACCAACAGCACTAAGAGTATGGATAACCCATATACCAACTTAGTGCCTTTCAGCAGATGCAGACTAGGGTGAGCTCCACAGAAAATGAGTAAGAACTTACAAGAGTAGGGCATACGTACCTTAAGAAAAAGCAGTGTATTGCACGCGTTCAAGCACGTGTATGACCCCACATAACTTTTCAGGAAAGGACAATTGACTCATTCCTTGCTTTGATAAGAAATAAATGGTAAATGAGTAAATACAGACAGACCTTCTTCTTCCTCTTTAATTTGGCAATTGTTCCTGTGCAACTCCCAAGAGAACTATAGCTCCTGCTATGTGTCATCTCATTAGTTACTCTGCTGCTCTTAAATGTATCTTCTCCATTTAGATTGCACCCTCATGCCACTTCAAAAAGTGACATTTATTTTCACTGAAGAATAAGTTGAGGTTTAAACCACTGTTTGCAGAAGAAAAAAAAAAAAAAGTTAAACTTTATCCAAAGGGCTTATCTTAGAAATACCAAAGCATTAAATACAACTTTGAAGGTGGAAGAATCTGCTTTCTAATTACTTTTCAAGATTCTAGTACAGTTAAGATTTATACCAAAAGTTCAGGTCATGACATCACAACACGGTCCCCAGAGCAAGACATATCTCTACCTACTGCTTCCCTCACACTCACGTACAGCTGCATATTTGCACATGTGTGACTTCCAGAGTTTGTCAGACACAGGATGCCTATTGAACAAGAATTAGGGAAAATATATATAGCAATTTAATATAATAAATCTAATACAGTAAATTATTAAAAATAAAAATACAGCAGTGATAGATTAGTTTCATTTATGTGCAAATATATATATATTTTTTTAATAAAGCATTTTTCTTCTAGTACAAGTGCAGAGTAATATAGAACCGAGAAAACATGCAACAGGCTCAGCAATGCTGTGGTGTCTGCAGTCCTATGAGAAGGTAGCAGAGTCCAGAATTTGGAGGTCATAGAGAAGCTGATGCCTCATGAGGATGCCATTGCTGACACCAGCCAACATGCCCAAGACGCTTAGCACAGTACAGCACCAAAACATGCAGAGCATCACAAAACGCAGCTGGCCTTCCAGCTTCTTTAAACAGCCTTCCTGAAACAGCTGCTCCAGATGGTTTAAGTCACCCATGCAGTGAGAATATTTCTCCTTGCAACAGCTTTCAGTGACACCAGATTTCACACCTGAAAGATGCACAGAGGCAGCTGCTGTCTTTAGCCAGTCTGTGCAGTTTTGGATCCCACAACACTGTAGCTCCCTCTGTACCATATCCACAGCCGTGCTGCCAGGACCCTGTGAGTGAGTCCCATTGTAGTGATAAACAAGATAACCCATAGTGCTTTTCAGCTCAGAGGCCATCTGAACAGAGTACATCTGTGTCAGAACTACCAAAGACAATTCTAACCAAAAAAGGATCACCAGCAAGTACATGAGAATCCCTTGCTGACAGCGGGAGGTCTTAACAGAAATAGAGACAGCCAGAACTCCAGTAGGTACCAAGATAAGTGCGGCTGCAACAGCCAGCCAACCAGGGAGAAGCAAGAAAGACTCCTGAAATAAATATCTGCAGTTCTTGTAAATCAGGATCACAAAAACTCCAGCACAGGCCATAGCCGCAGCAGCCCCCCAGAAGATGAAGCCTAGGAACCTCAGCAGAAATTGAGCAACAGGCCTAGGCCTGAGCCTGGAGTCCTCATAGCACCACAGAGATAACAATGACAACACAAATACCACCACAGTCCTGATTCTCCTCATTCTGCTCAGTCCTAGCAGCCCAAACCCTCACCACCAGCATTTAAGAGACCTCCGCCCCACTTATCCAGGTGCCGAAGATGACATCTACACCCCAAAACAATTAGCAAGGGAGCAGCACTGATGAAACTGTCAGCATAAAGACTGTGCCCTGCATCAGCTGCTGCTTGTTCAGTGTAACATGCAGGAACCAGGAGGGTATTTGCCAAGCTTGCCATCAAGAGATCATCTACTTTGTTTGTATTTGAGACATTTGCATTTGAAGGAGGACAGCTGGAGAAAGGCTGCACTCCTTGCTTTACTACATTCATGTTTTAAAGAGCTAAGTATAGAGAAATAGTCAAGGTGGTAGCCAGTGGTGCTAGATCAGATCACTTAGACTGCCCAAGTGAAAGAGGTAATCCAACCACTGATCCCAAAGCAGTGGCCAAGGAGGCAACAAATGCACAAATTAGAGTAATTAACAAAGGAATAGTTAAGCAGGGGCTATTCAGGCTATTCAATCAGGGATCTCCATAGGTAACTCACCTAGACTCATTATCCTTCCCAGTATGTTTACCACTCATTAGTTTTTATATGGGACATAATGATGTTAATAATATTTTGCCTTTTTTTACTCAGCAAGATTTTTTGTGTAGATAGCTACAATTACTCAAGACACATGGGTGAGAAAAACCTACCATTTCACATTTGTACCCCTCAGTTTGCATTACCAGTGATTTGTCTGAGTGCTGTAATGACCGACCGTGAACAGTAAGATCAGTATTAACTTCTCCTTGTGTGTAAAGAAACTGAATTACACACCAGCTAAATGACTTCACAACAGTCCCAAAGGGAATTAACACCACTTATCAGCCAGCAAAAGAGCATTATTACTCAAACATGTGATACAGAAGAGCCAAGCAGTATGAGCAACCTGCATAAAACTTGCCACAGATGCCAGGAAGGCAAATCCCAAGCCAACAGTGATTCCCTGATCATCTTGATTAATTCCCATAACATCTCTTCTGTTTCTCAAGATGCAGAGCAGGGCGAAAACAACAGGCATACATAAGGGAGAATACAGATAAATGTTCCTCATTTTCAGAAACATGAGCACCTGCAGAAAATCAGAGTAATTTGGTGCTCAGATCCCTGGAACCCTGGAAAAGTCTCAGCAAAGCCAATGATCCCACATCTGTCAGATGTTTTACAGCGACCTATTGTGGTTGTATATGTTATGCATACACAGATGTTGGGCTGATTCCCATCAAAATGTCTTTCTATGTGTGTACAAACATGTCATTAAGGCTAATTATTTTGGAATGAGACAAATTGCTTTTATTATTTTTAATCTTGCCATTAACAGTAATTAACATGCAGTGATTAACTTGTTAAATCTTAACCAAATGCTTGTTTCAAGGCTGTTCTAGGATTTGTATTTTCCTGCAACTGTTCTCCGAAGTCTGTGTCTGCCCTCTCTCCTGTTCAGCTTGCTGCTACCTCCAAGCCCCCCAGCTGTGTTGTTTTTGCTGCCATTCACTTATTCTCCTGAATGCTTTTTTCTCTGACTTCTATCTTCTGCATCAGGGAGAGGAGAACGGGAGGAGCAGAAAGGATTTCCCCTCACATCTGTACACACAGGAAAACTACCCTGATTTAATGTTTCCACAATGCAGAAGAAACATATCAGAAAAGCTTGAGGAAACATATCAGAAAATACTCTAAGGAGTAATGGCTGCTTATTGCTTGTTTGCAAGCTTTGTGAAAAAAACACATGAACCTGCCTCTTTTCCTTTCTGCCTTTCCCCATGCTTATAAAGCTTAATGAGATATTAAGAAATTAGTTACAACACTATTTACTTTTCATTTCTTCTGCAGACGCTGAAATACATTAGAAAAGCTCAAACTGCCTACAGGAGAATTTTACTGCACGTTATGTTCATTTCAGCCAGGCTAACCACCATCACCTCCCTGAATACAGAGGAGAGAATTTCAACGGTTATTGAAGCCTAGAGGCTCTTATCTTTTCAAGTATTCCCCAAATACAGTAACTTCCCATTTATATAAATCTGAGAGAGGTTTTTTCTCTTGCCTTCATACAGTTGTGGGACAGGGAGAGGAGTGAAACAGCTTTTTTAAGTGGAGGGATTTGTGCTACCACAGGTTCTAACCCTTCCACTGGTACATTAGTGCTGGCTTAGACCAGCACAGAGAACCACCAGCCAGCCCGTGAGAGCAGGTAGCCATCCACACACAGCCTCCTCCTGAAGTCAGGACCTTCACGACAGTACAAACAGACAGAAGAACCACAAGCCTGCCTATCTGTTGTGGCAATCAGAAGCATCAACACCAAATGCTGACTGGGAGCCCATTCCCAAAGAGGGAGCTCTCAGTGCTCAGTGCCATCTGGGGGGATGGAGCAAACGCAGCACAATGCAAGAGAAAATTGCTGCGGTGGAGATCAATATTGGCAGGACTGTCTAAAACCCCTCACCTCCCTTGTGCAAGGCAATGAATACGTACTCAGGAAAAGAGAGCTTCAGCTCAAAATCTTTGCTGTCTTCTATGACTGACAAGACAAAGAAGGACAAGAACAACATAGAACTGCTCCCTGAAGTACCCAAAAAACCTAACTGGCACCCTCAATAGCACTGCACTTGTGTTAAGTAATTTTACCTGCATGTGCAGCCAAAAGCCTGAAAAAAGCAGTAAGTATCCATCAAGAGACTGTAGCGTGACAATGGGAGTATAGGTAAGGCAGAATAGGAGTACTCTTCTGTTTTCTTTCCAGTGGTAAACAGCATAACTTGATAAATGCCGACCCTGCTTTCTCTGGAGTTGTTTCTGCTTACAAACTGATGAGTATTGAAATTCAAATGTGGGTGTAACAGATGATATATCTTAGATAAACTGCTTTCTGGAATGTTGCTGAAAGTATAATCCTTCAAGTTAATAAAATGCCAACTGTGTATTTCTTGCATTCATTGTTCTATCAATCCGTGATGGATGTTGAATGGCTCTGATGCACCAGGAAAGTCAAAAAGGTTCATTCCATGTGGGTCCACGAGTGGGACTGGAAAGCCATTAAGTCAACATTGTGATTGCGCAAATGCAACATAGGCAGATGACTAGACTCATTTTAAATTACACAGGCTGACACACAGACCACGGAGCACATCTAAGCTCTCACTGTAATGGGAAACAATTCCAATCAAGATGGCCAGCTAGTCCATCCAGACTTGTGTGAACAAGAAGAAACCAAGAGGTGACCATGGGATCAGGGCACAGTTATAGGAACCTGTTTTCTAACTTTAATGTAAACCTCATATAAAATGAGACAAGACCTCAAAGCCAGACCCTCAGCCACTGTATTCACTGTCACAGTGACACAGAAAAGCCCTAAAGCCACCTCAGAACAGCTGGCATTTCCCCTGTAGCACATGCACACATGAAGCTACTGTAGCCGGACCTTGTAGGTAATGTTAAAGCACTCGGGAAGAGGTTTGACTTGAGAGTTTAGAATATTATTTGTTAGATTAAAGCACATCCATAGCATAGGATATCAGTTTAATAGCTTACTAAATTACAAAGGTTTTTATAACTTCACCGACCCCAGCTTTTACATTAACCTTCCCCCAACCCCACCCACCCTCCTGACCCCTTCAGTGGATGGAAGCTGGCATGTGATCCAGTAGGGCTGGCAGACCCAGAAAAAGTGGTAAATGGGTATCCTTGGTGTCACTTCTCCCTTCATTGATCCTGGCACTGTTTGCTGGCCCTGGCAGTATATCTTTCTCAAGCTGAAGAGACTTCGCACACCATTTTTCTGGTTTCCAAGAAAAGCCCTGGCTGCATGTAAAGTGACAGCAAATAAATAGTAATATTTGGTGGAAAAAACCCACAAAGTTTGATTCTTCTCAATCAGATCATTCAAGCTATGGTGGGTAGCCAAAACTCCACACAGCAGAAAGCCTGGGTGCCAAGCAGAAAGCCATTTTTAAAAAATCTGAAAGCTGCTAAGTCCATTGGCTCTTTAGGAATAAAAACATTATCTTATGAGACATGTCATATTACAAGATCACTCTGACAGCCCATATGCATAAAGGATGAACATGCCTGCTTGGACCCAAAATCCTACCGTTGCTGCCATGCACAACCAGTTGCCTTAGTAACCAAGGTCAGATGCTGCTGCCTTGCACAAGACTAATACCTCTCATTGAAAGCTTGATTCAAGCAGAGGAGGTATGATTACCACCTCCTATTCATGGAGAAAATGTACTCTCCACAAGAACTGATTGACCATTGTGCAGGTGTTTCAACTAAAGCCAATCAGGTGTTTATCCCTGGCTCTGTTTGCCTGACTAAAAGTGGCCTTTTATGTAATAGAAGAACTACATCAAATGCTTTCAGGGCTTTTATTTAGTTTTGCTTTTAACATTCCAGGGTTTTACTGGTTTTGAAAATATTAAAAATCAAATGTCAAAATTATGGTCATTTGGGGTATTTGCCTCTTTTTTTCCTTTTGTGAAATAAACACCAGAAAAAGACTAAGATATTTTTTGCTTGATTGATTTTTTGTGAAGTTTTATTTTTCCTCTCCTGTTTTTGTTTGCCAGTCTGGAATTGTTATAAAATATCTTGGGACTAGGATGAATAGAAGCAATCAAAGAAAGAAAAAAAGAAAAAAAAAAAGAAAAAATACCCAAACAAACAAAAAAAAAACCACCCCACTTTCTGTATTTCCATCACTTCGGAATTTCAGAAGTTAGAGAAGATTTTTAAAAGATACAGAATAGCAAAAAAAAAGAGAAATTAAAATGAAAAATAAAATTCAGGGATTTTGATAGCTATCATTTTACTGTAGTTGGTAATAAAAACAGGTTGGAGGAAAAAGTACTTTATAAAAATTTCAAAAAAGGAAGGGCAGAACACTGCAATTTAGTTCACCTTGACCTTTAAAATATTTTGTGACTTTTTTTTCATTGTTTTCAACCATTACTAGCTAGAACATTTTTCATGTGAATCCAGTGTTCTCATTTGTGTTTCAAATCGTATGCAAGATTTCTGGTCACTTTCTGAAGTTATAAAAATGCTTTCATTATGAGATGGAGACCTCCTTGTAGCAAGCTTTTTCCTCAAGAGAAGGCTTTCATGCAAAACTGTGCTGGACCCCCACTGAGCCAGCATCCACCACAGTGTTGCCTGTGAAATCTCAGACAGGCCGTGACAACGCTGTAGGTGACATGCATAAACTTGCTAATTGTGACCCTTTTGTTCAACAATGTAAATGAATCTAGTTGCACAGCCACAAAGCAGCCATTTGTGAATAAAAATTTGGAAATCTTTGTTTCATATTGATACTAAAAAATATGTATAGAACAGCTGGTACAAACCTTTCAAATTAATTTTATGATAAATCTTCAAATTAGTCAATCTCAGAGTCCTAAATTACTGAGATGCTTTTGCAAATGCTACCTTCAGTTACTCTGTTTCTAAGGACATAGGCCTTTTAATGCTCTTTGAGCTCTAAAAACTTCA
Source organism: Falco naumanni (assembly GCF_017639655.2). NCBI lineage: Eukaryota > Metazoa > Chordata > Aves > Falconiformes > Falconidae > Falco > Falco naumanni. The sequence continues at coordinate 17,096,043 of NC_054080.1, forward strand.
GCCTGATGTCATCAGGATTTGTCACAGTATGGAAACTTGGATCTCATTGTTGATCTTACAACACAAATCAAGGTTCATCATCAGTTTGTTCTTAAGGCCACTTCAGCAGAGATGTATTTGTTCTGAGTGTTATGATTTCCTCTAATTAGGTGCTCAAAACTAAGCTGAAGGGGAGATATCCAGCACGTCACATTCAAAAAAGTCTTCATTAAAGCTTCACTTCCACAGTAGTTTAGAAGAAAGAAAACAAAAAAAGAAACCAACAACACAAAACCCCAAGCACTGAAAGCACCACACAAACCCCAAGCATTGTAGCAGCAATAATGTGCATGGGACTTCTGAAATGTTTGGTCTGCCCAGAGACAGATTCTGCACTTCCTGCAGATGAGAGCCTTGGATTACCTTGGCGTCAGCATCTTGCCAGACCTCTCCAGGCGTGTAACGGGAGCTCACCTGAAAGAATGAGATTTGTACAGCTTGTGCTTCATGAACTCATCAGCAAAGATGAAGGCTGGCAGGGTGTAGGCTCTTCTGGTGAATAACTAATTCCTTTTTTAGCTCATGGGCAGGGGGAAAAAATCAATGAAAACGTTCATTTTGGGTTGATCTGACAAATTATTAAAAGTTCAGCTTTTCCACCAAGAAAGATAATAGCAAAGAATGCTGTCAGCCTACAAGGCAGCTGAAAATTTAGCCAAGTGGAAGTACAAGGGGTATTCAATAACATTTTCCTGCAATAGTACTGACTATATCTATATCAAACGTAATGTTAATCGCATACCAGGTTTTCTAGTCACTACAGTAGAGAATTTATTTTTATTATCTTTTCTAAGTCATGATAGGAGCATATAAAATGTCAACCTTGTCAGAATTAGTCTTACAGCACATTTCAAAGAATTGGAATCAATTTTAACAGGATTGTTATGCATTTCCATTCAGATGAAATGTATTTTTTTTAGAAGGGGAAAAAAAGAAAATAAAACCCAAAGATATTTGCAATTTATTTCTGTGCTCTATTTCTATTTACAATCTCTCCACCAAAAAATTGCCTTCAAGAGGTACTTTGTTTCTAAATATAAACTGTGGCTGACATGGAAAAGGTCTATTAGGTTTAAACACACAGAAGCATCTAAATGTAAAACAAAAGTAAACAACTGAAAATTTATTTGAACATGGAACGTAACAACCCATTTATGGGAGAAAACATGAATGTATTCCACTACCAGGAAAGGTGTCTCTGCTAACTTCCAGACCCAATGACAAGTAGAACAACTTGGCTTTCCCTTGGTAGGAGTTACTTTCTTTTATTTCAGAGTTTAACATACTCATCAAATCCCTGTTTTCAAGCCCAGGTGCTGGGCATCAGAGGCCTTTTCAAAAAAAACCTCAGTTAGTTTCCCATAATGTTGAATTCAGCTAGGGTTACTGAGAATATCCTAGCACTCTAGAAGCATTTTGCTGTCTCCCACAGCACCTTGACAGGTGTGGTTATTGTACCCTAAATGCCTTCTTCAGCACCTCCCAGTAGAACTGGGCTCTGGAGGACACAAAACATGAGAAAGCCCAGGAGAGACTGTAAGAAGCAGATGACAGAGGATGCCGGTTTCTTGCCCACAGCGCAGTTTCAGGCAGCTTTTGCTTGGTACAGATTATGGTCCTGAGTGAATGCCAGCTCCAGCATGAGGATTCCATGTTCATGTATACTGAGGCACATGATTATCCTAATTTTCAGCAGTCAGATAAAAATTGGAGACTCAACACGGAGCTGAGGATCAGCAGGAAGAAAAGGATTTGGAGATCAAAGTGAGTAGGTCTACACAAATTCCATTAAATGTCGCTACAGTGAAGCAGGCAGTGATGAAGAGCACAGTTGCTGAATCAGGATAAATCCTACCAAGTATATTCAAAAGAGAAAAAGCATTACCTGGTATTTTCTTCATTAATCTACTTCCAAACTTTGTTTGGGGGCTCTCTGTAACAAACAAAAAAAAAAAAAAAAAACCCACCCTGCTGTTCCTGATCTGCACTGTGAGAACAACCACTCAGGACTGAACAGAAAACAGCTCTATAATCTCGCAATTAACTGTGGTCTTGCTTTTGCAGAGAACAAAATGGCAGATTATTTGGGGCTACCAGGGTTACCATGAACGTTTATCCACAAAAAAGCAATTAGGTCTCATCTAACCTCCCATTGCCCACCACCACCCACTCACTGAACTCGGTGTGATGCACTGCCCATGGGAATCAGACAAGGACGAGTGCCAATATTTCATGCTGATTGGGGGGTAACCTTGCAACTGCTCGTACAAATTTCTCTTCCCTCAATATTCATTCAGGGATAGGACATTAGAGAAATCTTGGAGAGGTACGGGCATAAGAAGAATAGAATTAGAAGTCCCTTACTCTGGGGGAACTGAAGAGCCATTTTGGATATTTTGTCAAGTAGAATAGATAATTAGGCAAAATAGTTAAGCAAAAAATCTTTCTTGTGTATTCCCATTGGGCTAATTTTAGCATTAATGTGAAATTTGAGGCAGGGAACCTTCCACAGGTGTCTGCTCTGGTCTGAAATCCAGAATGCATGGGCCAGGGTGTTCAAAATGAGGTGGCCGCTGCTGCAATCTTATGTCACTGGAAGCCTGGTGGGACTCCCCACACACAAATGCAAATGGTCAGGAAGTCACTCCCCATTTAACAGCGGTCTCCACAGGTGTGGAGGGAGACAGGACATCTGGAGCAAACAAACACCCTGTCCAACCTATCAGGGCTACACCAACAGTGGAGGTGACCAAGGCAGCTTAAGTTTCTCCATGTGTCGTGCTGACATATTTCTCCAGCACTACATTCACTTTAGAAGCAAATTTATATTTACAGGTCTGTCACTGAGTGGAATACCTAAGACAGCTATTGCAGACACCTGATAAGAGCTCCATTTTTCAGAAAACACAGGATTCAAAGAGAGTGGAGCTGACTGACAAGCAGGTTTTGTAGCCAAAAATTTTTCTGCAATGCGGATGAGGGAAGGGGCAACAGCTCAGACCACAGACCTTCCTAGATCTGCTTTGGCACAGACTGTGCTCTCAGCATCTTCCCTTTCCTGGGGCACAGACAAAGGCTGCGCAAAATGCCAGGAGAAAGATAGGATATACTGCAAGGGAAATGGGAACTGACGTCCTTCGTGTCTACTGCAGCCCTAATAGGAAAAAGCCTCCTCCCATTCAAATAGTCAAGGTTTTCTCTGCTCTGGCTGTTCGCAAGGGGTTTGCAAAGTGGCAGCCCCATTCATTTTAACATGAAAAGGTAGCATTGCTCAACTTGTCTTTATCAAAAAGTGCCAGTTTGACAAATGCTTCTGATAAGCCTTAAAAATACTGAAAAATCACAGTAGAATGATGACAGCCGCAATCGCCCTGACTGGCATGGTAACAAACACTGCTGAAAGTCACAGCGTTTCTTTACATTTATAATCCCTGAAATAAATGTAAATCCTACTATATTCACACACTTTTTATGTTTGCATTGGTTTCCTCAGCCAACTAACCTGCTTTATTTGTAATAAATACTTATACAACTTCCCAGGCAACAGTGCATTCTGTTTAATTAAAAATATTTTCAATTTTGCACGTCTGCCTCCACAACAGTAGCAATTGTGGGTTTAAAGGCATTGGGTTTCAATATTCTTTAATGAAGGAATTCTGAAGTGTTTGCCGGTGGCTAATAGATTGTTTATAAGGAGTTACTGTTCTTACAAACATGTAGATCTCCAATATTGTGATCCATGCCTTTGTTTCACAGTGCTCCTCTGGACAAATTTGCAGGTAACAGTAAAGAGCAGAACTCAATTGAACAAAACATTCAGCTGCCATAGTGATGAAAGCAGCAAGAACAGAAGGCAATAAAATGAGCTTTGATAAATGAAAAAGGCTGCACCAAGAGAGAAACATGAACTAGCACCTGATGACACAGAGATAACCAAGCAGCCAAAAGAAGCTCATTAAAGCAGAATTACTCTTTTTTTCAGTCATGTCCTCATACTGACAAGTGCTTCTGGGATAGCAGATTGCAGAAAAAGATGCAGGTGAAAAGTCAAAGTAAACTGGAATCCTACCAGAGACTTCAGAGTTGGCAGAAAAGTGTCTGTGATAAGATCCTTAGCCTCATAGAAGAACTTCCATAAGAAAAATAAAATTTGAAAACCATTAGTCAATAAACATAATGAATGTAAAGAATTTTCCTAGCCTAAAAAGTAAATATATTCATGATTTTAAACTAGGACTAGAAATGAAAACCTGGAATTGTCAGATTTCAGAAAAAAAGATCAAAATGCTTTATCATATCTCTTTTTTTGCCAGAATTTTTTAAACATTTTGGGAAAACTCCAGAGATATCTAAAAAGTTTATTTTGAGCTTACTTTACTGGCAGACTTTCATTTAGGAATAGCCTTGGTTTCAAGGGTATATTTTAAAGTGGTTTATGTGACATGATATAATTCAGAAAAACATTTTTAAAGGACTTGAACAGTTTTCTGCAACAGTGTCTCCCTGGAGAATTTCAAGGTATCTTGATTAATTTTTTTTCCTGAACCAAAATGAAAGCAGACTTTCCAAAAATCAGAACAGAGAGTAAACTGTTACTGGCAAAAAAAAAAATCTCCATAATTTTAAGAGGAAAAAGAAGATTTCCATGCACGTTTCCTTCTTCTGACACCTATCTCATCCTGCCTCAACTTCTGCAAAACCTCCTACACACTTTAAAAATCAAGAGGCTGGTTCCAGCACTTGACTGGATTGCCCTTGTTTTCAAGGGAAATACACCTGAAAGCTTTGAATGCTCTCTGATGTCTCTGTAGACAGAAAAATGTATCTTAAACAGACATGTACAAGCAAATCCATAAACTTCCCCTGCAGACTATCTGCACGAAAGAACTAGCTGTTACTCACATTAATGAGTTGGAATTTACTTTTCATGCCCAGTAACCCTGCCATGTGAACCAGTATAAAAGCAGATATCTTCCCAGTGGTCTTCTATGTAAGAAAGGGAAAACCCTCAAAAAAACATTTATCAATGCAGCCGACTGCATGACTCCATCATCAAGCCTGAAGGAAAGGGGAAAGACCTTTCCAGAGCCCTTCTACGTAACACAAAAGAGATGGTTCTGAGCTCAGTTATAAAGAAAGTGAAGTATCCAGAAATACCATTTAATTGCTGGAGATGGAATGGTATAAAATCCTATGAGATAAAAATAAGACCTAACCTGCACAAGTTTATTCAAATCACCTCACGTCAGAAAAATTTAAACCATCTGCTTTTAGTATATATGTATTGCCATTTTACATACTAAACTACTAAATGACCCATACTGATAGAGCTGGAAAAAGCGTGAAAGAGGCTAAAAGCCTGAACAATGTTAAACCATTAGTTTATCAAGAGGGATGTAAGAACTTATTATTCATGTAGTACATAATGTTTTTGCAAAAAGATTAACAAGTGGAGATAGGTGCTCGCTTTTGTATTCGATTTTCACTCTTTCTCAAATGAAAGAGTAAACTAATATACTATGCAGCCTGCTTAGACTGGATTCTACTTGAATTTCAATAGCTGCAAATATTGACATCTTTAGTAAGGTTTGCTTTGTAAAATGGGTGGTTTAAATTAAAGGAACTATTAATATTAAATTTAACCATTTAAAAAATATATAAATTAAAAGTCGTTCTGGCCAGTACTTTAGCTTATTGCATGCTGTTTGACTAAAAATCACCTTTTGGGCATGGGGGTTCTAATTTCCGTTATTTGTAGATCACTAACCACATACTAAAAACAATATAATATCAGTAAGACAACAAAAATAACAATATGTAGTTCAAGTAACAATAGGTAACCTGGAGTATACAGCCTTAGCAGTATTCCTAAATTTGCATTCAATTTTTCTAAAATTTTTTGAAATTTTTCGGGGGTGATAGGAAAAGGAAAAACTGCATATAGAGGAATAGGAAATGATATCACATAGTCTACTCCAAGCACACTGTTACCAAAGTGAGAGAAAGAGAAGAAGAGAAAGATTTTGTTATTCTGACCTCTTAAATATGTAGTAAATCATCAGAACCTGCACATAATAAACCAGATACTTTTAAACCGTGACTGGTTTTAAGTTGAAGATCTTTTCTTAAACATGTACCTAACTCTTTAGGTAATAATTACAGTGAAGTACTGGCGCAAAGTGATTTGCTGATCAAGAAGTTGTGGATAAGAGTCAAGTATCTCACTCCTTGTAATGTCTTTGCAGGGTAATATGAAACAGGAAAGTGGGATGGAGCTCATAGCCCAAACAAGAGAACGGATACTGAAGAAATGCAAGCATGTGTTACGGGAAGATTATCCGCAAAACTTGAGTGCAAGCACAAAACTTTAGGAATGGTAAACTACAAGCAAGACCCCTTGCTGCCATGTGAGCTGCTCTTAGATTTTCATAAATACTAATCATAAGAACTAGGTCATTTTGTTGATTATGCCACATAGATTAGGGCAAGCATCCAAAGGAAGGGTGATCACTTACCACCACCTTTGGCAATATTCCCCTTCTGAACTTTATTTTTTGTGCCTTTTAGACTGTGTATTTTCCCACCAGGTATATCTCCTCAAAGTGCATGACACTATGATCAATGAGGTTTTAGCTCACTTGACTTCTCAGGTGAACATCACGGTCCTGGTCAAGTATGGGAGTAACAATGGCTCTCCTGTCCTCACCAGTAAGTTTTTGGTTGGGATAACCAGGGTATTGGCTGCAGAGAGGCAGAGCCAAGTCACAGCCACATGGGATTTTGGTTCTTCTGTGACACAAGCTATGTAACAAAATAGAATAACCAGAGGGTTTTTTTCAAGGAGTTTATATACTTTGCATGCCAGGCCTCACACCAAGAAACTTGTGATTTTGTGCAGGATTTAGGCTGAGTCCTGTCCTCTTCATCCATAGGTAGCTTTTTGTAAAATTGTAGGCATTTGTCTGGGAAATGGCTGCACCAATAATAAAAGAAACATGTAGTTGTTAAATATTTGTGGCTAAGTACTGTCACAAGAACAGGCCACTTTCAGAAGAGACCTTATCCCAATTTACATTTAGTTAATCACTTGCAAGTGTATCTGGTAGTTTAATATTTTATGAACTAGATTTTCTTTAAGATACACCATTGTGTTTTTACCTGATTTTATTTGTGCCTTTCTGAGTATCACAACTCCTAATGGCCTTTTTATTTTTAGAAAAGCCACCAATACATATAAGATGAAAGGCAATGCAGAGCCAAATATCCTTGTTCTCACACTCTTTTATATGCTTGCTATGCAGTTTTTTGGGACACTCAATTCATTGTCACTGGGAACACTGCATTGCCTTCACCAGCCGCAACCTGGCTTTTGAAGGCAGATGGGAGAAGTGTTATTTTCTGTAGAGTACGTACTTCATTCTTCTAACTGTACAGTGAGAAGGAGCTTTGCAAGCATCATCATTAGCCATAACTGCTGTAGGAACACATTGGTACCCTGCAAGCAAGAAGTAAATTTTACTGCAAGGGTCTCACACTAAATCTTCTGAATTACTACGACCACTTTTACCCTGCCCACATATCCCACAGACACCCTCCAGTTCCCTCTGGGAGAACTGAGCCAGTCACACACCTCTCACCACACTTGTCCATGAAAAGAATCAGCCAGTATTCTTTCACTGTAAAGATCATCTCTCAAAATTAAATCCATGATGAAGGGCTTAAAAACCAGAAAATCTCATGAAAGTTGGCGCTAGGATTTGAGCAAGTTATAAATACAGGTCACTTTGAGTAAAGAAACCATTTTAATGACCGTGGTCAAATACATATAAACCTGACAGTATTTTTACCTCTCAGGTTAGAGTCTTTAATGAGAAGCATATTGAGAAAGCACAAGGATACTAGGTCATGAAATATTAGGTATGTCACTGAGACCAGCAGGGATATTTCAGAGATGCAAACAGAAATCGCAGTGATAAAACTGGGAACTATTTAACTCTCCTCTTCTGTAGATCTGTGCTCAGTGACTGCTTCTAAGTCCTGTACCTTTTCCTTAAGTTGTTTGAGAAACAGTACTCTGTTTTCACTGCCTCTTACCAGCCTCCTGCATTTTTGACAGGCTGGTCAGTTAGGGCACCAGAGCATAGCCCTTGGAGCAATAGCCCCAGCTCTGCATCCCCCTCAGACTACCCATCTATCTGGGTGCTGGCCCCAGTACAGGACAAAATGAAACCACCAGTGCTTCCAACCCCAGACGTAGCAAGCTTAGCTTATTTAATTATGTAAGTGACGTTAAATTCCCACTGGAAAGCGAAGAGCTGTCTCCAACTTTATCTTGTAAAGGGAGAAACTGAGACAGACCCAGCTGGTGTATCTGAGATCATTCCTGGCTTCATGTCTCCAGCTTTCACCCACAGCCACTCTTCATTTGTAATGAATGTATTTATTTTTAATAAATACTTATACAGTCCTGCAGCCTTTGCACAGAGACTTCCCTAGAAATGATAAGTTATGTATTGTACAAAATCCCCTCTAATGACAATGTACTGACCAGCATCAATACATTGTCTCTCTAAGTTCAGAACAAATAAAATAAAAGGAGCCACATAACAAAACTGGGTAACTTATGGAATTTGTCTGTGGTCTGAAGACACAAACTGTTACAGCCAGATATGTTGTGCTGTTATTCTCAGAGTTATTATAAATATGTATAAATTGATGGCAATTCCACATAACATAAAGCAGAATAATTCTTTCTATGATGAATCTGCCATGTAGTTAGGCTGTACTAGCCATTAAGTCTGATCAGACATAACTTTGTTTTCTTCCTATTGCTCAGTCCTCACAGGCAGCCTGAGATACAGCATGCAAATATTAATTAAGGGACATATATTTGCCCAGTAGCTGCAGCAGAGACCTCTGAAGCTGCAGCATTTACAAGTGGACCTGGAAAAATACTTCAACCACAGCATAATAAATTGACCAGCTTTATTTACAACACCTTTTACTCATTCATTACCTCTTCAAGAAAATATTAAAGACTGGATCTTTATGTAAGCAAGGCCATGGATGCTTACCGCAAGCTAAGCAGAGTGGTGTACACAGCTGAGAGAATGAATCTGCAGCTGAGTCAGTTGTCATTGCTGGAGGAGTTTTGTAAAGAAAAAGAGCACTTAACTCCTTTTTCCCTACTTCTGTCAGACTGGTTTCTGACACCATGCCACACCAGAACATCTCATTACACCAAAGACACATGCTGGTGCATTTTGTAAACAAACAACGCAGAATAAATTGTTACTAATATGTTTTTTGCATTTCTATTCAAAATATTGTCATAATTTCTGTAAAGGAAAGTATTATTTTGAGTCTTACAAAAAATGTAATATCCTCCTCAAAATATCATCTGCTGCTTCCAAAATTAAACTGTGGTCACTAGACCTCAGCAAACTGTATAAATGCTATGCAGCAATGTAAAAATTGATGTCATATTTGTTACAATCTCAAATTTAGCTGTGATGTCCTAAAGTGCTTTTGTGCCTTCACAAATCTTTCAGAGATTTTTGCTTAAATTGTGAAATGTGCCTCAGATTACTTGGGGAATATATTAAAACTCTATAGTTTTACAGATGATTTTGACTTGAAAGTTATCTACACATTTCTAGGTCTCTTTATATGTGACAAGCCACAGAACAAAGTTCTCTGATACCATCTACAATCTTCAATGCAAACAGCTTCTTCTACTTACAGAATAACAAAAGCGGTATGAACAAAGACCTTAAGCAGACTTCCTTAGTCATAAGCAAAGGGAGGAGAGGCGGTGGGGTAGCTCTGTGTGTCAGGGAAAGTTTTGACTGCCCAGAGCTGAATGATGGTGACAGTAGGGTTGAGTGGTTATGGGTAAGGATCAGGGGAAGGGCCAACAAGGCGGATACCCTGGTGGGAGGCTGTTATAGACCACCCAACCAGGATGAAGAGGCAAATGGAACATTCTACAAGCAGCTGAGAGAGTCTCACAATTGCTATCTCTTGCTCTCACGAGGGGACTTCAGCCTACCAGATGTCTGCTGGAAACACTACACAGTGAAGATGAAACAATCTAGGAGGTTCCTGGGGTATGTGGAAGACAACTTACTGGCACAGATGGTCAGGGAGCCAACTAGACTTGGCACCCCACTGAACCTGTTCTGTGTGAACAAAGAAGGACTCGTGGGTGATGTGATAGTTGCAAGGGTGTCTTGGGCATAGCAATCATGAGGTGTTGAGAGTTTTCAGTTCTCAGATAAGAGATGGGTGAGCAGAACCACTGCCTTGGACACCTGGAGAGCTGACTTTGGCCCACTTAAGAGCCTGGTTGGCAGAGTCCCTTGGGAGGTAGTTCTGAAGAGCCAAGGGGTCCAGGAAGACTGGACATTCCTCAAGAAGGAAGTCTTTAAAGGTGCAGGATCAGGACATCCTCATGTGCTGACAGACGAGGCAGTGTGGGAGAAGGCCAGCCTGGCTGAGCAGAGAGCTTTGGCTGGGACTCGGGGCGGGGGGGGTGGGGTGGTGCAGAAAGGAGAATTTATGACCTTTGGAAGAAGGAACAGACAACTCTGGAGGACTGTAAGGAAGCTCTGGAGGACTATAAGAAAGTCACAAGGTTATACAGGGAGAAGATTAGAGAGATGAAAGCCCAGCTTGAGCTCAGACTGGCCAATGCAGTAAAAGATAACAAAAAATGTTTTTACAAATACATTAGAAACAAATGGAGGGCCAAGGATAATCTGCATCGTTTATTGGATGTGGCGGGGAATGTTGACACAAAGGATGAGGAAAAGGCTGAGGTACTTGATGCTTTCCTTGCCTCAGGCTTGAATAGCAAGACCAGTTACCCTCAGGGTACTCAGCCCCCTGAGCTGGAAGACAGGGATGAGGAGGAGCAGCATGAAGTCCCCACAGCTCAGGAGGAAACAGCCAGTGACCTGCTGCTCCACTTAGACACACACAGGTCTATGGGGCTGGGTGGGATCCACCTGAGGGTACTGAGGGAGCTGGGGGAGGAGCTCGCCAAGCCACTCTCCATCATTTGTCAACAGTCCTGGCTAACTGGGAAGGTCACAGAAGACAGAAGGTTAGCCAGTGTGATGCCCATCTGCAAAAAGGGCAGGAAGGAGGATCCAGGAAACTACAGGCCTGTCAGCCTGACCTCGGTGCCAGGGGACGTTATGGAGCAGATCATCCTGAGTGCCATCATGCAGCACATGCAGGACAATCAGGAGATCAGGCCCAGCCAGCATGGGATTATGGAAGGCAGGTCTTGCCTGACAAACCTGATCTCCTTCTATGAAAAGATGACTCACCTAATGGATGAGGGAAAGACTGTAGGTGTTGTCTGCCTAGACTTTAGTAAAGCCTTTGACACCATCTCCCACAGCATTCTCCTGGAGAGATTGTCTGCTAAGGGCTTGGATGGGCGTACTCCACAGTGGGTAAAAAGCTGGCTGGACAGCCAAGCCCAAAGAGTGGTGGTGAAGGGAGTTACATCCACATGGCAGCCGATCACAAGTGGTGTTCCCCAGGGCTCAGTATTGGGGCCAGTTCTGTTTAATATCTTTATTGACAACCTGGATGAGGGGATCGAGTGCACCCTCAGCCAGTTTGCAGGTGACACCAGGCTGGGGGCAGTGCTGACCCGCCTGAGGGCAGGAGGCCCTGCAGAGGGACCTGGGCAGGCTGGAGCGATGGGCCCAGGCCAGTGGTGTGAGGGTCAGCAGGGCTCAGTGCCGGGTCCTGCCCTTGGGTCACACCAGCCCCACGCAGCGCTACAGGCTGGGGCAGAGCGGCTGGAAAGGGCCTGGTGGGAAAGGGCCTGGGGGTGCTGGGTGACGGCCGGCTGGGCAGGAGCCAGCAGTGTGCCCAGGGGGCCCAGGCGGCCAGCAGCACCCTGGCCGGTGTCCCCAGCAGTGTGGCCAGCAGGACCAGGGCAGTGACCGTCCCCCTGCACTGGGCACTGCTGAGGCCGCCCCTCGAACCCTGTGTTCAGGTCTGGGCCCCTCTCTGCAAGAGGGACGTAGAGGGGCTGCAGCGTGTCCAGAGACGGGCAGCGGGGCTGGGGAAGGGGCTGGGGCACAGGTCTTGTGGGGAGCCGCTGAGGGAACTGGGGCTGGTTCTGGAGAAAAGCAGACTCAGGAGGACCTCACTGATCTATACAACTACCTGAGAGGAGGCTGTAGGCAGGTGGGAGTCGGTGTCCTCTGCCCAATAACGTGACACAACAAGAAGAAACAGCTTTAAGTTACACCACAGAAGGTTTAGATTTGATATTGAGAATAATTTCTTCACTGACTGTGTGGCCAAGCATCAGAACAGGCTGCCTGGGGAGGTAGTGGAATCATCATCCCTGGAGGTGTTTAAGAAATGCATAGATGCTGTGCTTAGGGACATGGTTTAGTGATGGACTTGGCAGTTAATGGTTGGGCTTGATGATGTCAAAGGTCTTTTCCAACCTAAATAATTCTAGGATTCCATGATTCTATGAACTATGATTCTGGAATGTAATGTGATTGATACTTAGAATACATTGGTTTGTTTGAGTATTTTTCAATTCTGTCAAATCATAATATTTTCTCTCTTTAACTGTCTGAAATTTTTCAGCTGAAAGCTTTAGTGAAATTTGTACTTTATATCAAAAGAAAACTGAGATTTTCTCTCTGAAGAAAACCTGAGGGAGGGGTGCTCAGCACAGTGCTCACTGTTGTCAGCTTCAAATTATGAATAAAGCGTGTACCATGAATGGTGGAGCCATTCACATTCATTTGCTTTCTGCTGGGAGCATCTGTCAGAATATGCATTTTCAAATTAATGTGTTATTGTTTGTAGATCATTTGTTACTTATGTCACCTTGCAAAACAGAATAATGATTCTCAGACAGGACAAAAGCAGATGTACTGCATCTCCTTTTAACTCGATACCAAAGTGTACTTATATAATAATAATGCAGTTTTAATATAAAAATACACTCTCACTCCTTTCCAGAAACAGTACATTTGTTTTCAAAATTTTCTTCTGGAGAAAAAACAATATTCTGTGAAGTGGGCTGTTTTTCTACCAATTTGTTTTCTAGTTTGATCTTCTTAAGATCCTTTTACCCTTTCACAAAAAGGGTTTCAGTGTGTGAATTCACTGTGCAGATTAACCTTATATATTGTATAATGAAATTTCACATTAAACCAGGAAATACTTCTTCACAATTGAAGCAAGTAGTGCGCTAGAAGTGTACTCCACAAATCAAGATTCAGTTCACATTAACAATGTAGAAGGATGCCTAAGAAATATGATATAGCCACTTAAGTTACTTGCACAGTATGTTAAAAGACAGCCTCAAGCACCGACTTAAAGTTGCTAGCCTGACAGCTGAGTCAACATTTAGGATCTTCTTGGCAGCTAATCAAAGCAGGTGGAGAAATGATATAGGTAGAAGACTGGACATCATGGAAAGAAGAGTATGCAAAGAGATTGAAGAGATCTCACTTGTTATTAATTCAGGTAGGTTACAGACTCATTCTTCACTCCAATCACACAGACATTCTGATTTCCTAAATGACAAAGAGAAATTAGGGTGATTACACTCCAGTAATTCCTTGATGAAGCTATTCCACTCTTGAAATGAAAAAGCAATGAGAAAAAATGAGAAAACCAAACTCCTTTTTGTTTGTTTGTCTGTGTTTCTATTTTTCGTTCTTGTAAAGCTCAATAAAAGCATAGAGCAAGGATTCATGGGTTGCAAAACCTGAAGGGAGCATCGAAATTAGGTAATCTCAGCACAGATTTTGCAATGAGGGACACATCTTTGCACAGAAAGGGGACAGGGAATGTAATCAGAGACCTCTCAACCTCACTGATACTGGTACCAAACGGCACAGCTTTGAAGATCTAATCTGAGCTGCCCTCACTGTACAATACATAGTGCAGAAACATAGGAAGGGGCCATCCACAAGTAGAAGAGTTGCAATGGTCCAGTTTTTAAAAACAGCCTCTAGTTTTTAAAAACCATCTCATGTGCTCAGTATCGCATACAATGGGAGTGGGGGCACCTGAACTGTTATTGTAATGCTATGTACCTGGAGTCGATCCCTTCATAAAGTATTCTTGGAGGTCTACATTGAAGCTCTAGACCAAACTTGCATACACGCAAGGTAGAGGTGCTCCCACAGCCCAGCCTTGGTGAGCACCTCAGGGGACCCACACGACTATGTAAGAGAGGTCTGTGACACCCAGGGCCTGTGCAGAGACGGGGTATGTGTGCATCTGTGCATGCATGCATGTGCCTGGATTAGACCCTCCCGGGATTTACTACAGAAGAGTCTTTACAAGTTCATAGGTGTTTCCTTTACAAGTTCTTAGGTGTTTCCTAATGTTTTATAGGTGTTTATTATTGTAGTTTATCTGTTGCATTTCTGGTATTGATCCTGAATGTATAGTTCACTGAGTTGCTGGTTAATTATGTCCCATTAATATATCAAGAAATCACTGCAGTCCTGAGTTAGTGTTTTGAACTCAGCATTTCTTTCCCAGTGATACTCTAGTATCATTATGTTCTTTAACTACACCTGAAGGTCTCATTATTTATGAGAATGGACCCTGAGAATTTTTGACATCCATTACTTTGCCATCTTCAGTGTATGAAAAATAACTGAAATAAAAAATAGAAGTGTTTATATACTAATTTACAAATAACATTTCTAGATGTTATTATTCATGCAAATAAACCCACACCATTAACAGAGAGGTGTTAATCTGAACAGATCAAAGACCAGGTCATTACAAATCTGCTCTCACTAGTTTTCAAGCCAGCTGTGTATTGATAAGTGAGAGGTCTACAGTTTTGGGGGTTTTAACCCAACTAACATTGTTGAATATTCATTACATAAGAATGAACAAGAATAATGCTGTATTATTTTTATGGATTTGTAATTACTTTATCAGGAGACTTCCTCCTCCTCCAAACCAGGCAAAGATAGTAATGCTGTAATTCTCTTCCCTAGACTTCTTCGCAGAGGGGAAAACCCTTTTTGTGTGGTTTATGTGTTGATAAGGTTCCTGCATGTGAGGTAGATGAGTTTATCCCTAGAGTGTCAAGTACTCAGGCAAGATACTTCAACTCTGTTTCTGTTATTGGAACTCTGTTATTAAAAAGAAGGATCTCTTCAGTGGTCTCCTGTGCTTAGATTATTATGCGTTTGGAACCTGTAATCACTTCCTGCTACAGGCGTGTGAAAAACTGCACTGGTGAGACCCACCACCAACAGCAGATGTGTTGTCTCAACATTGCTAAACTCATGCCATCACCACAGTGAATACATTGTTAAGGCAGGAAGATAACACCACTGCCACAGAAGAGGTTTATCTCTACCTTGTTAAAGGAGGAGACCGACTGATGTCATGGAGCAATGGGGGAGGCTGATCCTGCAAAACTCAACCAAACCCCTGCGCATGTGCCCAGACCTGGGGTCAGGGGGATCAGGGTGCCTGGAGGCCCCTGAGGAATGTTGGGCACGTACACCATTGCCAGGTGGAAGGTGTGGTTGAGCAGAACAGCTTGTAACAGCTCTATAAAAAATGGAACCAGCTAACATCGGACAGAACATTCCCCCACTGGACTTGGAAGCGAATCAGACTGTCGGGACGCCACAGCTCCGAGGTGGTAGCTATTGCTCTGAACTCTTTCCTTTTTTCCTCCTTTCTTTCCTTCCTTTCTCACTTTATCTCTCACATTCTTTCTCTTTGCATTTGCAGATTTATTGTTGGGCAAATAAAGTTCCTTGGCTCTTGAATCCATCTTGAGTCTTAATTCTGTTCCTGATAATATAAACAGAACCACGCTCCAGTCTCAGACCAGCATGCACAATGTGTATATAGAATCTAACACAGCAGGGACCCCAAAGATTGCCTATTACCTAAAAATTGGTTCTAAATAATTCAGTCCAGCAATTATCCTTGTTTCTCAGGTGAAAAACATGTGACTACAGACAAAGCCACAGTTCCAAGGCTCCTCTTTGGCCACACATTGGCAAACAAGAATGCTGTGTTTCACATGCAAGAGTGAGGTCTCTGACCTAGCCTGAAAAAAAGTATTTGTGATAAGGTACAGCATCACATGAATTCACAGAGAAGAAAAACAGCTGCTCCCATGTGATTCCAGTACCCATGTCACTACAGTTTCTCTATTCATCAGTGCTTAGGAGCATTCTGGCACTACCATTTTTGAGCTCCATTTCCACAATTGCCATATATCTAGAAAACTTGATTCTTTACCATTATTTCCACTCCTTCTGTTGCTGGGGCTTGCACAGTTGGACTCAATTTGTACCTCTGTATACCATATACAAAAGCTCACAAAAGCCCATGAAGGAAAGACTTTAAAAGTGTGAAATAAAAAAATGAAAGGAGTTTCAGAAGGCCAATGAGGAAATGAAAGTGAGGTCACAAAGACAGCATTGTCGCCTGAATCCAGAGCCCATGGGCAGTGAGACAATTAACTGGCATCCCAGCCTGTGATTTATTGTATGGCAAAGCAGCGGTTGGATCAAAAGTAAAATTTGAACAAGTAAACCAGAAGGAAACAAGAAACACATGAAGAGCTATAAAAAATTGGTTGACTTTCTCCAAGTCTACTTTGTTTCAGAATTTGCCCATAAGCTTCTGCAGGGTAGGTAGTGTCTTTGAGGAAGTTGTTAAAACCTGCTAATCGTCATGACCATCCTTCTGACTGTTGATTACTAAACCTTCTGGCGTTATATAAACCAGACAAAGATGGAGTCAGCATCTGAAAAAGCAGAAGGATAGCTCTGCTACAATCCTTGCTGATTTTGTTTTCAACCAGCAGCTTTTGAGAAGGTTCCAGGTTGTAGACATTATGGAAAAGGTTCTTATTCTTCTGAGTGCTGTAATGCTCACCATCATAAAGAGAATAAAATCAATTTATCCAATTTTTATACCAGCCTGGCCTTCACTGGGCCCTCATTGGTTTCAGTGGAATCAAAGCAGAGTCACCAGGAGGGAAATGCATCAATTTGGGGTTGGGGAGAGGGACGGAAAACAGGCGGGGGGGGAGGTGGTGGGGAGGTGGTGGTGTGTGCAGGGTGTGTTTCTGCTTTGAGACCAATGGCAGCTGAAGGACATACGATTAGTTTGCAGAAAATGTGAACTATTTTGATGTGATCTCTGGAGTTTAGGATAACAAAAGGCAAAAGAAATGTTCTGATGGGTTGTGGCAGTTGAATTCAATACCCTCCTGCCATGAAAACATGATGAAACTTACCAAACATGGCTGCATGGTACCAAAGAGCTTAGTTCATTTACGTACTCATTCACTCCCTCAAGTCAAGAGTCTGAGTTATCGTTCACAGATTTTCTCAAGAGAAATAACTAGACTAAGGGGCAAGTTGCATTATCACCTCCAGTTAGGGGAGGGGGGGGGCAGAGTTCAATTTGAATTCCCATATTTAGCTAAATGAAATTTCTTCTAAGAATCAGCCTCAATCAAATGTCTTCTTGTCAAGGCAACTTTCCTCACAGATTTCCCCCTTAAAAGCTTCTTTAAAAATCAGCTAACCAACAGGAAATGCTGATATATATATTTGTTTTATAAGATTTTGGATGGAGGTAATTATAAAATGTTGCATTTATACCAACTCAGTGAAAATCTAGATTAGGAAATTGTACTCTGACAGAGATAACCAAGCCAGTAAGAGCAGAAAAACATACATAGATTGATCTGCAGCAAGCAGAAAGTCCTGGATGTCTGGTTTTATTTGGAGAACTTACACAGACAGCGCTAGCAAAAAGGTTACATGTCAATTTTTTTTTTTATCGGGGCGCTTCACCATTGTAACACTAACAGTGTAATTAAGTTCTGATCTTGCCCAAGGTTTCCCACATGTACAAATACCCAGTGAGCATGAAGTATAGGATGCTTCTGGAGCATAACAGATATGCTTTGCAGGTGCATCACAGCTGAAGTGCATCCATTCAGTGAGTCTAACTCTTGCAAGAAGTATCACGTTCCATGTGCGAAGATGGCTGGTCTGAGCACACCATAGAGAAGTTGTCAGACTTCCAGACAGACAGTCACACAATGAGAGGCAAGGCAAAGAAGTACTGTGCAGAGGTTTCTCTGAGATTTCAGACCACCAGAGATTTCTCGCCCTGACGTGGTAGCACTTATTACAAAATGGCTGCTAATATTTTCTAAATCTGAAGCTGGTAAGAGTTGCCAGAAGTTCTAACTTCTAGTCCTGGATCTTGTTCCTAGGGAACACAGGCTTTTCCATAAAGCCCTTTCAGTTTCACTGGTTCAGCACTGATTTCACTGAACATGTCATTGTATATGGGGAGGGAAAAGATGTAGCATGATAGGCTCCCACCACACAACACCCAGTTCTTGATGGTAAAAATGGCTATGATTGCCTTCAGATGAACACTTCCAACACAAAGAAAAAGTCACACATTTTTGTTCTGATTCAGTGAACCACTGGTTATTTCAAACATGACTGAATAGTTTGAACAAGCTGGAAGACAGAGCTATCTCAGTCCTGCATGTCCTCTCTCTCATCAAACTTGGGCATGAGAGAAAAATCTGGAGGGAGACAAGCCTGAACCTTGTCCAGTAGTGAAGAAAATTTACCCAGCTCTCGATCAACCCAAATAAGAGCCCCAGGGAGAAAACCCTTGTCTGCTGTGGCCATCACCACACTGCATGGCTTGAAGGATGGTTGCTGCTCTTGCCTTTTGGGCAGAGCACTGAGGGTCAAGCCCAGCTGCACTTTCAGAGACCACTGGCTGGCTCTCTAGTTGCTCAGCACAGCACTCTACTCCCCATTTGTGCTCTTTTTAAAATGCCAGAGACTTGCAGTGATTTGTTTCACATTCCCTGGGGATGTTTCTTTTTCTGAGTGCCAAAGGCAGTTTTTCAGCCCTGCCTTTCCCCTGGGGTAGCCATCCAAGCTCCCCACCCCACCCCCAGCTTGTCTTTTCTCTCATTCATACATATCATTGAAAAAGTCAACATTCTCCAATGGCGCCCAATCTAACATTTCATTTCTTCCTGCAGATAGAGCAGATAGATTCAATTGTTGTATAATGATTATCTTATTCAGGAGTTTCATCTTTGTGTCATATTTGCTACTGTCTCACTCCTTTAGGGTCTGCCACTGGTCCTTTGAATTTCTACTGGATTCTACCTTTAAATACCTTCCATTGTTCTTATGTCCTTTTCCTTTCTAGTCATCACCTTTTTCTGTGTCATGCTGCTTCTCTGAAATTTCTTTCTGTGCTGCTAAGTGACTTTGCTTTTCTAATGACGAGGCCAGTCTTATGGCCCTTGCTTAATGCATGGTTTTCTGATTCCCACCACAGATCTGTCTGATGTTCGGCACAATCAACACAAAATATTTTCGCAGCCTCCAACAATAAACCCAATAATAAGGGACATCCATCCTTCGGTTTCACTTCATAACACCTACAATAATCTGAGAACATCTATAATACACTACCCATTGCTCTGTGAACTGGAGAGACGCTTTTTCCACAGGGAAGTGCCTGAACCCCGATTTGTTTCCTACAGCATAACCACTTACTTTTTTAACATTCCCATTTTCTTTCTTCCCTTTACCCAGCCTGTTTCCTATTTGTTCTATTCTTAAAGACTTACACTTAATAATATTCACCTCCAGTCACATAAATTACAGAGTCTTTCTGCAGGTTTGACAGGAGTATTCCAAAAGATTGCTTCACAGAAGAAAAGAAGGAAAAAACGAACAAAAACAAACAAAAAATAGTATGGTTTATACCCCGCTGTCCTCTGCTCTCCAGTAGAATTTTATAAAACTTAAAATATTGTGGTACCTTATAGGGAAACATAAGCCAGGACCAAAAGTTAAAGAAGACTCATGTATTTGACCTATCAATACATTAAAAACAAAACAAAAGAAAACAAAACAAAAAAAAAAAACACAAAAAAACCAACAAAACAAAAAAAACCACATAAATTCACCCTTTCCTATTTCCTTCTAGTAAGTGTTTCACCATTCCCACCTGCATAATCTATTCATTCCTTTTAAGGTTAAGTGTTTTAAAACCAAACCCACTTTTTCTAACAAGGTACCTAAGTATATAAGCACCCACATAAATAAAGGTAGGTAACTAATCTCATATAAGTAATCCACAGCTATCATCTCAACCACTGGGAGGAGAGCTTTACAGCGATTCACCAGGGCCACTGAGGCACTACCACCTCTCCATGACCCCTGCCATGCTCCCAGGGACCTTCCCTACTCAACTCAAGTTTGTTACAGTCCTTCAAACCCACACTTAACACTTTCCCCTCTGCTCCCTTTTCTCCTAATAACTATTTCCATTCATTTTTATAATGCTTGAGGTTTGGGTGGTTGTTTTCTTAATTTTTTATCAGTCAAGATGGTTAGAGGAATACTTAGGTGGGTATCCCAACAGAGATACCGCTTGAGGTTTTGACACTGACAAGACTTCACCACACCAAGAGATTCTCAGAAACAATTTAAGTTCTTGGGGGGAAAACCTTAGGATTTCAAACAGAAGAAGTGTAAGGTATTGATGTCTAAATTTTGAGCTACATCCCGCCAAGGGCTCATTGAGTTGTGAGATGTGCCCCACCCCTTTTGCATAACAGAACATTAAGCTTCATGAACTCAAGATGCTGAATTCCCTCATGGTCCCCTGACATCAGACAGGGGTAGAAACTTGGTTGTCTGAAAGTCAACAGAAGTTTGCAAGAAAGATTGTTTTCCACTTCATTGACGCTGTTTAGAAAAACAAGGCAAGGCAAGAAGGAAGAAAATACACACTTTTTTTCTTTGGCGGTATTGCAGATTATCTCTTATTCCCATTTCTGCTACAGTGACCATCACTGTGCTACGGAGACAGTACTGTACACCACCCTGTGTAAACAAGTCATAGGACATATCAGAAAAATTCAGCTTTGTGACTCTTCATTAATAGTGGTATCACCCGACTGAAGGCTTCTTTTGTTTGTTTGTTTGGGTTTTCTTTTTTCGTTTTGGAGGAAATGTTTTGCAGGTTATTACTTGGGGATATTTTGGTGAGGTTACTGCAAGTTTAGAGGATTTTTCAATGAAAAAATGTGTTTTCTTTCTAGAAGCACAAATGCTTTAGATGTGCTCTAGATGTACACAAGTGCTACCATTGCTAAGATTTGTATCCCTGTCTGTACAGTGCAGATAAAAATGCACAACATTTCAGGGAATCTTTATGTGGTCTGTTGTTTTGCCATGCAAATAAAGATTATAGTGACCCAAAAAAGCATCATTAAATGAGAGAGCTTTATTTATTAGTGATTATATTACCTTATATCATTACCCGTATGTTACCTCATATATATACTTTTATCTATTTACCTTATATATGTACCTTTATATTACCTTTTCTTACCTTACCACAAAGACAGTTAAACTTCGGTCTGGATCATGAATTTGGTGAAGCATGGTGTACAGTTAAAGGGAATGCAAAGACAGGCTTCCTTCCTGCCCACAGGGAGTAGCAGCTCCTGGTGAAACAATTGGTCAAGTATTGCTGAGTCTAGAAGATTCATGCCAATATTCAGTACTGTCAAATTTTTCTTAAATTGTGCCTAGGTTAATAGAGAATTTTAAGACGGGGGAAGAAAAATCAAGACATCAAAATTGGGAGTAATGACAGCTAGACAAGAGATCAGTTTGGACGCATTCATTGTCTTTCAAGAGAAAAACAGACTTTAGAAATTTATTTATGGATGGCTAAAATGTGTCTTGTTTTATGCCTACATGCAGCAGACATCTGGTGGACACAAATTTCATACCTGCCAAGCACTGTAACGCATACAGGACTACTGCATTGTGTCCTCTTTTCCTTGGGGAGCCAAAGGAAGAACAAATCTTACTGGAAGGTTTCGATTGTGTGTTTAAGCACTTAAAGCACTCAGTGAACCTAAAATTACAGTGACATTTTGTTCATGGATAGTTGTCTCAGCTCAATATTATTAGCACGATGATACTCAAAGCACTTCCGACAATAAACATCATAATTGCTGGTAGCTTTTTAATGGTGGATCCACTGCCTCATTTGTCAGCATAAATAGTTACTTGGATAGTCTGGCAGCATCCTAGTGAGTTTAGAAAAGGAAAGAATACCAAGGCATCTGTGTAATTAAGAGTGATGGCCTTATATTGCAGGAGGGCCACTATTCCAGCCAGTTTGCTAAAGACAGGATTGGGAGTGTAGCTCTGTGTTTGTTTATCCAATGAACATCTGCACAGAAGTCTGATATCGTGGTTTGCCAGGAATTTCTACTAGAAGGGAGCTGAAATATTTAACACTTTGATCAGTCTGTTTCTCTGCCCCAAGGAGTACATGGAAGTGTGTCAGTTCATGTTATTTCAGCTACAGTTCTTGTGTGCCCTTACCTAGGTGCTGATTTAGCAGTTTGAAGTCCTAAGTAGCTTAAATAAGATACTGATTTGGCAGTTCAGACAAAGTCACACATATCTTAAATGGGAACCTGAGAATTTCCTAAAGTTTACTGATGCTTAAGAGCTTAGCTTCTAGTAAAGATTTTTAGGGAAAAAGTGTCAGCCCACAAAAGCCACTCACGAATTTGCCTCAAAATTCAATCAGCAGAAAAATAAAAAATACTTTCGGAGGTTTATATTTCTGTGTGGCCTTTCATTATCTAGATCAATGGTGTTTGTTTCTGATGTAAGTCTCTGAGGTGGGTCTTCATACATCAAAAGGTTACTTGCTTCTTTGAATGCATGTATATTTTTGGTGGATGAATCCTGAAGGAACACCATTTTTGGCTTCTTTCTCTCACTTATTGTCAAACAGGAATAACTTGGACCCTTCCAGACAAATTTCACGCATGTAGCTGCACTGAAGTCTTGACTATCTAGCCACTGTGCCTAAATATATCTCAGAAAGAAACCTGTAAGCTTATAGGTAGGATTCAGTGCAATGACACAAAAAAAGAGTTATTTTTAAGCAAGAAAGCTGATCGAATGCCCACAAGTGCTGGGTGTGTGCCTGGATCTGCTCCTGCTATCAGCACATGGCTCCCAGGCCTCTCAAAATGGTACAACACTGTGGTAAAAAACAGCCTTGGGCTGAGGAGCCACGTGAGCTAGCAGTCCTAGGAAACATGTAATGCAGAGGGAACCTTATTTCACAGACCAGCCATGCGGTTTCTCTGCAGTGCTCTGTCTGTGGCTATTACTCGCTGCTGTGCTTGTCAGTTTCCTCATTTGCGAAAAGTGACATGTTATCTCTCCCTTTCTTTCTCTCTTTCTCCAAAATATGCACCTCTGATCCAAAAAAGCATCTTTTCAAACTGTTTAGCAGTTCCCCATTCAAAATGAGGTATTTCAGTGAACGGGGACAATGACTGCTGGTAGAGCATCGGGATCAAAAGTGATCAGTCATTAACCATCAGCTTTTGGAGTAATGGAAAGATCCTTGGTTGATACCAGTGTATGAGCTTGAAAATACACTGTTATTGAGCAGAGTAAGGATTATGCTTTCTTATGTGGCCTTGATGAACAAGGTGAAATTGTTTCAAATGGGTACCTTGGTATAGATACAGCTTCTCTCTAAATTTTTCCAGGTTTAGACAGGTTGGACAGCATTAGCTCTGGCATGGCTTTGGATTTCGTCTGATGTAGTAAGACCCTTTCCTTCTTCAAAATAATTCATAATATTCAACAGACCACTGTGTAATCTGGCAACAGAAGCTGATACCACATAGAACAGAGATAACAAGGGGTTCAGGGCAGAACGCAAGTCATATCCCTTTCCTTGCAGTGCTACAGGCACACACACACAGAGAAAATGATCTGAAAGTTGGGTCCAGATCCTGTAATTCATAACCCACTGCAGGTTATTTAAATCTTCCATCTACAGGCTTTAATGATATCCAAATGTTATTCTTTAACCAAAACTCACCTAGAATCATGACCATTTCCCACCTCAACTGTTGAAGTGGCTCCTTGGTCACCCAATATCAATTCTTATCTTGCTATTTCCTGGATAGATCAGCAACAGTCACAGTGAGAAATTACAAGCCTATCAACTGCGTGCAACAAGGACAGCAGTCTCCAGATCCTCCTTTTCTCTTCAAATGCACAAACATGAAAGCTAATGGAGAGATGAAGGTGAAACTGCTCTGTCATTTACAGCTCACTTTTGTATCTGGAAATGTCTTTTGCTCTTTAAGTACCCTTTTATAAATCAGTGTAAGTACTCTCCAGCTAGAAATGTGTACTGTTACAAAACACATACAGTAATTTTCAGAGGAAAGAGTAATGGGGTAAAATATTTGCATTTTTCCTTTTTATCATGCTTTTTCTTACCTACCTTGGTCATTTCTTTCCAATCTGGAACACCAAAGTATAAAAAAACTACAAGTTTGTAAAAACAGTCCTTAGAAATCAACACTCCAATACAGATAAGTCACAAAATGCTTCTTTCTTTCCTCCTTCAGGAAGACAGTAAGTATACAATGTCTTTCTAGTTCCTCATACCATGAGAGCAGACAAGAAGCTGCTCAAACTGTGGAGAAAGTGGTCAGGACCAGGTTATTGCATTTTCAAAGACTGCTTGAATATCTTTCTCACTCTCCACACTCCTAAATGGAGAAAGGCATCTGCTTCAAACCCTGCTACATAAGCACCTGAATACTCAAGATCCCAGCTGAGACTCATCCTGTACTCACCTGTATTTGTATATTCTTACTGACTTGCAAGCAAGCATCTCCCATATTTGAGCAAGAATATGGCTTCTCTGCACATTTCTGACACTGGTGAAATACAAACTGCCATGCATGCCAAAGAATTTGTATCAATTTCATTAATTTCTTCACACATACAAGATGAAGGTAATGGGCAGCTTTAGAAATTATGAACCTCCAACTCTTAAGATCAGAGTTTTCCAGTGAGAAAGGCGAGCATGTCTCTGCACAATACCTCGCTGGCCTAAACACATGAAATCCTCAGGAATGGATATGTCTCCATCTATGGAGTGCAAAAAGACCATCACCACACTACAGCACCGAGTAGTAAGGATCTGCAATGTTCCTTTTTACTGTTTGACCACTCCCCAGAGTTTTGAGATTTGTCACTGTGACCATGGTGTAAGTTCATGTAGATCTTCTGCTCTGCTTTTGCACGAGCTCTGGGTCTGGCCCAGGGATCAGTACTGGGACATGATCAGGGACATGGGAGTAAAAAGCAACAGACAATTTTATCTCCACAGAACATAACAGTCTTCAGCTGTTCAGCCAGCTGCAAGGAAATTATTTGTAATTGCGTAGGATTTCAGCACAGACCAAACATTTGTCATGTCCCTCAAGTGCATCATTGTAAGAAGTCTCAGTGTCTCTTTTCTAATACAAATCTAAGCAGTTGGACAAGTGAGCAGGGCCTTGCTGGAAACTGTAAATGTTTATGAATGTATGAACAGACAGGAAGACCCTCCAGTTTCCACACTGGCTGGAAAACGCTTGATACCTCTGCCCCCAGATCTCACAAACCACGTGACAACAGTTAGGTCCATGGTGGACAGAAGCTATGTGAAACTTAAAAATAAGCAGGGAGCCCAATTTCCTCCAGTAGAAATTAATATAATTATGTTGACTTTAAAAATATTTACTTTAGCTGAGCAATTTGCCCTACTCTAATCTTGTTAATTATTTTTTTAATTATGTAAAGCAATACAAAATGAAAAGCAAGATAACATCACAACCTTGTTAACTTTAAACTAAAATGTTCATGATCATGGGAAAACTAATCCTAGAGATGTTTTCTGGATTACCAGGGTTCCATATCAGCCCAACAAATACATTTCCAACCCAGTTTGAATAAGGGATCACTAGAATGCCAGTAACACACCCCAAAATCTTCATTAGCTATAACTTCTAGCTATTTGATACAGTTTTGTCACGTTTCAGAGACATTTTGTCTTTCAGATTATCTGGTTTACAGTAGTGGACCTTGTACAGTGGTATTGCATGGGAGAGACTGGAGGGGAGGTGGTGTCACATGGTGCCTGGAAGAGAAAACACAAGGCATTAATCAGCAAACTCTGCCCTTCCCTGGGAGGTTTGTGCTGACCCGTCTGCACTGGAAATGCCACCGAGGCCCACCGAGCCACTAGGATGTTAGCACATTATTAGAAATTAAAAGATTCCATCTTGCCATTTCATCTTGGTTCTGACTTTCATTTTAAATTATTTTGTCTCTTGTGCCCTGTTAAATTGATTTGTTATGCTAAATTTGTGCCAAATAAATAATGAGCTTCCTAATTAGCTTATGCTGAAGTAAGGCAAGGATGAAATTATACCCATCTTAGTGCCTGGGGCCCTATGAAAAAACCACGCTGAAGATACTAGAAACTGTGCAACTCTTTAACACATTAGTTGCTACCATGTTATTTCCAGTTCTTTCATGCTGTAGGGAAGCAGTTTCCTTAAACGCTTCTGAGAGCACAAAGCGTAGCTCTCATCACAGCAGTCTTACAGATGGCTGCAAAGTACAGATGAAAATTCTGGTAAGTACTGGAAGAAAAACGTGCATTCACATATATCTCATGGACAAAGACTGAAAAACCCCTCACAATTAACAATTACTACTTTATTTTATTTTTACCCTAAATAATCCATAACCTAAGCCAACAGGCAGAAGTAACATAGGAACTCTGACATCTTTTCAAGCTGTGAAGGGGATCTGAGTTTCTACCCCAGCTTTGAAATAGGGTCTCAGCGTACAGCACGTAAATGCATTGGAAAATTTTGCCTAAAAAGATCAAGAGGTAATCTCTGCCTTCACCTAAGCCAATGGCAAAATCCTTGTTAGCTACAATCAGCTCAGTCTTCAGCCCTAAGCTGAAGATCCTGTAGATCACCTGACAGAGTGAGAACCAAAATGAAGACTCCTGTATGACTGTCTGCTGTCCTAGGCAAAACAATACTTGTCATCATGGCTGTTCATATTGTTATCACTAGTATTACTACTTTCCACTATTATTATTACTGCTAGAATTGTTAATATTACTGCTAGGGTTGACTTCCTAAAAGATTACTTCTCTTTCCAGACAACTTTTAGTATTTTCACATCATAATATTTCTGACTAGATGTACATACATCTTCTCGTGCTCTTTTCAAACATTGTATTTAATGAGAAATTCAGGAACAACATAAATTTTTGTCAGGAGTTAGATGCTGAAAATACTGCAGATGAGGCAAAATAAGTGCCAGCAACTTTAATAACTAACCAAGAAATACATCTAATCTATCAGCCATGACAAGTAGTTTCTTCCTGCATGGGAGAAGTCTCCTGGAACTACGTTATGAAATGTAATTAGACACATGCATTAACTCTTTTGTGAAGAAAGATAAATACTTCTTAGATGCTAGTGTTCACTGTGAGATAAATAACCATATGGCATAGTTAGCAGCAGAAAGAAGGAGCTCTTCACCAGATTTAGCTAAAAGTTAGCGATGTCTCACTAGCAGAAAGAAGGCTTCATATTTGAACATCTCTATTTGCACTGGATGAAATGAAGAGATAAGCAAAAATTGTTTTCCTAGACAGTAAATACTTTAGTATGAAACTATGAATCTAAGAAGCAAGAATTGCCTTACTAGCCAAGACCAAAGGCCCATCTTGTTCAGTGTCACATCTCCAACACAGGCTAGAAAGATGCATTAGAGTAAAGAGTAAAAGAATCAAGGCATGTGGTTTAGAGTGGATATTAGGAAAAATTTCTTCACCAAAAGAGTTCTCAAGCAGTGGAACAGGCTGCCCAGGGAAGTAGTTGAGGTATCCCTGGAGGTATGTAAAAGATGTGTAGATGCGGTGCCTGGGGATATGATTTAGTGGTGGACTTGACACTGTTAGGTTTACGGTTGGACTCAATGATCTTGACAGTGGTTTCCAACCTAAACAACTCTATGATTCTATAATTTGCAATGGTGGATCAGCCGGTAGTAATGGACATTTTTCCCCTGTCATACTGAGGCATGATATGTCAAAATATGCAATCCTATCTGGAGCTGCTCCTTGAGGAGCGCTGCCTGATGTCATTAACTCTCTCATTTAGTGGGATCAAGGAAGTTCATTTAAGAATATATTACTTACCAGTGACAGATCTAAGAGTTAAATGCAGCACAATCTATCAAATATACATGCATATATATGTGTATATATATAGCAATGTCACTCAGCCAAGAAATCTCAACAGCTTCCAGTTTCCTCTTATGCATCTAATGTTGTTGCTGCATAATAGAAACATGTTTTGAAACTGTTCTGATTTCTGCTGGGTTATAATTAATTTTCTTCTCAGTAGCTGGTACAGTGCAGTATGAGAATAATGTTGATAACACACTGATGTTTCAGTTGTTGTTAAGTAGTGCTTACCCTAAATCAAGGACTTTTCAGTTTCCCATGCTCTGCCTGTGAGCAGGTGCACAAGAAGCTGGGAAGGAGCAGAGCCAGCACAGCTGACCCCAACTGACCAAAGGGATATTCCATACCATAGAATTCCTGCTCAGCATATAAACTGGCTAGTCCAGGGCCAGCTGATTGCTGCTCAGGGACTGGCTGGGCATCAATCAGTAGGTGGTGAGTGACTGCTTTGTGCATCACTTTTTTCCTTGAGTTTCGTTCCTTTCTCTCTTTTTTTGTCTCCCTTTTCAGTAAGTATTAGTAGCAGTAGTAGATTTTATTTTATTTCAGTTATTAAACTGTTCTTATCTCAGCCCATGGGTTTTACCTTTTTCCCAATTCTCCCAATCCCACTGGGAGAGTGGGGAGTGAGCAAGCTGGCTGAGTGGTACTTGGTTGCTGGCTGGGGTTAAACCATGACATAAATATAATTGAACAGGTGTGTTTTATGCTTTGTCAAGATAGAAAAGTGCTGTAGACTGTGATCACAGCACAGCAGGTGCAACGGCAAACTGAAAAAGTTTATACATGTATTGATTCTATGACACAAAGAAGTTCTTTGTGGCACCATTTTCCCTAATGGATTTTTTATTACTTTTAAGAAAAAAATCCCAGACAACATGTCTAGATGGTGAAATTAGTGTTCTCAAAACAAAAGGATTGAAAACAGGTCTCATCACAAAAATATAAATTACATCACAACAAGTATTCAACATGTGGTCTTGAGAAATGAAGTAGCTCCAGGAAGATGATTACTAAGACTTTGTGTTCAGTTGAAGAAAGATGAACTGTAAATCTGTATAAACTAATTTATTTTAACTCAACATGTGTTCATATGTTTGCTGTAATGGTAATGTGTAATGTGATGTAGAAACAAAATTGGTATAATTTACAAGTCGGTGCTATCTAGGCTGCTTTGCTGTTACCAACCTGATACAAGAGGAGTCCACTTTTCTCAAGTACTTGTGTCACAGCCAAGTCATTTTTCTTACGGTATTTGATTTTTTTTGTTTCAGGACATAATTTGGACAGTGACTGGGAATGGATAAGAGGGGGTGTCTTGGCGTTTAACCCTGGCCGGGCAACCCAGCACCACGCAGCTGCTCGCTCACCCAGAGGGATGAGGAGGATAATTTGAAAGGAATGTAAAACTTGAGGGCTGAGATAAGAACAATTTAACAGGTAAAGCAAAAGCCATATACGCAAGCAAAGCAGAGCAAGGAATCCATTCACCACTCCCCACGGGCAGGCAGGTGTTCGGCCATCCCCAGGGAAGCCGGGCCCCGTCACGTGTAACGGTTACTTGGGAAGACAAACGCCATAATGCCAGATGTCCCCCCCTTCCTGCTTCTTCCCCCAGTTTATATACTCAGCATGGCGTCATATGGTATGGAATATCCCTTTGGCTAGTTTGGGTCCTGGCTGTGGCCTCTCCCAGTTTCCAATGCCCCTCCAGCCCTCTCGCTGACAGGGCCTGAGAAACTGAAGAGTCCTTGATTTCACATAAACATCATCCAGCAACAACTAAGTTGTAACCCAGTAACAACTGATGTAAACATCCGTGTGCTGTCAGCATTGCTCTCACACCAAATCCAAAGCACAGCACTGCACCAGCTACTAGGAAGAAAATTAACTCT
Organism: Falco naumanni; assembly: GCF_017639655.2. Taxonomy (NCBI): domain Eukaryota; kingdom Metazoa; phylum Chordata; class Aves; order Falconiformes; family Falconidae; genus Falco; species Falco naumanni. Next base: position 17,126,219 of record NC_054080.1, read on the forward strand.
ATCCCAGCTGAAACCAGGACACAGTGAAACAGAGGACTACAGGGAAGGTAACTTATCACTGAAGAACCAGGTGTATAGAAATAAAAACAGAGATAGAATAAGGTCAGCTGTAAAGATTTAGTTGGGTCCCTCAGTGTGCAGAGCTGTTTGGCTGATAGACAAGGACTATGTAATGGGACAGATGGCCATAGGTGTAACAGAGAGGTTTCTTCATATATACCGTTAAATGCTGCCTTGAAGAGTTGGATTCCAGATCTTGTATCTACCTCACAGTTCTTGCATAACAGGAGACAATTTGCTTCAATATTTTTCGGATCACTAAGTTATGACACATTTTCTCAAGTGCCACTGAGCAAGGGCAAATGTAGACCTGAACCCTCAGAGCTGCAGCTGAAGGCAATGAGAACTGGTTTTTGACATCTTCAAGTGACGTTGGGTGGTGAACCACTTGGGATCACCAAACATTTTAACAGACATATTTTTCTGGTTGCTCTTAAAATTGCCCTTCCATCAGCAAAACAGGTACAAATACTCCTTTTAATTCACAGAAATATATGAAGTCTTGTGTTTAAGGCAATCAGACAGTACAGTGACAAGCATCTTTAAAAAGCCTGTGAAGAAATAAATTACTCAAACAAGAACATAATTACTTAAAGGACTAGGGTTTGAAGTGTGTATGATAAAGGAAGATAAAATATATGTCAAATAACTGCTCACATAATCAAGCACCAAACAGGCATGGGTCACATTGGAGAAAAACAAGTGTGCACATAATTCCAGTATCAGAAGATATGAAGTGGCAGCTGAAATGAGTTTGGAGACATAATCCTGACACTCTGTACTGTTTAAGTGTTTGGCTTTGGAACCCTCTAATCATGTTCTTTTATCACCAAAGGTAGAGTGAGTTCATTTTTTAAATCAACAGAAAGACACTATTCAAAATAAGACTACAGTTCGTCACTAATTAGACATAAAACTACCTTGCTCTCAGGAAACGTTCATGAAGCTCTTCAGGTGCCTCGCAGATAATCTCAAAATACTTCATAATAACACTAGGCTGTCTAAACACAAAATCACCTCACCTCAGCTCAAGAGGTGAGATTTGCAAAGAGAACCTAGTAAATGTTTCTGCTGCTCTGTTGAGCTGCTTGTGTGTCTTCTGTGAATAAATGGAAACTTCTTCCTGCTCCAGGATGCTCTCCGAACCACTGTCTTATGTGCAGGGTCATATTTTGAACAAAATATTGGAAAACTGGCAAGCAAAACTGGCTACATTTTGTAAAAGCTAAACTTGTCTGTTTCTGACATGCAGTTTAGGTTAAGACACACTAACAGATGATGAAACACATTTGGCTTTCTTTTTAGAGTTATATCCTCCTTTCCCTCTTTCAGCTCTTTTGGAAGCAGTAAACAACACTTTCAGTATCTAGAAGTGACATGCAGCCTTTGAGAATGCTGCATTCAAGGCAAGGCTGCTGACATTTCACTTGAGTTCAGGTGAACCCCTGCCCCCAGGCAGAATGAGATTTTATAGAAACTTTCAGTTGTAACCAAGAGCCTGCACCAATGTGTCCTCCACACACCACCAGTCATCACCATTGCCGCATGACCAGACTCTTCATAGACTATCCTTCAGCCACCTGCATCACCATTGCTCCCACTATTAGCTGAAAGAAGCTGGTGCCCATCTCAGCTGGGAGTGCTCATCCTCCAAATCAGCAGAGGAGGATAGTGAGTTGGAGAGACCATGGATGGGGTTTTTTTTGGTTTGTTTTCTGGCTGTTTGAATAGCGGCTCATTTTCTTGGAGGGTAGCTAGCTGTAACAACAGTAAAAGGGCTGCAGAATTTAACCTGAGTCTATTTTTCCCCTCTCATTTCTTATACAATTGCCATCATTGGAAAAGCTTTTGGCTTTGTGCTCTCTAACACACAATCTACAGAAAGTTCTGTTGTGAAGTAAAGAACGGGACAGGGGAAAGCCAGTCAGCTAGAACAGGAGCTTTCTAATTTCTTTTGTGAACTACATCAGCTTTGTGTACATTGCTGTGTCAGGAGGGCCATGACGTCTGAGGGGATCAGTACTAGGTTAAGGTGAAAAAATGGAAGGCTCAGACCTAAGGGCTGTTGTACAGATACTCACAGTCTGTTGAAAAGGAAAACAAATTTGTTTGGATCTTGGCACAGGGTGATGCTCGTGTCGGGAACCAAATCTTCCAAATAGTGTGGTAACTTGCTGTCTGGATGGTGGTGAGTGCCTCCGCTGCAAGAGTCCTTGCAGTAAATCTTGAGCTGGATGGTGTGAGAGTTCGCATACCTCCACCCTTCTTAGTCCTTATAGCCCAGCTGGCTGTAGTACTATGTGACCACTCAAGCACATGCATAATCCATCACTATGTATTATATTAACCAGATACAAAAAGTCTTAAATATCTTACCAATGTACAAAAGACTGCATTTCATGACCCCTTCTGCATGAATAGCTTAAAATGCCTATTTGCAGGTGTTTATTTGATCAGTTCTGCAGCCAGCACTGCCTAGGGTAGTCTTTAGAAGGAGGGGTCACATTGTTCAGCCAGGATATTCGATGCTACATTTAAGCATATGAATTGGTTACAACCAGGAAGGTTCCTGCACCGTATAGTTAAATACTTAATTATGAAGGTGGCCAGGAGTTAAGTCCATCACCTGGTTCCAAAGGGCTCCATCATCTCCAGCCAGATGTTGTTATTCTTCCTTCTGATGACAGCTAGCTGGGGAGCTCCTGGATCACCCCTGAATTAATGATTCAGGAGCACTGGTTTCACACACAGGCGCAGTCCTATTACCAGCTGTGCTATGGTAGTTGGGTAGGATGGATTTGTTTTACCTCCAGAAAGATTCAAGTTTTGGTTGTCACTTAAAAAATATCCACTCCCCATATTCAAACCATAGAACGTGAGAAGTTCCTGATTATAGCCTAATATGTTACTTTCTGTGGGCTACATCCTTTTATCCTTTTTCCCATGTGGGCCATCAGGTTGTAATAGTCATAAAACAATCTCCACTACTAGCCCATAGCAGAGCATCGCAAGTGCTCTGAGCAGACACAGACACAAGTGTGGTGGTGTGCTCCCCCCCACCCCCACCCTGACCTTTGTTTCCAATGCTCAGGTGCTAAACATCTGGGCCAGTCAAAATGGATGTATCTGGTCATGATGGCTGTATCCAGACTCAAAGTGGATTTGGGGGAGGCAGATGACATGATAGCCAAGGACTAATGCGAACAACGCACCCACATAACTGTGCTGGTCAAGGCTCAACTCAAGCTAAGTTTGAAAGAAACTCAGTTCTGAGATCAGCATGCAAATATGAACATGAGTCAATTATCTGACTCCACAAACAGCAGACAGCCCCAGAGCTCAGTGAGCTCTCCCGCATGGCAGTGGGCTGCATGGCAGGATCTCCCCTTGAGGAGGGACACCTCTCAAGGTTACTCCTCAAGGCTGAGAGATTCCTTGCTGCAACAGATTCCCTGTAAGTGATTAATAACATGCTGAACTTTGAAATCTTAGCTAAGTGGTATAAAGGATCAATTGCGCACATATAACCTTTTAGATATAAACCATTGACCAAGTCTGGAACTGTTTGGATCTAACCACACCTAAACTCCCCTCTGAGAAGGGGTTTAGGATGCAAGGAGGTCCTTTCTGAACCTCATGACTCAACGGGAGGGTCTGCCTGACAGTAACAGTTTTGTCTGACCCTGTCCTCTCTGCAGTAAATAATCAAGCATACTTTGCCATTGAGCCTCGTTAAACCACTGTCACATTTACTATCAAACTTTGTTAAATCTCTGTTTCATACCAATAAACGTATTGCTATCTCTCTCTTACAAGTGAAGTGCATCAACAGATCGTGGGAGGGAAATGTCAGGTAGGAAGTAACTGGTTTGCACAGGGGCTGATGCTGAAAATGCAGCAACAGGCTTAACTGAAGTCTGCTGCTGCTCCACTATCTGACAACTTTTACTGCGCATGTCATCTTAGTATGAAGCAGGTATGGGGTTTTTCACAAGAAAAAAATCACTTTTGGGTGTGCAAAAGTATACTTCACTGCCAAGACAAGATTGCTTAAACTATCTGCACTGAAAGATGGTTCACATTTGCTAAGAGAACTTTTACCTTGACAGGAGAAATGAAAATTCAAAACACAGTTTTCCTGCTGACTAAATTCAGCTTTATATGCCAAATAAACATCTGACCTTAATAGTCTACATGCAGTGCATGCAACAAAGGAAAGAAGGTGCTTTTTTTATCCAGTGTTAGGGTTACTTTTAATATTACACTTTCCAAGCAAAGCATTAATGTTGCCCACTTTTGCTGCCCAGTGGTAAGAAACCCGACGCAGGGCTCTTAGTCAAGAACTGTAACTACTCTGTAGTGCTGGACTAGCAGCGCAAAAGTTTGTCAGACATCTCCTCAGTTTGCCACAGAATCATGAATCAGGCCTCTGTAAAAATTCGTTCATTGCTAAATCTTCTTCAAACAAGTCTTGCCAGTTTTTCATTTGCTGTGCAAGGCCTCAAGAAAAAAAGACCTGTAAGGCAACAAACTTGTGAAAAGGAGAAGCCTGTTAATGTGAAAGCTGGCAAAAAGCATAATGTGTTTGTTTACTGCAGGGGCAGACTACATACTGTCTACTAGTTGAAGGTAAATGGGTCTAAAAGGTACCAAGAAAATAATCAATGTCTACCCATCAGATATCATGAAATGAGAGGAAGCAAGAGCTAGGCAGGGGGAGAAAAAAGCAAAGGGGTGTTGGCATACATCTGCAAGCTCATTTGGTTTCCACAGATCACTTTTCAAATAGCCTATGATCTCTCCCATGCAGCAAGAACAATCCTCACAAGCTCTGCTGGTAAGGAGTGGGGTGACATAGTTTTGCAGGCATAGCATAAGGGAGGCTGTAAGGATACCCCATACCAAACCTACCATGTGTTTCTGCTCCCTGCAGAGCCTCACCCAGATGCTTTCCCAGCAGGGACTGTTTTCTTTTTCTGGTCCTTGAATGACATTACGCGAGACTGAATCTGGAGGTGTCAGCACGATGAGGATTTTTACTGGGAAAATGAAAAATAGTATGTCCTTTCCCAAAGTGGTGGCAAACTGAATAGCCCAAAGAAGTTAGCAATGGAGAGGAGCTCAGTGTATGGTATCTATTTGCTAAGTGGAATACCAGACAGACTGAGAAGTTTCTTTAAGATACTGCAGAATATCTGCAAAACATAAGAATTTCGTATGAAACTGAGTCTCAATCAAGTTTTTCACTCTCCTCACAATGTCAGAGTGGGACAAAATCTGGCATGCTGAAAGAAATCCTGTTTGCAAAAATACCAGGGGAAGAGCTAGCTTTTCAAATCCCTTTCTCCTCCCTATTTTATGAGAAAATCTGCTTTCCAGATGAGCACCTGGAATTTGCATGAATCACATTCACATGCAATGACAGTCATTAAAAAGGTCTAATCATTATGCTGACTGTATTCAATAAGTTGTGAGGGTTACCTGCTCCTGGAGTGTTTCCTCTCCAGTGATTCCTTTTTTCCTTTCATTAAGTGCCACTACTATTTTATTTTCTCAGTCCCAGGGAAAAGGTGTACAGAATTAAAGTGTTAGATGAAAAGCTTTCATTCTGGTAAGTGCTTAAGGGGAAGCTTACATAAACACCAAGAGAAAATAGAAATAACTGATTTCCATTCCTTTATTTCTGAGGAGTGACTGATTTCTTTGTCAACAGCTTAACAAGGCTGGACCAGAAGCTGTCCCTCAAATGAATAATAATGAGAAAAGAATGTTATTTGAGGTGCCTGTTTAATTCTGAGTTATGTATTGGCCTTTGCTTTAGATCAAATGGCTTTTACACTAAAATAAAACAAAAGCTTGGCCCAAACCAGTCAGTAGAAAAGTCCTAGCTTTGGGTCCAGCCTTAAAAGGACCATCCTTTTAGCAGGAATGGTGAAAATAGGCTGCTGCTTTTTTTCTGTCTCATTAACTTTTCTTATCATCACCATTTTCACTTTAAACTTTTCTTCTGTCTTCTAGTAATGACTTTAAAGACGTGCAGTATAGCATTTGCTGTCAGTAAAGACCTGTGACTCTGCTGGTAAATCAGTGCAGAAATTAGTAACAACATGTAGCATTAGAGTTGGTATGAATGCTGCTTCTGCCAGGTAGGTGCTCTTGATGACCCCACAGGCCAAACAGTCCATCAGCAGAAGACCCTGCAGTCCTCACACCACCAGGATGTCTAGAAGGCTGCGACATACCACTTATACCTCTTTTTTTCTGTTAAACCAACAGGAAAAGGCTATAGACATATGTCTCAAATATATATATTTCAAACAAGGGTAAAGAGTGAATGAACAGCAACCTGACCCAAGATTTATGAAAGGTGAAGTAAGCATGAACTTAGGCACAAGATTACCTCATTGCAGCTGATATTTCCTATGGGATATGAAAAACCTGTCCAAAAAGCTGGTTTGTTGTTACCAGCCAAGAGGTACCCAAAAGATGCAGATGGCATCCCTCATCCTCGTCCTTCACACGAGTACCCTAGTCAGACCACCTGAATGCATAGATCTTGGCACTTTGTGAGTGTGAGAGCCTGAGAGGCTAAAATCAACTGCTTAAAGATTTTGTATAATAAAATCAGCTTCCCCTTCCTTAAGAACATGCAATAAATTTTGTGACACTAATTTTGCACTGAAGTTCTGATCATGGAAGGGAAGAATGCAAAGCATCTTCTAGAGGTGAAAACATCCAAGGGATTATTGCGATAAGGACAAACTTACAGTGGCTACTATGTCACAGAAACTCGAGCTTCAGAATCCGAGGCACAGGTGATCAAGGGAGTGAACCCATAGCAACTGAAGCCGTCAGGGCCCTGGCCTAGAAATAAAAGACATCTTTTTCTTCTAAAAATATGAAACTGTGGGAGACATAACAAGTTGGGAAATAAACCCTCACAGTCACCCATACGGACAAATGCCACGCATAGTTTGCCTCAGACAAGAAAAGTTATTTGGCTGTAAAGATGATGGGTGTCTGGAGGGCCACCCCAGGACAGTGGTACCTCCTCTGAGTCTCAGCAAGAGGCTCCATTTCCTTCTTCTTCTGGTTTTAACTGCCTGACTCTGAGGACCAGATTGCAACAGGACAATGTGAGAGGTACAGAGCAAAACGATGCATGACATACAGAGCAACTGTCCCAGAATCGAGAGCTAAACGTAAAAAATACAACCAAAAAGATCATGACAGCTTTTCTGAAGGATGAGTCCCTTTTGACTACCTAAATAACACATATGATATCATGCAAGGAAGGAAACCCAGCAAAAACTAGATGTAAGTCACAACTAAGGTCACCAAAGAGTAGACTGAGGTGACAGACAGTCTGAACCTGTGAAGTGGCAACACTGACCCTCTTTGCTTGTACTTAAGGTCACTTCACATACTTCTTCTGGGGTTTTTTTCTGCAAAATTATTTATTTTGAGGTAAAATACATTATATGTCTATTTGTTTATGTGTTTGTTTCTTACAACTCATCAGTTTTATAAACTCTCTGTTATCTGTCTGTTTCGTTCCTTTGAACTACAATAGATCAGATGAGATTAGTTGCTTAGCAACTTTTCAGTGGCAGAATCTATTTTGGAGAATTTGCAACACTCATACTAGAGGTCAGAAAAATTTATAATATCATAAGCCAACCAGAAAATGTGTTTCAATAACAAAGATTTCCTACAAGGCTTTTATTTCAGTGAGAGAGGATTACACCTTGCCACCAGAATATTCTTCTGGCAAAGGATAATGTATATTTAAAATGGAGAAATAGGAGGGCAAGAAAATACAGGTAGATTTGGATGAAATAATATTATACCTTTCTCAAGTGTATTCAATTTCTTCCTGCACTGCAGCTGTACACTCCGCTCCTAAATAGGTTGTACTGCTGTATTTGCAGAAAGGATAAACAGAATTAAACCTCTAGCTTTAGGTGAAGGTCTAATAAATATTGTTTCCTACCTGCTAATAACTTAAAGGGAGGCTAACATATAATGGCACAGTTAAATGATTGAATGTATTCAGGGAATATGGCATCTGTCACAAAATACCTTGTACAGTTCTGAGGATACTGTAGATTGATTGAAAACAAATTCCCTCAGATGGCAGAATAGATGGTGTCACTTCTGTGATCTTTCCCAATTTAGAAAACATTCTCAAATGTAAGTGTGTCCCACATGCAGTGGGTCCCACCTGGATTCTTCAAACCTGGAGATGAACAGCAGCATTTCTGAGCTGTTTTGCTTGCTTTGGGTTTTTCTTTTTTAATGCTTACATTAATAGTCTTGGGTACTCTACACTTAACAAAATGAGTTAACACTTGACTGGGTCTCAGCAGCACCCAAGATGTAAGCATATAATATGAAACCAAAGTGCTTTATGTACTGGTATTTAGCATATAAAGTATATGTTTTAGAAATGTGCTATTTCTACCCTGCTTTAAGTGTCTGTATGGAACTTATATGCAGTGCTTCCCCTTTAGGACTTTAGAGAGAACTGAATACTAAAACAACAACAACAAAAAATGCAGGCTTTGTTTTAAAAGAGAATTTTCCCAAGTGAAAAGTACAAAGCCTGCCCTAAGAGTTTTCAGTGACCTTTTCTGTTGAATATATCAATGGTAGGCTGCATTCTGGACTCTTCTGGAGTTAATCTGTTTGCCAAGAGCCTTTCCCTCCATATTTTAAACCAAATACAAGCCCCCACAGCATGCATTTGCCTCTTCATGAAAAGCCTTTTCCTTAAAGCAGGTAGGTAAATGACTCATGCAATGACCTCTCAGCACTTTTAACACTTGCATGGAGCTGTTTTACTTGGACCTTTTGTTTGGATATGTGCATCCAGAATGGTTATCTTCGGGCAGGAAAGGATGCATGTTAACAGAAAATCTGAATACTACAGGCAAAGTCTAGGGAAACTGTTGCTAGTGAAACCAGATATGCTCAGCACAAACTAAAAAATCTCATGCACTTTTTTGACAATTAAAAAACCCCAAACATTTAGGAGGTTACTTTTCAATATTTCCTATTTGCTATAAAATCCTGAAAACTCTGGAAGATATTCAGTTCCCAGCTAACTTTACACTGTTCATTTTCCAACGCTTCCTGCTTTACATAATCATTTCCCTTGGGTCAAGCAGTTTAATGCCTTTTTTGGACTAACATGAATGACTACACGAGACCTGAAGTAAGGGAGAAGACAATCAGTTCCCTTTCCTCTTGTTAGTTCCAATATTATCTGAGAAACTTGATTTAAGGAAGGAGAGGGAACACAGCTGCATTAATAAAATGGTCAGATAAAGCCACCGGGTGTTGTTTGTCTGCTAACAGGGTATTGAGTAGCAAGAGAGAAAAATGAGGTTTGGAGATAATTAATTTCCAGGGATAGCACACTACTTATGAATAATAGAATTTACCCCATCTCTCTCAGGCAGCATTTTAGATTGAGATTTACATTATTCAAGGTTTTTCGAGGGAGAGTTCATAGTAATTTTTCAGTGAGAAAACTAGTAATTTCTTCAAAGTAATCACTCATAAGAATAAAATCCCCACTTTGATGTTTCACCATTTTAAGTTTAGCTAGCTTTTTGATGACTATTATAACAGAATAAAATAATATGACTGTTGCATGGTATTAGTGCATTGGCTAGATAGCAAATGCTCTATTTAATGTTCCAGTGCAGTTTCACATCCTTAAAAATTAATGAAACATTCATCTTTGCAAGTGGAGCTTTCCATGCAGAATGTCACAATTACAGTTTTTGAAAAACTGAGCTAGTTTTCATCCACTGCTTTCAAGTCAGCTAAAGGTGACTCTTACCTTTCCTTCCATTACAGAAGAAAAATTTAAATACACTGCAGAGGTCTTAATAGTGGGCCAATGCCCCTGAGAGGTCTGACAACAGAACTGCACTTCAGCTGCAGGCTTCATGTGCTGGTGGCATACAGGCTGTATAGACCTGGAGGAGCAAGTATGTCAGGAAAATGGGAAAGAGCTGCAGCCTTCCCATCAGGCACTACTAGACAAAAACCTACACTGTCACCTTGAAAACCTTTCAGGTCATGCCAAGTCCACCTGATGCAGCTGGTGAAGGACTCGGTCTGCAGATGCTCCAATCTGGCAGGAGGTGATCCAGGTGCCTTCTGAGAACTGCATTAAACCAATGAGCATAAGTTGTAGCTGAGCGGAAAAGCTGCACAACAAAAAGCATTTGCACCAGCTTGAAATGATCTGCACTGGACTGTATAGAGAAGGGGAGCTTCAGGATCTTCAGGCACAAAGTATATGTGATGTCCTCTGAAACAGACAGGTTCATAAACTGGGAGAGGTGGAAATAGGACAGTGTGAGGCTTCTTATCCTTACTCTAATGTCATTATTTTCTTCAATCTCTTCAGTTCTTGTCTAATGCAATAAGTGTAAATTGCCAATGATAAAAATGCTCAGAAGGTATCTTATGTGATTACACAGGCAAACAGCTAGGGTATTTAGTGGTTATGTTGGTGAACAGTTCCTTTCTGTGTCCAAATGCAGTGACTGAAAAAACCTCACTTTCATGCCATCTGTTAGTCACCCTTGCTCAAAATGTGTGTGCAAATAGTCATTTCCCTTCATTCATTGTCAGAACTTTTCAAAATTACCAACTAAAACAATAAATAAAAGACATTTAAAACTTTCAAGTTGAGGGTTTTTTTCATATGCTTAAATCAAAACCCAAATCCCAAAGCCAATGAGTTTTCTCACACCTAACGAGCTCAGTGTTTGTTGCACTCATGGAGTGTGATTGAACCAGCACATTCAAGCTGCCAGAAGAATAGTGTCACCTGGTAGCTATATGATCATTTCACCTGCTGGAGACAAATTTCTAAACGACTGATCTGGGAAAGCAGTAACCATGCACACCCACATTAAAAAAAAAGCATCTTCTCCAGTAGTTCTCTCAGTCCAGCCCACTGCCTCATTGCAATTGCCACAAATCTAGGCACTTTGGAAATTTGTCCCCCTAAACCACCTCCAAGCACTGTTTTTGTTGTTTGGTTCATGTTTTCGCAAGATGAGGTGAATTCAGCTCAACTTAGCAAATAGTTTTTCTCACACATATGTATTTTCAGCCCATGGTGATTTACCAAAAGAGTGGGCAGACACATTAGCAAATCAAAATAAGAACAGTATGATTTTAGATGCATAAATGAAGGAGAAGAAAGTCTTTGAGACTGTCAGTGAGCTGTTATATAGGTGTAGGGTGAGACACTTTTTTCATTATTCACAACCATTCCTGTATTTTTCCAGAGTAGCAAGAACCTGTACCTTTTTTCTGATCACTTGGTGGATGTAAATCAGCATAAGTTCATGGACATAAATGGTGTAATACATGTAGGGGCTGGAGAACCATTGACTTCCCTCTGAACTGCACAGATGATGACACTGACTGTAGTCCTTAGCATTCATGCAAGGCTTTACAAATGGGACAAGAATGAGTTAAAGGGACTTTAAGACAATACTCAGTCAATGAAAAGGAGGCTTTGAATTGACATTAATTGCACTTGTCACAAACAAAAAAAAAGGTGAAAGGAAGAAAACGTTGCATAAGCATACAGCAGGAAAATGGTACGGCAGCAGTGTTTTCACCTGGAAAACCTGATTGCATCGTGGTCCCACTCAATGAATGTACAGGGTCAAAGCATGTTGATTGACCCTCAGTATAAGCCTTCATTCAGATTTGGCATAGAATTGTTAAGGAAATGCATCCAACCCAGAGAAGAAGGCAAAGGCAGACAGATTACCATACAGAAACATGATCAGATCCAGGGCTGTTCTGGACATGGTCAGACTGTTTTGTGAAGTCTGTGCAGCATATAGCACCAGTCTACACCTGGATTACTGAGGTTGCAAGATTCATGCATAGGTCCCAGAAAAAGCATAGTCTGACTATTTTTTATGTCAGCTTGACTCAGGGTAAACAGGATGACAACTTTAACATCGTTTTGCGTTAGTTGATTTCCCAAAAGAAATGAAGTGTCCATGGGTCAGGATAAACTGACCCATGGATCCTTAACTAAAATATTAAAGTCAAATTCAGATTTTTATTTAGAGTTGTGGTAATGCCTGGATAGTTTTTGAGCATACTGAATGCCATGCTAATAGTGTTTTCATCTTAGTAGTTGCACTATTTTGCTTAACTTCTCCAAATGAACTGCAGCAACCAGTGAGGAAAAGGAGTATTTCCCAACAGTGGGATGCTGGCTTAAGAAGTGGTAGAAGTCCTAGACTGCTATAGATATTCTACAGGATCTGGCCTTAGACTTATGGTCCATCGGAGATGTTGGTGATAGAAGCTCCCCATCTCCCCTGGGCAGAAACATAATTAAGAACATGAGGCAGAAAAATAAGACATGTCATTTCTAACATGGGGGAGTTGCAAAGAAGAGGTGGGTGAAGGAAGTGATCCAGATTGGCGTTGCAAGAGAAAGCAGAGCTCCATGGGATGAGGTCCTATGTCCTGCCCCCTTGTAAAATTCAAAGTGTTACCAACAAAGTTTTGTAAACCACAAAGTGTTTAAGGATTTTCATTTGTCTGGGGAGTTTTGAGACAGTGGAGAAGGAAAAAAAGAGAACTGACAACTGGCAACTACACAGTTTATTTGTTAGGAGATGGCACACCCTGCGTTGCCTGTGAGTAGCACTGCTGTACTGAGAAGGGCTGTGCTGGGACAGATGGTGCACATCTGGAGCCACTGGGCTGAACCAGCTGAATGAGGAGAAACTACAGCAGAACCCAATTCCCTACTGGGAGCAGAGACCTGTGCTAAGACCAGGAGGTTAAACCAGAAATTGAAATGGGATGATGTTTGAGTCATCTACGCCTTTTAATTGAACAAATATTTCCTTTCAAGATCTATAATGATCTTCATGTCTGAAAGGTTTTGGCATCTACTCCCAATATTTCTCCATTCCCATAAGCCTGCAGTTCCCACTCAGACAAAATTTCCTGTTTAATAAATTTGAAGGACATGTAATATTTGACCCAGTGCAAACAAATGAAAATATACTTTCGAGTGTTCAGAGGTAGAGTTTATTTCTATATTTTTCCAAGAGCATTACTGAGGTGCAAAACAGCTTGAAGTCATCACATTGTCACTAGAAAACTATCTTTGCTGTGTTTTGAAGGAGATGGAAGTGGTACACTAATTATCAGCCATCTGTGATGGGAGCCAGGGACTCTCTCTCTCTCTCTCTCTTCCATTCCTGCTTATATATGTAGACAGATTCAGATCAGAATCCCTGGAGCATCAGCAGAGGGATAAAAGCACACGCAGAAGGTTCCTGTTGTGAGCTGATATGTGTCCCACAAGTGAACATCAGAAAAAAACACTGGCTAATCATCAGCTTTCTTTTGAATACTAAGGACAGCAAAAGAGCAAAAGCATCCTGGCTGAGCCTGTGATGCTTACGCTGAGTAAACTGTAAAGTCCAGCCATAGCCACGTACCCAGCTCTCACACAGCACAACCCTGAAATCTGCTTTGCATCTGCAGAAGCCCACGTGGCTTGCACAAGGCTGCCAGCCACGGTGGGCTGCTCAGGCTGCACACACAGATGTTCTCCAGACTCACGTACGCTGGAGTGGGCATCTGTGGGCCTCGCTGCTTAGACAGCCCTTGCCACCAAAGCAGCGGCCATCCTTCCTGGTAGGTGGGCAAAAATCAGGAGAAACCCAGAAGGATACAGGTCAGTTGAATTTTCCCAGCAGCAGGAGCATCCCTTTGGCAGACACTGCTCCGCCCAGGACTTCTTAATCTCTACAGATTTACCTAAAATAAAAAAAAAATCCTGGGCTCATAAGTCACACACTGAATGTTACCACACTGCCAGAAAGAAAAACTGAAGAAGTTCTCCACTGGAAAATGCCAGACTCTTAGGCTCTAGGGGTTATTTAATGATTTTTCAATACTCTTTGGAAGAGCTGTCCTAATCTACGAACTCTCTTCCTTCATGCCTCTTTGCCTTTAGGAATAATTTGAGCTGATTTTTTGAGATTATTCCTGATGCAGCTCAACAACATTTGGACAGTGCAAAACTGACTATGACACACACAGCAACTTTCTTTCTTTTGCAGACTAAACAAGCTGAAAAGAATTGCTTCTACAAGATAAGGTAGAAATTACACTAATTGTTTCAATAAAATATTTCCAAACTAGTATGTCATTAAAGACTAAACTCCCTGATAGTTTTAAGCCTTTACATTTTCCTAGGTAATAAAAGGTGTCAGTGATGGGCAATTTTAGGAAAGAAGAATAATGACAGAAGAAATGGGAGAAAGATAGGAGATAATATTAATTTTCTGAATTTGTTTCTCCAGCAAAAAGAAACTCAAAGAAAATCATCAGAGTAGCAGTAAAAGTTTGGAGGGGTTTTTTTCTCCAGCAATAATTTTGTGGTTTGAGGTTTGGGGAAGTCATTTTAGTTTCAAGTTCATTGGGAACAGGCTTTCCAACGTAGATTTATCAGATGGTGTAAGAGAAATTGGGGCACCCTCTCCACCTTTTTCCTCCATCAGCATGAGCTACCACAAAACAAACTCCCATGCCGTGTGATGGCTAATACACACAGACACAAACACACTTCTTTCTTCTTCATCTGCTTCCACTCTGACCCTGAATTCTACTGGAACCAGTGAAGATTCTATCTGGAAAACATGTAAGATTAGGTCCACTGGCTTCTGAAACACAGGTGGAACATCAGGCTCCAGGGCACCGTATCAGCATCATGTTGCTAAACAAAACCAAGGAATTTTGGTATGTGGAAAGAAAAAGACAAAACACAAAGAAGCTCTCTGCATTGCTGGAAACTGAAAAATAGTCTCTCTGGGAGTTGTGAGGAATGAAAAGAGATATAGATCTTCCCTAACTTTTTTTCTAAGCTGATTCACTCCTAAGTGGTATAAATTGTCTTGGGATGTGCAATTGCTATCTCTTAAATAGATCTTGCTGTGGATATAATAGGAAACTTTAACTTGCTTCTATAAACAAAATTACAGGTATGAATGCAGAGAGCAGCCTGATATTAGAAACTGGTAATGCCCTACCCTAGTGATACAAATCAGGGTTAATGACATGAAAATCAGTAAAAATCCAATGACATAAAACAAGTTCAAAGAGTATTGGGATCACTGCAGTTTGAGAGCACTGACATTACCGAGTGCTTAACTTTGACACAGTATTTATTTTTTGTGTTCATTTTCCTCTTGACATTCTTTGTTCCAGAATGAAATTGCTTCTCATAAGAAGAGAAATCCACAGAAAGTTGCAAGCTGTTCCATTTCATGCTTGTCTTAGGCACACCATCCTACCTAGTCATGCCCAGAGTCCTAGGGAGCCAAGCTTGCAATTTACTATGAGATGGCTCATGCTGAGACCATGCCCTGCTGTAAAACTCTGGGTTTGCAGCAGACTGTTCCAGCTCTCAATATAAGATAAGTAATTCCAGGGTGGGGGAGGGGTGGGGGAGGGGTGGGGGGGGTGACCTTTGAATTCCAAGCAAATTTAAAGCACACATATAAAAAAAAATTAAAACAAACCACCCAACTTCTTCTTTGTGTGACAACCACTCCCCTTTGATAAATTAACAAGGAAAACAAAAGATCCTCCTTAACTTTTGCATTAACCTCTTTCGTCCCCATAACCCAAGCACTGGCTCAGAATTATTTACATTCTTTACTTGGTTTTGCTTCTGTTTCTTGTAACTGCCTCTCCTCTGTTCCCTTACCGAGCTTTCATCTTCCCTGTTATTTTCCGAAGAACAATTCTGTCCAACAGAAGGGAAGACAAGATTTAGTAACACAAGTAATTATTTCATTGGCCCTCCCCATGGAAGCCTGAATGAAAATATAAAAGGTTGTATGGCAACACAGGAGAGATGAGTTCCAAACCTGCCACTACCTACCAGATAGCTTTAGGGAGGTCAGTTCACCTGTCTGGTCTGTCTCAGCTTTCTGCCTGTAAAACAAGGAATGAAGACATGTCCCAGCTGCCAAAAGATCCTGATTTTTAAAGCGATTTCTGAAACTTGTGCCATTTATCAGATATTCAAGGACAGAAACCAGTGAAGAGAGGTTTTCAGAAACCACTAAATGCTTGCCTGATGGAAAATAATGTCATGTAGTAAATCTCAAAAAAGAGCTGGTCGGCTGAGACAGTATTCATCCAGATCTTTACCACTGAAGTCAGTACCAGTTCTGCCATAGTTTCTATACCAGCCCTCCTGGTATGATGCTTGTAATAAGGACAACAGCATATAGCTGAATCTGCAGACCTCTCCATAGGATTTTGAAGTATGTTGGAGAAATAGGTAAATAACTCAGATCACTTTAGTTTGGGTTTACTTTCCTATACTGAGAAAATGCAGTGGAAGAGAAGATAAATTCAGGAAGTTATCATTTTGTTCCAAAATATGGGTTCAAAATTGATAGGAAGGACAATTTTTTATCATGTAGAGCGAAAGCTGTAGCATGTTTTTCTGGACAAAACATCTCCTAAGTATTTCAAAGAGTCCTGCCTTTTAAACTTCTGAAAGATGTTTTAAAACATTGAAATTCAGAAACTTGCCAAGAAGCCAGTCGGCCGACTTCATTTCAGCATTGCACACGTTTCACTTCCAGTCTTCCCAAAGACAGGTCAATGTAAAACTGTCATAGGCTCTGATGGATGCGTGCTGTCCTATTCCAGTTGGTCTGTGCCAACCTAAATCCATGCAATTTTGCAACTTAAGCGCCTTACAAAGGCAAATTTTACCAGGCAGTGAAACACAGCAGAGGTGCCCTGAGCCAGCCTGCAGACTGCAGAAGAGGCACACACAGACAAGGCTGGGCACAGCTGCTCGCAGGGGGAACAAGGGCACAGGCCCTCCAGACACAAAATATGGTAGGAATGTACCAGTATACCAAAACATCACTTATATAGCAATATACCATGTGTAGTTTCCTGGGGAGGGGAGAAATCTCACTCCTGTGAGATGCCCTGCAGTCTCCTCTCTGAGAGCTGAACTTGTCAGATCTATCCAGAGTCTTTCTCCACCAGGAGGTGCAACCATGGTTGACTTGTCAAGCAGAAAGCTATAACCATCTAATGGGGGAGCTGGAGGAAAGGAGAGGTGACAGTGCTGTTTGCACAGCTTAATTGGATGGAATTTTGCCCTCCAGACCTCACATGCCTTTCTGCATCACTGTCACTATGATATGAAGATGCTCTTGAGAGCAGAAGCAAAGCTTTAAGTGTATGTTTATATATATTTTTATATATATATTTAAAACATGTAAGAATCTGTGTGTGACTGGGTAAACTTATTATTAAAAAATGCAACTACATCCCTCAGTCTGAGAGCTTCAGCATATCTAATTTCCCTTCAGAACACACACACAGAGGCAGAGAGCAATGAACATCCCCTGCTGTTAGCTGCCTTTGAAAAAAGCCCCACTTTGCCTTTCAGATGGCTCTTCCTCACAGCAGTGTTGCCCTGTAATTTCAAGTCATAAAACTAATACCGAGAGCAAGCTAGAGTAAATACAGCTGCCACACTTTTCCTCCACCCCCAGCTGTTCCCCCTCTGTCTTTCTGGAGTGAGTCCCTTTAGGGGCTCACCTGTGTATGCCTCATATGCCTTCACCCTGCCTGACATAGCTGCGGGATTATTTTCTTCAGGCACGCATGAGGGGGGGTCAGAAGAACCGGTGTATTACCTGCATTGCTGGTTTCCATCTCGTGTCAATCACCTGGTTTTGTACACTGGTACATTGAAAAGGCCCTGGCAATGTCCCAATTAAATGATGCAGTCACAGAAAAGGCTTTTGGAGGATCAGGAAGAAACATTACTGTTGAGGAGGTGGAAGGGAAAAATCCTTCAGGTTGGCTGGAGGGGCTATATAAGCACTTTTGTAAGAGGTCTGGTGTGAAATGCAGGGAATGCAAAGCAAGAAGAAGATAACAGGAATGCTGTATCACTGCCAAGATGCATCCTTCCAGGAGCAGGGAGGAATGGGCAGCATTGCAGTTCTGCAGAGCATGGGTCTGCTTCTTCCCTCTGGCTCCCACTGCTAACACAGCAGCAAGGCAGGGAAAGAGGATTACTTACCTGAACGTAGCTCAGCCAACAGCCAGGGAGGAGAACAAAATGAAGGAGAAAATAAGAGGGACTGTGGCTTTATGCAGAGTGACAGAGCAAACCACTAAACCAGGAAGGAGGGAGCAGCTTCCCCACCTGCTCCAAGCAAGTGGGAACCAGTGCTGGTGGATACACCTACATGTTCCCAGTAACACAGCATCAGCTGAAGGCTTGCGGCCAGTGCCTCTGGTGCCTTTGCAGCAAGTGCATGCAGGTGGCCCTGACCTCCAGCAAGTCCCTGAATGTCAGGGGACCTGTGAACTGCTGAAACACAATGTCCTCTGGAAGGGGAAAACCCTTTCCAACAAGACCAACTCATGACTCAATGGTCAACACTCTCTAGGAGTGTTCCCCACAATCACCATGTATCACAGGCATCTTCATGTGCTCTCTCAACAGGCAGAGCAATTCAAATCATGAGGGCAAATCTTTGTGGCTTGCTCAAGAGAAAATTGAAATTTTAGTGAAAGAAAAAGACACGTTTTCTGCAGGTCTTTCTGCTTGCTAAATACATCAGCACCACTGCATATCTTTGTATGAGGCAGGGGTTTTGTACCTTTTATTTCTGCATTTTCTACAAAACACAGACACAGATGCAAGGGTCATAATCCAGCTACCACCAGTATGACGTGCCTGATTTCTGTGTTATTCATGAACGCAGAAGTCTTGCTAAAAGATACTGGTACCTTGTAAGAATAATGCAGGCTCAAGCAATAGGAGTCATATGTAAAAAGAAGCACACGAACTGGACAAGCAGATACATAAGGTGAGAAAGTGAATCTACATATATAAAACAAGCAAAAGAAAATTGAAATTGCAGACAAGGTCCACTCTTTTTAAATGGGTCATAGTGATTTTTCCCAATCCTTCTACAAAAAAAAAAAAAAAAAAAAAAAAAAAAGATAGTCAAAAGCAGTACAGCTCTAGAATATGCTACATAGACATCCTGTGGCATGTCATCCTTGGGGGTTTGGAAGACTCAGGTGGACAAAGACACAGACATCATGCTGGCTATAGCAGGAAGCTATACTGCAGACCTTCAGACGTCCCTTTCCACTGCCATTTCTATCATTTTATGAAAAACACTGCAAGCTTCTCCCTAAAGAGGGCTGTAGAGTCATCCTAAAATCCCATGGATTTGAGAGTATTCATCCCTCTTGATATCAGACATGAAATTCAATGCTTATTTAGCATAACCTTCTCAAACAATGCCTACTAGAAAAGCTGCCATTCTTCCCCAACAAGTGTTAACTGAAATTCCATTAAAACCATCTTAACTTCTTATACCACTAATCTTACCTTTATAAGTAAAAAAGTGACTCATGTGCTGACACCCTTAAATGACCACTTCCAGGGAGCTGATCAGTTCAGCACGAAACAAAGGACACCTTTAAAAATGGACAATTATATTTGCAATCAATAGTTGTCAGTAATAGACTGAGCACTCTCTAAATGCTTAATTTATTTCACAGTTCATTAACTTTCCCTTCTTAGCCTGCCATTGTATTGGCATTATGTTGTAATCTTTAATCCAGTGTGGGAATACTTCAACATCTAACCTTTAGTTTTCTTCTTATTTCTTAGCTGATATGTTATGTTCTGTGTGTTTAAATAAAATGAAGCTGAAAAAAAAAATCAAATTAATCTCTTCTTTCTGATTGACAGCCAGAAAATAACTGAAGATTGAGAGCAGGA
This sequence comes from Falco naumanni, assembly GCF_017639655.2. NCBI lineage: Eukaryota > Metazoa > Chordata > Aves > Falconiformes > Falconidae > Falco > Falco naumanni. The sequence continues at coordinate 17,146,158 of NC_054080.1, forward strand.
AGAAATCATCCCATATCAAACCCATCAGTTTTCCAGAAAGACTGTAATTAAGTTTCAGCTCATAGAACCATATGAACAGAAGAATGGTCAAAATGGCTCTCACTAGCATCTTAAGATATAAAAAACAAAGAATGCTGCTTCAGAGGAAAAGAAACATTACACTACAACAAAATATATCACTATATGTAGTGTTACGAGGAACAAGCTAGTTCCTCACCTATCTGAGGGCACATGTTTCCATAAAACAAATAAATTTGAACAGATAAAACTAAGCACTTATAAAAAGCTTTTTTTAGAAAGAGAGAGCAGAAAGGGCTTTAACGGCGGGGGGGGGGGGGGGGTGGGGTGGGTTGGGGAGGAGTTGGGGGGAAAGAAAGGAAAAAAACAGCCTAAAAGTAATGGTTTATATGCTGTCTTTGGCACGTCTTTTCTCAGATGTTACACCCCAGACCAGGTTTGACTCTCACAGCTGACAATGCTGGAGTGGGACATGCCTGTCCACCTCAGTCATGGGGCTGATTTTCCACTCCTGGTCAGAGGAGAGGTCATGTCACTCTAAAGCTGGCTACAGACTGAAGCTGTACAGGTCCTTCCCACACTGGTTGTGAAAATTGGCCTCTGCAAAACTTTTGCTTAGATGGCAACTAAAAGTTTTGCCAATTCTTATTGTTTGTCCAGGGATCTCTCTTTGATTTCCCCCCAGGAGCTTGACTTTTTCTGTTTTTCAGGAGGGCAATGAGGGGGGTCTGAAATAGACCTGTACCCAAAGCAGCCAGGCCCCATTTAGAAAATACACAGTGCAGAACATTTCTGCTGTGGTGTTCCCCAGCCTCAGTTTAAAGCTGTTCAGCAGCTTATTAATTTCTGCCTGATGCTGCAAATTGAGCAGACATCTTCATTGAGTTTCCACAATGCAACCCATAGCTTATTTTTTCCCTGGGAGGTGACAACTAATTCAGAAGCCATTGATGTATATAAAGAGATTAATTTGTTCCATCCGATTTGTATTCCCTTGCAGCCATCAACAATGAATGTAATTTACCATCATGTTGCCCAACTGTCTCGAGCTACCTGCAGTAGTCTTTTTATGAGCAAGTTTGGCCATTTTACTATTCAAACGCCTTTACTCAGTAATAGCATAAACCATTGTGAATTTAGAAAGAGAATTCCCCTCCAGGTAAATTAATCCAGAGCTCCTGGCAGCAACCAGTACATGAAATGGGACATAGGAGATAAATTATTACGTGGATTGTATATGGCATTCTTACATATTTATGCACATGAAATTAAGTGTAACTGCCTTCTTCCTCATCAATGTAGCAACACATTTCTAGAGGTGCAATACTGTTATTATCCTTTTCTTACTGTTGGGTGAGCAAACAGATTAAGGACTCCAGTGCCTCAATATGTTTCTGCTATTCTGTGGTATTCACAAGGCAAACATTTGCTTTTAGCTTGTGGAAATCGGGGCCTTTCAGGCTCAACTAGCCCTTAGTGGAGAAGAATCAATGTCATTCAAACTGACTCACATTCATAGAAAGGAAATTATTGTGGACAGGCAATTGTCACAATTTGGTGATGAGCTGAGTGACCTGCCCAGGGCCAAACAAGGAGTCAGCAATGGAGCTCATAGCATTACTCAGACCCACAATAACTCTCTAAGTATCCTTCTGCTCAGGAAGGGAGTCAGCAGGGCCATTAGGCTGTAAAGTGAATTATAAGAGGTACTCCTGGTCACTTAGTCCATTTATTATATGTATACTCTGCCTTCCAGAATGTTTACCCCACCCATAAGGACCTGAACTTCACTAATGCACCTCACACAGAATCACTGCTCCAGACCACACTGGTGCCACAGTCACTGTGACAATGGCTGCACTTTCCAAAGGCATGCAGAGCATGATAGATTGGACAGTTGTAGCGGGTTTGTATGGCAAAGTGTTAGTAGCAGGGGACTACAGGGGTGGCCTCTGTGAGAAGCTGTCAGAAGCTTCCCCCACATCTGACGGAGCCAATGCCAGCTGGCTACAAGATGGACTCACCGCTGGCCAAGGCCAAGGCCATCAGCAACGGTGGTAGGACCTCTGGGATAACCTATTAAGAATGGGAGAAAAAAAAAATCTGCACCAGTGAGAGAGAGGATTGAGACTATGTGAGCGCAGCAGCCCTGCAGGCACCCAGGCCAGTGCAGAAGGAGGGGTGGTGGGGCTCCAGGAGCTGGAGCAGAGATTCCCCCCCAGCCCGTGGTGAAGACCCTGGTGAGACAGGCTGTGCCCCTCAGCCCATGAAGGTCCACAGAGGAGCAGATATCCACCTGCAGCCCATGGAGGACCCCACACCAGAGCAGGCAGGTGCCCAAAGGAGGCTGTCACCCTGTGTGAAGCCTAGGCTGGAACAAGCTTCTGGCAGGACCTGTGATCCTGCAGGGGACCCATGCTGGAGCAGTCTGTTCCTGAAGGACGGTGCCCCGTGGGAGGGGCCCACGCTTGGAGCAGTTGATGAAGAGCTGCATCCCATGGGAAGGACTCATGTTGGAAAGGTTCATGGAGAACTGCCTCCTGTGGAAGTGACCCCAGGCTGGAGCAGGCAAGAGTCTGAGGAGGAAGGAGCAGCAGAGACATCGCAGCAGAGGCATCGTGTGATGGAATGGCCACAGCCCCCATTCCCCATCCCCCTGCACCACTCAGGGGGAGGAGGTAGAGAAATTGGGAATTAAGTTAAGCCTGGGAAGAAGGGGGGGGTGGGGGGGGGGGGGTGGGCGTGAAGGTTTCTTTCTGGTTCGAATGGTAATAAATTAAACTAATTTCCCCAAGTTGAGTCTCTTTTGCCTGTGGCAGCAATTGTTGAGAATGACTCCTTACCTTTGCTGTCAAGAGTGGTTCCAAAGAACGTTTATCACTATGGTGATAGGTGCTTTATATATATAAATATAAATACATATATATATATAATATCTCAACCCACGAGCCTTTCATTATATTTTCTCTCCTCTGTCCGGTTGTGGAGGGGAGTGACAGAGCGGTTTTGGTGGGCACTTAGCATCCAGCCATGGTCAAACCACCACAACAGTTAAAAACAGACCCAAGCAAATGGTTAATATAGAACATCTGAAAACCTCAGTAGTCTGCTGTGAGTGTGATTTATAAGTATGGTATTGTGATTATGTCACAAAACACACCAACTTGCCAATTTCATTTCAGAAAGTCAGTGAACTTCATAATCCTCTTAATTCCAACTTCCCTCTGCTTCTGCCCAGCTTTCTTTCAGCTTTTAACACACTGCAGTCCAAGTCATTGTGCGAGGAAACTGAATTAGGCAGCAAATGTCACTTGCAATTCAGTCGAACAAGCTTCTCCCCAGAGGAGCTCAAAGAGGCCCCCAGGAGGAGTCCATACTCCCATCAGGAACAGCAGTGTGAGTGAGATGAAGGGCAGGGGACAAGGCAGGATGTTGTTGTGGGGAGGTTTATTTACTGATGTGGGCAGGTCAAGAAAAAAGAAAACAGGATCTGTGATTCCAAACCACATCCCAGTAGCATCCCAACACTTAAAAAGAGAATTTCATATTTATGAATGCTGTCAATCGTTTCACAGGCTGGAGATGAATATCCAAACGTCTGTAGCCACAGCTGATAGCTACAAGGCCACGCTGTCTTTACTTACAGGTCTACACGCTGCCGGTGTGTTCAGTCCTGACTTAAAAGCATTACCTCTAGGTCTATCAAGGTCACCTACCCTGCAGCAGTAAGTCTTTTATCTGCAATGTCTGCTTCAATGAGTAACCCTCTGAAGCAAGAGGCGCAGCAGCAGTTAAGCAGACACAAACCACTTCAGTTTAAAGGGACAATGTGAGCTGACTGAGGAGCTCTGTGGCACCTCCCCATGTTTCTTTCTGGCTAGGGGAGAAGGGCACAGTTGCACACAATTTTGTGATGACCAGCAGGGCAGTGACACTGAATCAGCTCTGTGTCTTTCATGTTCCCATGTAATGATTCCAAGATGAGAGGCTCTGATGCTAAGAATTTATCAAACTACTCAGAGGGATCAGAAGGAGCACAAGGATGTCTGGGTGCAAAATAAAGTTCTTAAATTTGCAGGGTCTGAAAGAAGACCCACTGTGATCTTGCCCATACATGAAAGGGGGCATATGTAACTTTATAGAAAAGATCATTGAAAAGTATATCCAAACTTGTCGACATCCAAGTATCTTTTGTCCTAATATACATGAAAAAAAATTAGCAAAAACTTCCCCAAGTGAAGTGCTTTTTGTGTGAAACAGCACTAGGCATGCAGATGACATTCAAGAAGCAACAGAGGAGGATTTCATGGTCTGTGGGATTTCTGGCTTTTATAGTCAGTGTTGGCATTGATTTATCCAGAAAAACTGCACATCAATTCTCTCAGACCATCAGCTAGTTATCTAGTTATAGGGGAGAGACAGAAAAACAATTTCCCAAATCTTAACAGGAACAAAGTCACTGCAGGAAGGAGGTCAGAGTGGTGAGGAACAGAGTGAGAGACACAACCAGGTGTACTGCTGTCGCACACCACCACACCTTCAGGAATTAGCAGCACAGCTAGGTTTCCTAAACAACTTCATGCTCAAAAAAATACAAACAATAATCATACAAAGCTAAGTCACCAGGGCCAAATAAAATTCACCAGAGAGAATAAAACAAACTGAAACAGACATCCACAGATTGATCATCCTGGAGAACTGAGTTAATTCCAGGGAGGTCTCCAGAGTTTTCTCACATTAATATTCAAAAGTCATTAGTTTGAGGCCTCTAGTTTTGTGAAATAATGAATACCCGCAGACAAGACAGAGAACACACTGCGGTGATGGACAGCACGTAGCTCTAAAGTATATACTTTGACCTCCTTTTAAGGAGCAGAGAATTAAGACTGGAAAGGCAGTGAGCAGGTATCGTCTGTCAGGATTTCAGAAAGTCACACCATGAATGGGTTTCGTTTCCTGCAGTAATCAAAACTGGACTAAATGAGTTAAGAATCTAAGGTTACTGTATGGGACAGAAAGGTTTCTTGGGGGTAGGAATCCAGCAACCACAGCCATGGTCTGCCAAGCTGTCTGGGCTGAAGCCACAGGAGACAAATACTCCATGAATGCCCCAACAGAAGACTGAGCTGCACTCGTCTTCCAGCAGAGAGAGGGATCTAACACATAACCTTTTCTTGTCTCCACTGCATCAGAGCCACTGCTGCCCTTCAGTTTGCAGAACTTCTGTTTCAAGGGTCTGTGAGCTAATGCTTGCACTGTACTTGCACTTGCACTTGTGATGAAAGTCATCAAAGTCAGAGGATTAGGTCGGATGCCTCTGTAAAGGGTATGAAGACAAAATGTGTTCCTTAAGAAAAGATGTTCAAGACCCATAAAGTAAAAACCAAAATGGACTTTTTAGTAAAGATAAAGAATTCTTTACCTCCTGTCAGTGCAGAAACAAACTAACTGCTGCCTGGGATGTTTATGCAAACAGTGTCTTTTCTTGTTCTCAGACTTTTAGCCTAATTACTGTGTCCAATACCTGCATTCTCATTAGGTGAAAATACACACTTAAACAGAGGCAGAGGTTCATAAGAAGATACAGGTATCACTCAGGTCACAGTTAGTTAGAGCCTTCATCCAAATATATTTTTCACTGAAGCTGCAAGAACAAAACACAGTTTGCTTTGCATTGAGGAAAATTTATCTTTTCCAGCATTTTTTTCCCGTAGATAACTACAATACAACAATCATTCATTATGCTTTTGATATTGGTAAGGCTATGAAGAGTTAAATGCACAGTTCTTTGCTCTTACTCAAGAGTATCAAAAATATGGCTCCTTTTCTTCTTGTGTGCAAGATGGTTCCCCAGCCTGACCACCACAAGCATATTGGTCTCTCCATGCTTTTTTCAGTCCTGTGTAAGATACGCTACACAGTAACGATATAAACCCTTCCACACACCCATGTCCTGAAATGCTTTATGTGGTGTAAAGGAAGGAGGTACAATATCATTACTGGGGAAAATGACATAATACATTCTTCATAAATCATTTCAAAACCAATTGCCATGTTGTGAACTTGTCTTAATTTTGTGGATTAATCTTAATCTTGTAATACAAATGCCATCCTGCAGCCTGTAACACAAGCTATCAGCACTTACATGACCTGAACAGTACATTTAGCATTGCAAACTACAACACATAATTAACTGGCTATATGCACAAGCAGTAGACCAATGTCTGCCAAATTACATACTGTGGTTTGCCCTTTAGGGTCTTAAGTATAAATATAATAAGTAAAAATGATCAACACCCCGTTTTGGCATGAAATTGATTTTCAAGGTATGACATTTTCATACATAAAGTTGCATTCACATATTACACTGAAACGTCTCACCTCAACAGCTATGCAGCATGAGATTGATTTATTTTGTAGCTGGAAAAGACAAACTTGGAATCAACAAATAAGATTCTGTCCTTCCAGAAAGACTCCATGTCAGCAGCTGCCGTTCTTGCCAACACGAAAGATTTCTCCTCATATTCACCCAGTTACAGAAATGCATTCCCAGGGAGGGAAGTGAGCAGATGAGAACACACAGATGAAAGAAGAGATGTTTTTGTTTTAAACAGATGAGGTAAAAAGAAAGGTCTTAGCTTTTTATGTCGCACAAGCTGCTGTCAGAGTAACATGATTTCCCTAAGAGGCTCCCAGCCACCCCTGGAAGAATGAACAGTCACAGCCAGATGCTCTGCCCCTGGCCCCAGCTGCTTGTCCCTCCTACACATCACAGCCTATTGCCCCCTCAGAGCTACAGCATAACATCATACATGATCGTTCCCTATCTCGGTCCAACCTGGTTTGAGCATTAGCAGAAGTACTTAGTAGCAGTGCTCTTCCAAACCACATTCACCAGCCTGGTCATAAATTATACTGGATCAACAAACTATTTCTTCAGCTAAGCAGACAGGCTTGCTCGTTCTCAGACCCCACAGCATGCTTCAGGGTGGTTTGCACCCCCCCTCCCAGGGCTCTGACTTTTGTGAAAACTATTTCCACTGCCTCAGGGAACATCAGGCCAGTGTTCAAGACAGGGATCCTGCCATGTCACATAGGGATCCTTGCAAGAAAAATATAGGCTGAGATTCAGAGTTACAACCCAAAGTACCTCGTGCTGACACTATGCTCCAAAAAGGGAAATGGGCAAATAAACTCTGGTGGGTTTGTGGATTTTCCTCCTCAAAGACAAGAGGATAAGCATTTTAAGATTTATACCTCCCTATTGCTCCTCCATTCTCCCTCCGTCCCACCACAGGAGCCCAGGTATAATTTTGCCTACTTGTAGAGAGAATTCTGCAGTCTTGAGGGTAAGCAGGCAAAACTGCTTGCAACTAGAGTGCCATGAGTTTGCTGCAGACTAAAGACGCAGAGTAATTTTTTAAGTGCTTGCTTGTTTGTTTGGGTTTTTTAAGTTGATGTGTTTTTCCTTTTCCACTTTCCCACTAACATATCAGCATGAATCGAAAGCTTTTTCATGGGTAGATGTGAAGGGAAGTCATTAAGGTTGGCATCTATAGAGTACCCCCAGCTGCTGGTCTTAATACAGGAAGACATCAGGTTTGCACATAGATTTTGGGTGCCTAAACTTCACAGTCCAGTCTCAGCTATGACTGGGGTCCTCTGGATAAAGCTGAGGAGATGCTGATGATAGCACCAGCTGCAGGAACATGCCAGATGGTCTGGTAGCTAATCTAGTGTATGTCACTCAGATTTTCTCCCTTTCTCAAGCCCTTCTGTCTGTTTTCTCTGTGCCTGTTTGTACACCAGCATATAGCAATGATCTATCTATATGCGTTCTGGACATCCTCACACATCCTATCAGGGCTGCAAGGGCTTGATGGGGTTTCTTACGGGTCAGAGAAATGAAATCCTGTTTTCCAGCTCTTTACACATCTGGAATGAATGAGGAAATTTTGCCTGTGATGTTCTGCACCATAACCGTGACATTTCATGAAGTGTAGTAGTTTCTTAAGATCTAGAGATGGAATCTTTTATTATTGCTTTTGAAATAAACTTCTTGTTGGTGCCTCAAAAAACCTTCCTATGTGTATCAATGACACTGGGAGCAAAGTGTTGGGCTTTTTTGCAGCAGAGATTCTCCATTGAATTAACCACTAGGTAGGAAAATAAATTCTGCTGGGGAGCAGAGAAATTTCCACAGATATCAGGGTTGTTCTCGCTGAAATACTCCATAGCTGTTCTGTGAAGGGAATGTAGTCAGCAACTTGAGATTAATACACAACATGACGAACGTGAAATAGAAACCTTCTAAATAAAGAAAAAAAAATACAGCCTTCTAAATAAAAACAAAGAAAGTGAAGTTTACAGATTCAGGTATCCAAAAGCATTCTTCTTCTAAAGGCTAAATTCTAAATTCATTTGATAAGAAACATTAGAAATTGTGAGATAACTGGGATGTCAGACAAAGTCTGGGGATTAAGTTACTTTCCTTTCCCTCTTACATAAAAAGGTATTAGCCATCCAGTACATTCCTGTCAGTGTATTGCACTCTCAGTTGTTAATAACAAGATACCAATTAGAATTCAAAGTCAATAGGAGACAAGAGTTGCCTGTGAGGGGGTGCAGTATCAGCCAGGTTAATCTGAGTCTGGAGCTTTGATAGAGCTAAGTGCTGGACAAGATCAGATGGCACATGAGATAATTAAAAACCACTAGAAGGAGGGCTTCACATTTTTGCTTTTTGCAAGAACCTTTAATGACTCCCAGGGCATTAGAACATAACATGTATCTTGTTGGGAGAATACAAACCCAGTGTTACAACAAAATAATTGTTTGATTAGACTGTGGGGACGGGTGAAGAGGGAGAAGGGAGATTAATATTCATTTTGCATTGTCTGAATAGCCTAGGGGAAATATAATTTAATTAGGTCTATGTATATTTTTAAAAGAGGCCATGTTCATAATTAAAGAAGAAAATGTCTGTGTTCTCAGGCAGTTAAGCAAGAAGAGTACTGACCTTCAGCGTGCTTTCACCAAAATAAATAAATAAAAAGGACCATATAACTGATTTCCTAAAGGCAGTTGAGATCAGTCTGAATGAATTATATGGTGAATAGCAGTTGCAAATTCAAAATAATGAGAAGATAATATCTTGGAGTTAAAGAACATACAGACAATGGGCACAGGAAAATTGATTAAGCTGGCTCAAATGCATTGAGGTAATACTGAGAAAAGGGACTTCTACCAGAATTTTTTACAAAGCGCTTTGGAATTTATCTGTATGCATCCACATGTAGATAATTATCTATGAATTGGCATTGAGGCCCTTCTGTAGGAGTAGCTGATGCCCATGCTATTTTCTTCTCATCCCAGTCTTCTCAACAACTTGATGGGGCTAGTAGGAGAATAGTGCTGTGCACACAACAGAGTCCTGATAAGATCACAGCCTTGCAGAAAAGCAACCACAGAGAGAAAGATGTGAAGGCTTAGGGTTAGAAACCCATGGGCACATGTCCCCTGCGGATACAGCTGTGCAGACAACTGCCTTCAGGTCCCTGCCCAGTGGCTAACACAAACACTTCCCTGGCATTTCCAGGTGAGACACAGAGACTTGAAGTCCTGCAAAGGACTTGGCTTTTTTGATTGAAAAAAGCAGCTTTGAGACAAAGATATCTTCCTGTGAAAAAGTGGTGAAAACCTACAGAAAACCTGTTAATTAGCTGAGAGAAAATGACGGAAGGATGCTTATGGAAGGAGAAAGGGAGGGTGCTCAGGAAAAATGTTTTTTTAATTAAAAGTATATACATGTGTGAATGCATGTATGCATGATGAAAATAAAGAGATTGAGCTGGGAGGAGGATGAAACAATGGCATTACGCATTCCTGCACAGAAGGCAAATGTGAGAAAGAAGATGGATGCTTGTATGTCTGCTCAGTATACTTTGCCATTAATATTTTGAAGGGCATAAATTTCTGTAATGAAAGGTTAGATCTGCTTTACTGGCTTTGTAGGACAGAGGTTACTAAATAATGAGTTGGAAACTAGAAAAACATCTCTTTCTGGCTTTTTTTTGATATTTGAAACAAATAATTGTTTTCCTTTTGCCATATTACCTCAAAGATGTCTTAACAAGGGAACCAAGAAATAGTTTTGGTTTGTTTATTCTGAAAAAACTTATAAGCAATCACTTCTTGATAAACATGATGATCACAAGTAAAACACACTTCCGTGTAGTCCTTGATGATGGATCTATACACTCAGCCAAGCTCCTCACCCTGACAGATACCTTAGAACCTGGTTGAGGCTTCTGGGTCATCCTGGAGAACCCACTGAATGATGCCAACTATGAATGGACTAAACTTTCAGCTTCTTTTATACCACTTACCAAAGTTAATTCTCTGTGCATTACTCTCCCATGCACATATACATGGGCACATTTTTCTGCTATCAGAGGAAAAGGATGTTTGAGGGTTCTCTGAGCTGATGAGTTCAGATCCAGGCTTATTTTCTTCTGGAGGCAAGACAGGGAAGGCAGTTAATGGAAGGAGAAAATGCTTAAATTTGTCTGGGTAAAAAGAAAAAAAGATGTTTCTAAGCTTTAGGATAGTGTTGTCATATGACACTAATCCACACCTTTCCTGTGCATGTAGACTATCTTTTCTCCCAGAACAACTCCGAAACTCATCTCTTACTAATCAGTTTTATCACTAATCTTCTGATCTGTACATCATGGTCTTGTCTTTACTTCAGGCTTCTCCAACATGACACCCATGGTGTCTCTTGAGCTCATTCAGCCTGCCATCATCATCCAAAAGCCACCTTCTGCATCAGCCTGTACTTGTCATTGTACATGGCTGTACAAGCATCTCCCTGAAAGGCACATGTCTCCACCAAACACACTTTCATGCCTAGTCCATGTGTTGCACAGATAAGCTGGAATGCCACAGTGGTGCATCCTGAGGCACTTGCTACCTACTTGTGCACAGGCTGATATTCCTGGCTGGAACAGGAAAATATGTGAATTGTGCTTGGTTTCTGCCGGTTATGCTGCAACAGCTGCAGAGAAGCAGAAAGGTGGGGTTATGGCTTCTTCTTAGTTTTGATGCCACTGTCTGCCACAGTTCATGGTGTTTTGCTTCACAAACAGAACCAGCTGTTTTTTACCTGCTAAACCCCTGAATAAACACCACAGTTGCTAATCCTTATGTTGGTGGAACAAAAAAACCATTGATGTCTCAGGAGTTAAGCCTAACTCTTCCTGAAGTTTTGCAACTTCTGGGAGGCACTGTGGAGGATGTTTATCCCGATCCCATTTATAGGGAGCCTGATGCATGATAATTAAATTCTTGGCCTCAACAACATGCATCACAAAGTCCTACCTAGCACTAGTGCTCTGAAATGTCTCATGTTAGCTGGTCAGAAAACAAACTGATTTCCTACATCCCTTCCAGTCCCCTTGGAGAGATGACCCTTCTCTTATTTTTGCCAGCCTTTCTTATATCCCTACAGCAGCAGAAGCAACCAGCTTTATGGATAGTTGGATCTTGATAAGACTAAGACCAAGTAAGTGTGGCCTGTCAGAAAAAACCCATGATATTTCTGTGCCTTAACAGCAATTTGAATTACAGATTCAGACAAAGCAGCCTGTTGTCTTTGGTTTAGATTTTTATTTGCATTGAAAAGGCAACTTTCAGGAATGACGTATGCATATAAAATAGAAAGCAAAGGGAGGAAAACAGGAGCTTGATCAGGATGCAAGTGAATATATATGTCAATTCCACACTGCTCTCCCTTAATGCGTGTTTGCCAAGGCACATCAGGCCTCTGAAACACATTAGCATGCTGCAACGATCAGCTCACTAAGTGTTCCAGCTGTGTAGGAGGTGCGTTTGCTCCACTCTGGCCATGGCCTTCTCCTCAGTCTGTCCTGGAGATGGGCAGCTCAGCAGGTGTAGTGCACACACCACGGACAGCAGGTAGGTCTGGCAATAGTTTCACAAACAAAAATGTTGTTATTCCCACTTCTGTCAAATTTGGGAAAGGATTTGGCATTTTTTTTCTACTATCTGTGAAATCCTCTTAAGGGAGAATGGGGGAGCAGCAGGAGAACCAGACCAGATTTTTTGGCTCATGTTACCGCCTCTTTCTCCCTGCAGGCAGCAAAAGAAATGGCTGAGAGCCCTCCACGTGGGCTGAGCAAAAGCTGTCATTTTGATTTCTCCTAGATGCGCAACTCAGAATGCTCAGCAGAATGCAAATCTTCCCTGCAGCTGATCCCTCCCGCTACTCCCAACCATTCAATAAAGGCTGCTGACACCCGTCCCAATGACAATGGCTTTATAGTCAAGGGAGACATTGATCATAGCCTCGTGGATGCCAGGGGACCTGAGACAGAGACCTCCATGAACCTGGTGGGGATCTTTGCAGGGTGGGAGAGGAGAAGTAATCCCATCAGGGACGCTGAATCCTGCCACATTCACTACTATTCCAGGCCCTCCATATTCAGAATAGGGTACCAGCACAATCCTACATGGATACACAGCCTCCTTATAAGAGGACTTCAAGAAGAAGCCTCCTTAGAGGATTCCTTAGAAGAAGACTTCATCATTGCTTCTTCCTCTGCTGCCACCCCAGTTGTTTCGGCATGTCTGGCTCTCACACAGTGGTTACATGGGCAAAGCCAGCCAGCCAGCCCCAGAGAGCTGACCCACGAAGGCAAAGCATGGGATCATCATACCCAAGATCCCTCAGTCTCTCCAGGTGCAACACACAGCGGATCAAATACATACCAGATTCACAGTTCACTCCCTGCTCCACGCAAACTGCCAAGGAAGATGCCTTTCACAGTCACTCGTTGTCTGACTCACGGCTGCACAGAAGGGCCTCTTCTGAAAGATAAACACAATCCTCACCACAGACAAATATTAACTTTATCAAAAAAGGCAGTTAGATGAGGAGAATGAACCTTGCAGTCTGTGGAATATGCTCCACACGGGAAGGGTTACATCCCACAGGTGCGATGCATTCACCTTTCTCCACAAACAGGCTCCAGTATAAGGTATCAGGATATTTGTGTTCAGACTTGCTGGGAAACAACGGGTTTCCAAATAAATTGGATGCTGCATTACATCTCTTTTCCACTGGGGAAGAGGGGTAGACAATAAGTTTAGAAACAAACCAAGAGTGACCCAGAGCACAAAAGAAAATTAAATCAGAGGGAGAGTAGGGAAGGCTCATAATAAAAGCGTATCCCTTTGAAGCCACCTACACATACATACTTTTCCCTCTAGCTGCAGCCATTTTGCAGAGCTTTATTAAAATAGCACCTCTGCAGAGGAATTACTTAAAAGAGAGAAGTAATAGATTTTTCAGAACCAATGAAAACAAACCCCCTAGAAACAAGAACAGTTTTCTTTCCCAGACAGGAGTTCTTTAATTCCTTTCTCATCTTCATCCCTTGCAGGGATGAGATGGATCAGACCACACAGAGGTCTGTGGTGGTGCTGCCAGCTGTCTTGAGGATGCTCTGGCCAGTCAGCACACCAGTTAAACAACTGAAGGTACTGATGCTAACGCCCTGCAAAGCCTGAACCAGGAGGCAATGAGCAGGGTAACAGGGTATGTTGAAAAAGTACTTCAGTGACAGTTTTGTGTTTTGGACAGCATTTCATCAACTTGAACAGGAGGAGTAGTGGGAGGAGGTGTGGTCTCTGTGGGCAGCTTACTATCTGTGGGGATAAAGCACAGCAGATGCAACTCTTGCATGCAGCCGATCACATTTTCTGTCACAGTAAGATGTTTGAATTGCAGATTTACGGTTCTGGTTTTTTGGTTGTTTTTTGATCAATTGAAATGTCAGTTCTGGGGATGTTTTTTTGCTACTATTTCATGTTTAAACTATAAAATAGGCAGGAATGAGATGCAATTATTCTGGAGAAAAATGGGAATACTACCTCTGCTTCCAAACAGTGAAAATTACAGTTAGTATCTCATAGCGTAACTTCTGCAGGTTTCCTCGCTCTATGAGGCTGTGCATGAAGGAATTTTACCTTTTTTCTCCAGTGATGAAGTGTTCCACCAGGTGTTGAGAGCTATGGCTTTGGCTCTCTGTAAACTGAAATGCCTTCAAGACCTCTAGGAGCAACGAGAGGATCTCAGCAGAACCAAAAGTGGACTTAATTCATCATCTCTCAGTCTTCATGGACTTTCTCACACACACACACACACACACACACACACACACAAAGAAAAAAAAAGTTTTATTTGCAAACAATCCTTTCACTCAGCTTGACACCTGTTGCCAGATATCAAGACTAGCTGCCCTTTTCAGTACCAAAACAAAAGCCTAACCTCTACAATGACTGTATCAATAAACCTATATCCTTGGAAACTGGGTCCAGTTCTGTGTGTTATGTGACCTCTGAGAGACAACTCAACAAGCTAGCATAAAAGTCTGTTTTACTGCCTTCACGGCTGAAAAGCATGGTATCAGTTCCAATGACACATTTGGTCAGAGGTTTACTGCTTGAGTTTTCTTTCCCAAAACTGTCTGTCCAAAAGCATTGTGAATAACAAGAAAGCATGAGATTTTCTAACACTTTCCAGCTGGAGTTTCAGGGTAGGTTTCTGGGAACAGGCCTCAGATATCTAGGGAAAAAGGAACTCTTGCTGAAGGCTGGAGCTGTGCTGCAGCGGAGTCAGATAGCACTGCTGCTGCGTGCTGCCCCATGACCCTTCATGGGCGTGACAGGCAAAATATAAAATATGTCAGATATTGCTTATGCATCAGATTTAACAGATAGTGATCTGTATGTCATCTGAGAGCACTTCTAGTCCATCAGGGCCATTAGGGACCACTAGAGAATGGGGCAGGCTGAGCTCACAGGACACACTGCTTAGCAACTCTGCACAAGCACTTTGAAGACCTTCTGCACCATTTCCTGAAAGCGTGGAAAGAGTGACCCCTGGGTGAGACCCCAATCCTCAACATGCTTTTGCCACACGTACAAACTGGGACATGGGAATGAACTTGGGAACAAATAAGATCAAAAAAGATTAAATTGATTTGGTAAGGCAATTCAGAGTTTCATTTAATGTTGTCTAGAATTGCTTGACTGCGGCAGGGACATCAGCCTTAGCTTTTCCTGGGGGTGAGAACAGGCTTCTTCTGCTCAGAAGCCTGGAATCAGAGAGGACCCATGGGCTTCCTGTTGACAAGGATCTCTCCTATCTGAAGAAGATGCTAAAAATATCCCAGGCAAAAGAGCTTCTGACAAGAGCAGCAATTTAAAAATAAAATAAAATAAAAATAAAAATAAAAAACAACAAAACCAAAAGCAAACTAACAAAAAAACCTCCCACAGAGCTGCTAGCTATTGTTCAAGCTGAATAACAGAAGCATCAAAACTGAACTCTAAATCTGACATTAATGTTCAACACAGTACCCATTACTGTAAACATATTTGTTGTTCTGCTAAACTGAGATACCGCATCTTTGAAAGGAAATCTCTCTTTGCTGAAGTTTCTGGCATTCTGCGAGCACTCTTTCTAAAAGGCAGTTCATTCCAACATCCTTTGGAAAAAGATTAAGGGATCAGAGAGCAAAACCATCACAACCTCTGTAACATTATAACTAAATCCCTTTACCCAAAATAACAAGCTTTCTAAACTGAGCTTGGCTTGTTTGACTTCTGCTCCTGAAAGCTAGAGTATTGAGCTACTTTAAATCTTGTAAGCAGAAGAAAGCATATTATTCTTGTATTTCGCCTTTATTTAATGCCTCCAAACAATCTCTGGGACAGCACTGCACCACAACCCTGGCTTCAGACAATTTAAGCAGGCAATTACTGATTTTTCCACAGTTCTCTGGCTGACAGTACTCACTGCAGGCAGAAGATAAACGTTTCATTGGTAGGGACTGAAGGGGAGAAGAGGAAAGGAAAAAGGACAACAGGTAATTTTTCCAGATGTGCTTAATTCTCCCAACCAGCTTTCTGGGTCTGCTTCTCTCCTACCTCCTTTCCTATTCCATTAATGTGTCTGCAGCATGCAGGAGATAAGACGCTATGGGAACACATGGACATAGTTTTCACCCCTTTCCACTAAGAAAAATTTCTGGCTCAAAATCTGAATGAATGAATCTACCTCATTCATTATAACCTATCAGAGGGCTGAGATCTGTTACGGGCACAGCTGTAATAAATACTGTTCTTGATCAGGTATAGCAGAGTTATGTAACTACAGCAACATCTCTTTTACATCAGTGTACACACCCAGTAAAGCTGTTTGTTTATGGACCATGAAAAATATACATTCTTGTCTTCACAAAAATGAGCACTTTGAGCTGAGGTGAAGCTAAGTAAGCAATAACAGTCAAAGCAAACCAAGTTTTGTTATTTGCCTGTGTAAAAGTTACCAGCCCAAAACATTAATTTTATCTTGATGAGATTTGACCAGCTACAACAGAGTTAATCCTTCCTTACAATGGTGTAAGTGATAGCAATCCCTGGAGTTTTCATAAAAGCTGGTGATTTGAATTCTGCCCGTTTTTGTAGCACACAACTGGACGCTCCCAACAGCCTTATATACTAGGCTTTTTATTCCACTTAAGATACCTCTGATAGCCTAAAACTGCTCTGAATTGCCCAGATATGCATTTATTTACTAAGAGCAGAATGTCTCCACTCATAAAATATCCAAGATAAAGAAATCACAAAATATTCTCATATAAAAACATTTACATAAGACTGTACAATAATGTTGATAAAAAACTCTAGTTGTTAAATAAATATAACCTGTGGAAGCTAGATAATCTCTATTTTAGCCTTTGCTTTGGCCTGGCTTCATGCCTGTATTCTACCTATTGTTGATATGGTACCCTGTGAGAGGACACAAATTTTAATACGAACCACATTTCACCAGGCTTGACTTTCATACTGAGTCTTCAAAGTTGTCAGGAATTGTATATATATGTAAAATTACAATTTTATATCTATATATTTATAAATACATATGCATGTGAGTGAGTGAGTGAGTGAGTGAGAGTGTGTATGTGTGTGTGTGTGTGAATAAATAACGCAACGAGCACAGAAAATTGTGGAAGAACAGACTGGCTTTCAAATCAAAGGTAATGGTACACTTGAAAACTAAATCATTTGCTTCAGTAGTTTCATGACTGGACACCATCACCTTCCCACAGTGCTTGCCCCTTGTGAAGCAGGAATGGCTATCACTTCCTGTCACAAACAGATTCACAGGCTTAATTAACAACGGAAATTTTGTTAAGCTAAAGGACTAATTATAAATGCAGAACAAATCACTCACACCCACACCCTCCCACTGCCTTTCCTACCAGCTGGACAGTCCATTCCAGCAGAAACTGCTTTTGAAGCTGACACAAATCCGACACTCAGCCAAACACAGTAGTAAACGTGCTTGCTTGCCATGGGGTCTCTTCTATGGAAACAAGTTCAACGTCCCCAGCCCACCTCCATTTTAGGATTTCTCAAGGTCTAAAGAGAAGGCAGGCATCCACAACTCAGCAGAATCAATGTGATGGGTGGAAGGTTGCCTCTACTTAAGTCCCATGAGTACAGAAACGGTGTCAAAACAGCATCCACACTGCTCTGCACAAAGCAAATCCTACACAAGGGGGAAACAAAGAAGCTAAGCTCTCCATTCCTGTTGCTTAGGGTTAGTGCCCCCAGTTTTCTAGAGGGTTGGTTGTTTTTTTTTACTCTTTTATAAAATAAGTCTTTTTAATCTCACAGAATCTCAGATTCTTCAATGAACAAAGGATTTTGGATTTGAAGACAGCTACTTCACTTTTTTTAAAAATCCTTTTTTCTCTCACTGCAAGCACTGGGGAGGTATTTGCTGGCCTCAAGACACTTCTGTTGTCCAGATGCCTTAGCAGGATTTAGGCACAGCAGAGACCCCCAAAATCCAAGTGAGTGAAGGCCATTAACAGTTTTACAGCTTGGGAAACCCTTACTGAAAAGTAAAGAGAAGAGCTGTGAACATCTGGCATCACAGGCAGTGCTCTGAATATTCCACATTTGGGTTGCATATAAGTGCAATAATGATTGCTTAGCATCCTCCACAGCCTCCTGCCAAGTAAAAACCTAAGAGCAGTAAAGGGCTTTTGTTGGACCTTTCCAGGCTGACAATCCCCATGCAAAGGAGCATCGTTACAGGTAGCTCTTCATCCAGTGACCCTTCTTTTCCTGCTCACTAGTGGGGTCACTTTACTCTTCTGGTAAAAAGTACCTCTGGAGCCTGCTTTGGGAGTGGAGAGGAGCTGTAGGGGTGATGCAAAGAGCCATTCCCATTTCAAGGCTCTTTTCCTGCTGCTAGAACAGCAGTGAGAGATGTTACAGCTACCCATGTCCCCTTCCCCAGCTCCCACGCCCTGGTGCATTGCGGGGTGCTCTCAGCTCACACCCAGGGGAGCATCCGCTGGGGAGGGGTGTGCCATCACACAGCCATACTGCAGCTACACCAAACAAATAAGTGTTCAAGCTGGGCATGCAACCCAGTCACCTTTCAGCTGCCTCCTGTGACTGCCACACATTCTGCCTACAAAGAAAATTATGGAGACAAGTCTGAGAGAGAACACAACAACGATTTATATATATATAATATACACACACATATATTTATGTGATATTCTTCTAATTATAGCAAGCACTTTGTTAAATAGCCTGATTCCAAAAAAAGTGGAGAGAGGAGGGAATCAGTGGATGTGATGGGACTTTTATCATCACTATTTATTTATCTATTTGTTTGAAATATCAACTGAAAGTTGCAATCTCTCATATACTTTGCCAGGAGCTGAACTTGTTTTGTACTTGGCACAAATACTTTTGCCATTGGTTTCCAACCCTTGACCTGGGATGCCAGGATGGGTCAAGAATAATTTTTTCTTCTGTTGTTATTTGTGCTGCAAAAAAAATTAGTACAGTATCAGCCTATTCCTCTGATGTTCCACACCTGTGTGAATACCACAACAAGACAAAATCTAATACCCAGAACCTCAGTGGTATGTAGGTACTTCACTTCCGCTGATTTCTTTGGAAAATAGGTCATTAATACTTTGGGGGATTGGTTCTTACAGTGCAGACTTGAATACATCTAATTGTCTAGTGATTCAGATCATTTTTTTACCTTTCATTTTTAGACTATAAGCTACAGCTCAGAGTTTGGCACAACGTGAGTGAATTGCAAAGCTTGCTCAAATTTCTCAAATGTGCCAAAGTGCACTTAAAAATGTAATTTGTGCAGGGTGTCCTGTAGGTTTTTCACTCAGGCCTAAGCTAATGTAAGAATACCTATATTCACCTCACAGTATTTCTATGTTGTTATCATGCTCTTTGTTAGACCTAGCTACTGCTGCAGAGTAATGCTGAAAAGTGGGTCAGATAAGTAAAAACCTAATTAAAAATATATAACATGCAAGTTATAAATAAGATTTGTTGATGCTTATGAGGAAGTGTCAAATATCCCAATTAAAATGTTATTTCAATTTAAATAAAAACCAGAACTGATATGCAAGAAAACACAACTAGGCTGATCTTAGAAATTTGGTCATCACATTCATCTGGAAATGCTGGCAAACTGTTTGTGGCAGAAGTAATAAAAAAAAGATTTCCCCCTTTGTCATGGTCTGGCCCTTTCTGTTTCTCACAACAATCAAGGCTGCACTGTTGCTGGGTCTTGTATAATCTGAAACATGTCTGGAAAATTTGCAAATGTAAAGCACAGGGAGAAAAATTCCTTTTTTTTCTTCCTTGGAACAGCTCTTTGACAAGGAATCATCTTCTTTTTATACTGTTGAGTGCCAAATTCACCTGTAGACTTCTGGGAACTAAATGGGTGCTGGGCCTGTCACCCCAAAACATCACCTCATTCTCCACCTTCCCTCCCACCTTCAGACAGCAGCGCTAAGGCACCTGCTCCATAACTATCCTGTTAGATAGTAACTGGCTCATCATAATCTACAGTCATCATCACGCTGTTGGGGTACTCAGGCTCTGCCAGACAGCAGCATCAAAGCCATAGTGACAATAAAACATCTAAACTGAAAATTTACCACTCTCCAGAGCTCATGCTCATTTTTGGGAGACCTTGAGCCATGTGATTTAATTTAAAGGTGTGCAGTGCTCAGGGATTCAGTAGTGAAAGGCACCAACCATAAATTGCTAGTCCAAATCATTCTGCAGTGCTGGTGTCAGACCAGCATCATGATCCCGTAGGTGTTTCACGACCAGGCAGATGTACGTTGGCACTCCCAATGCACAAGCCAATGCTCAAAATGAAGGGGAGAAGTGACAATGTTTAGTTTTCTTGCTGTGCAGGATGCCACATCAGAGCAGGCAGTTGTTGCCTACAATCTACACAGCTGTGCCCCATATCTAAAAAGAACAAAAACAAAGTAATCTAGATAATTTTTTTTCTGTTGGTTAAAAGGTCTGTGTGATTCAGAGCGAGGAGGACACTGTTTCTGTGCCAGACTATCTCCTTTGTCATGAGATCATGAAGATGCAGCTTCTCTGCAGGGAGAAGTATGGATGGTAATGTATTATTGAAGAAAAGCATAGTGCTTTGGCTCAGATGTCGATTCTCATTATAAGGCAATGCTGTGACAATGTTCTGGTAATAGAATGCATTTTGGCAGTGTTTTGCTTCATTGCCCTTTTTAATAAAATAGGGGAAAAATAATTATGATAAATCTGCTTAGTGAATTAATTCAGGTGAGAGTCCTGTTTCTCATATCCAGACCACAGCAGAGCCCTTTTGACCACCAGACCCTGCATCTGCTCCTACTTTATGACTTCTTCTGTTCTCTGAAAGACAATCTGATCTGCATTGCAGATGATCCTTTAATTCTCAGGTCCTACTGGAGCATAGCATTTCTTGCAGCTGGCTTGACAGAGGCACAGCGGTTCAGCATGATTTGAGGCTGTGAACATGCATCATCTCCTGGCTACAAGTGTGCCTACAGGTTGCTGCCCCTCTGCCACCCTGGCCCTGTATCACTGCATTCTTATCTGAGGTATTGTGTGAGCGCTTTCTATTTTAAACAAAATGAGCAAAGTTCTACTACTTACACTTGGTAACTCTCTTTTACTGTACTACAAGAGCTGGGAGGGTCCCTGCAAGTGGCAGAGCCAGCAGCGCTGGGAGAAAAGTCACGTCGTGCAGAGAGGTGCACGTGAGGTGGGCTCCGTTCCCCCCACCAGCACACACCACCTGATCAGGATGAAGGTCTGCATCCCCTTTGTTGGCTCCCTTGGAGTTATTTGGTGAGAAAATAACTGGCCTGTTCCACACTGCAAGCATTTCCTGCGACTAAGGAGCCAAGGCAGCCCAGAAGAGAGAAGCAGAGCACCACTAGCCTGTAGGTGTGGGATTACCAACCACCATAAAACAGCCCTCCCTCCCTTTCGTTCGTGAGTGCCATGTTATGACGCTTCTCAAACTGCAGAAGAGTTTGATGCCAGCACTGGGGCCTCTGACGCTCAGGCCACAGGCCTTCTGCCCAGTATATGCCAATACAAATTTAATCTTCATCTGCGGCAGGTAGCCTATGTCAGCTAGTATTCCCCCTCAGATGAAGTCCTTAAAGAAGAAAGAAAGCGACAGGTCAAAGCCACTCTGAAGAAAAATAGCAAGTTATATACTATCATTTGATTTCATCACCTGTTTTGGGGGTTTTTTTGCCTCAAACCAATTTAAGTCATTAGTTAGACCGAATTAGCTTCCCTGCCTCAGTAGCTATCCCTGGTACAAGGCTTTTTTAAAAATCAGGGCAGACACGGGCAAAATCGGGAGCCATTTATCAGTCAGTTGTCCCTCTAGAAAGAGAAAGTAGGGCTTTAACTGTCCTCCCAGTTTTGTGATCTTGTTGTTCCATGGAAACTGAGTTAGACCTGTGGAGCTGAGGACAACAAGAAGCTCACTGAGTCAGTATTTTTTTACGGCTTCTCTTTGTCACATACTAGCCCTGTTTTGCAGCTAGGCTCCCACTCTCCTGCATTCTTTGACCAGTAGTTGGAGATCTGGTGATGTAAATTGTTTATTTCCCAGTCCTGAAAGATGTACAGAAAAAAGGTTGCTTTTAGAAAAATCTCGCCTATGAATGAGATCCATCTTCTAATTGCCTGGTTCTCTTGTTCATGGTCAAATGTACAAGAGAAAGAAAACCAGTGCACAGATTTTGTGTGGGTCACTGAGCAACCAGGCACTGAGCACAGTGCTGGTTTCCATCTGGGACCAAAGATCAGGTGTTGGAGAAGGAACATGGAGAGAAAGATCCTTTCAAAACTGGGGCAGTTTGGATTAAAATTGTTGCAGTGTGTTCCTGAGACAGAACAGTGAAAAAAGTATTTTTCCACTTCTTCTGTTCTTTAAACTTGTGTTGGATTCTGAAATGAGTCCCAGCAGAAAGAACAAAATGGATATCTGAGGAAGGCAGAGGTTTCTATGCTAGTATGGGATTTCTGTTGGTTGTGATAGCAGGGGATGTTGCGTTAAGGAGGGGTTCTGAGAGTCTCAGCATTTTTTCTTAATCTTGGCATTTCAGGCTTACAAGTGCGGTCTCTGCTTGGACGCGGGGGTGGGTGGGGGCAGGGGGAATCACGGAAGCAGATTTGATTAGTAAGATGGATAGCAGAGAACAAGAAACAAGAGACATTGTGAGGAGGGGGCACATTCAGAAGGCAAGAGGTCCCTCAGAAGCATCTTGTGGGCTCCAGGAGATACAGGGCTTCTTCATCCATCTCTGTCTTGCTGCAGCCCTGGCGTGGTAGTTCACTAACGTCTCTCCCCACTGAAATTTCAGCATCAAGAATTCACACAATGTCAAGTGAAGTATGTGAGTGGCAGTGCCCTGAAGAGGGGTGGATTATCAGAGGCTGCCCAACCACGCTGAAAGGTTATTTAAAAATGCTGCACATTTACACCTTCTGAATTGCCTTCGAATGTTTGCAGTGAGCTGACTCTGGCACTAGCTCTTTGTGAGACCCTGTATGAACCAAACATCAGGTCTGCAAAAGTTGAGAGATTATATTTACTTCATAGTGACTCTTTAACTTACCAGACCCTTGGAAGAAAGCTAAAGTGTGTGCTTTGGTTCAAATGCCCATTACAGTTTTTGAAGATCCACATATCTTTTACTCTGTGTTGTGAAACAGCAGGATGGGCACCAAAGAAAAAGCCACCTTTAATTCATTTTTACCAAGATATCCTCATCACCTTTTTTAAGCAGCTCTCTGTGTAATTTCTTCCATTTCATAATCTGAAAGGTCATTTTAATTCATGGCCTTTTAACATTATTAAGAGGTTTTTTCCTGAAGGAAAAGTCTTTTTCTTTTTCTTTTTTTTTTTTTTTTTCTTTCCCCCACATCATTCATTCCAAAATAAATGGACCTCTTTATACTGAGATTATACTTTGTCATTGGTGTTGCTCTGGTACTGCATTCAACTATATTCTCCATCCCTAATGCCCTTAATAAAAATCCTATTTCTGCATTTATTAATATGTTTCATTTAGTACTTCCCAAAAAGAGAAGAAAAAGGGGGAGAAAAAAGAAAAAGTATTCAGAGAAATGAATTTTAGGGAAAGGCATTTAATTATTATTTTTCAACTTTAATAATACAGAGCTAGTTGAAACTCAGTTAACAACAGGGAATTATTTCTGCCTCACATGATTATCTCTGAGCATAACTTTTATAATTGTGATTGCCAGGAATGTGATTATTAAATCCACAGATCTCATCACCATATCTGAATGAATGAATGCATTACACTGCCAACTTCTAAATACGTTTAGCTGTACAATATCCAGCCAACAAATTTATGCAGTTTCTGTAAATATGGTCGAAACCTCACAGACTACTGTGGGTTATAAAACTGGAAGACACTTATAGGATTACTTGTGCTTATACCTAGGCTTATACTACTTCTAACTTCAAAGTTTTGTATGGATTATAGAGAAGTGCTGCTTTTAATCAGCCTTTTAAAAAGAGATCTCTCCACCATTATCAGACCACTCAGGATTTACCCCAATTATTTTAAAATTTAAATATGTCCTTAAAATTCATCTCAAGTAATTCTGCAGTGCCATAATTAGCCTGGATCCTCAGAAAACACATGATGTACTCAATGTAGTATGCATGCTGCAGAAGACCTCTCAGTCTTGCCAAATGCTAACTACATATCTGACTGAGTCTTGCAAAGGGAAGTCAGAGGAAAGATTTGCATGGGCTGCCTCTGAGCATTAATTTAGGGGCAGGATGAAATTATAAGTATTTGTAAGGTGCCTCAGTTTAAGAAACATAATATTTAACACCACCTACCCTAGAACCGCCATTCCCTGGGGCAGGAGCGGTAACTTTCCTTTTTTGGCAAAACTTACAGGTGTGTTACTACCTAAAAGTTCTGCTTGGAAGATACCCCTTGGCATCCTCAAGTCAGCTATTCTGTAACATCAAAGCTTTCGAAGTGAAGTGACCTCATGTCTGTCAATCTGCTTTTACCAGGAAGGCTAACAGCTAGGTAGCAGTTCCCCAGGAAACCATCAAAATTCCATAGATGATGCATTTTGACTGATTTTTCCTCTTCTAAATAAAATCCAGCTATGTTTCAAAGCCAGCAAGCCTTCTGAAATGGCAAGTCTGAACACTGATTTTTTTACTCCTTTTCCTTTTTCTTTTTTTTTTCACCTTCTCCCTAACTTCATCCACATAAAAGAATTTGACTTCGTTTAGGTCATTGCAAAACTGCTTCTCAGCAAAAGCCAGCTGCCTGAAAATTTTTCTCCGGTTCTTTACCAGATCCCACATGAACTTCAGTGCGTTTCTCATTACATATCACAACAAAACTGCTTGCACAATTCAGTAGAGATAGATCATTCTGTGCATATTTCACACCTTTGTACAGCCAGTTTTATTTCATATCCACTAAAGAAAGTGCTGGCAGATGATAATTTTAAATGGCATTCCAAATAAAATCCATCAATTTCTGTTTGATTGCGTATGTGCTCTCCCACACCCCTTCTCCTTGTAAACAGAGAAGGAAGGATGCAATCTGGTTCAGCTAACTTTAGCCAGTTACTCTGGGCTACCTCCAGTCAGGGCTTCTTGTATTAAAAATAGATTGATATTGAGTTCAGGATCCTACACGATCAGCCATTAATTCAAAAGAAATACTTGCTAGGGGAGCGAGGAGCAGAATGTAAGGCAATACTTTATTTGACAGAGGTATGATCAAGAGGTCTGAGGCCAGGGTGGATAGCCAGCCTTTCAAAGTGGCAAATTCAGCTTCTTGTGTGGCCAAAACCCCCTGGTTTCAATTTCCCAGCCTCTGAAGCAGAGGTGACAATTACTCAAAGCATCTACCTTACGGATTCCCTCTGTGATTAATCAATACCTGTAAAAAGTCCTTTGAATATCATAAAAGCCATGAGAAAACTAAGGGCTAGGATGACAAACAGATGTTTTTTAATATAGTGTTGCAGTTGAATGTATACTTGGTGGACATGGTGGCATTTTTATTTTCCTCCCCAAATCCATTTCAAGGAGCCCAAGCAACCATTATCATATAACAGCAGCACTGAGATCAATGGCACTATGACAGAGATGAGCTTGGCCCAGCGTGTAAATTCCTGGATAAGTCCTTTGAAACAACCAGAAAATCCCATTCTATCAACGTTATCTTGCCCTCGCAGACACAACCTTAAGTTTTCTGAGGTTGTGTTTTATGATCTCTCCCTGCCTGGCTTTAAAGCAGTAATTTATGCAGCCCTCTCCCATGGGTGCTCTCTGCACCACGCACCTTGCCTGGCTGAGGCTCACAGTGCCTCATCGCACGGCGCCCCACCATCCACTGAGAGCCCAGGGGGGTCAGTGTCAGGCAACATGGGACAGGAGGTGGCAAGGCAGCTGGCAAGCCACCACCTGAAACACATGAAACGTTATGCCATTAAACAGCCACCAAAGAGCTCAGCCTGCTTATTCTGCATTTTGAGTGCCCAGGTCTGTGATTGTCTTTACCAATAAAGACATAGCACCAGGTGAGAACTGTTGGCTGCTTGGACGAGTCATGGTCACAGCACTGGACATGACAAGCCTAATAAGGAAGGCCTAAAATGAAGACAAACCCCAAAAAACATTTCTGAATGGTTTCTCAGAGCAGGATGAAGCTGTCTCTCTGCTGCATGCTCCTGTGACTCACTGCTACTCACCACCTTCCCAGCTGTGCCCCACATTGCTCTTCCCTGCCCTTCTGTCCCTACCCCTGCTTCCAGCGGTCTCTGGAAAAGTATGTGTAATGCTGAAACAAACCACAGCCATTTGCTCACAGGAGGCTCTGCAAAAGCTTCTGGTATCTGCAAACAACGTTTTCAAAAGACTCCAACTAATTTTTCCCAGAGTTTAAAATTTGCACCACAGTTACTACCGGTAAAGGTGCCCACTTACCCCAAATATTCAGAATTTGTTGACCAAGACTTGTGTACGCTACTAAAACCACAAACTTTCTCTTTTCCACAGTAGTGCTTTTCAAATGGAACAGCATAACACACACAGCACACAC
The DNA here is from genome assembly GCF_017639655.2 of Falco naumanni. NCBI lineage: Eukaryota > Metazoa > Chordata > Aves > Falconiformes > Falconidae > Falco > Falco naumanni. The sequence continues at coordinate 17,172,773 of NC_054080.1, forward strand.
AGAGCAGGCATTCTTCGTGCTCATGATTCCCACAGTGGTCTTTTCGCTTTCTCTACATTTTGTTTTGATCGGGCTGAACCAAGAGCCATTTGTCATATGGGAACTTATCTCTGTGGACTGAAAATCTCAGAAAGAAGACAAAGAAAGGGATATTTTTGCCCGCAATCCACTGGCATCAGTCTTACATGTGCCATGAACTTTTCGGCTGGTAGAGTAATAGGGCAGCATGTTTAATTCAGAACATTGGTCATACAGTTTAGGTGACAAAACTGTGAATAAATTGTGTTTTGCAGAAGAAATGAGGGGATTAGACAACTGCTAATGGAGAAATTAATTCTAGCAATTATTTCTAGATACCAGAGTTAACACTAGTAAGGAAGTACTTCCCCAATCAGATGAAAACTATTTCATCATCGTATCCTTGTAAGAAGAAAATGGTTTCTTGTTGTAGTGAAATTCTCCATCCTAAAGCCTAACTGAACCGCTCATTTCACTGGCAATGTGAGGAAACTGATCTTTGATTATCCATGACAATAATTTGGCTAATGTTAGCACTTCTAGGAGCACTCCTGCAAATAGTTTGCCAGCTGCTGATATGCCATACACAGTGAGAAAATTAGCCTAATTGCTTTGTCTGCAGCTGACATAATTCCTGGTTAATATATGCCGTTGTGTGAAATGCATGTGTAATTTAGACCATGAGGATAACTGTTAGCACAAGTTGTCTCTCTGTCCAGGCTGACACCTGGGGCCCTGGCTCTCTTTGCATATCGAGTCTTTTAACCTTGAACCTGCTCTACTCCTTCAGCAAGGCTCATGTTGAATTTGATCTAAAAAGCCCCGGCCTTTGCCACACTTTAACCCATATGGCTAAAGATCACACCACCTCAGCAAAGACCCTGCAACATAAATTCTGCACAATGTTCACTCCTGGTATTGTGGCAAGCTTGTAGGTGACCTTGCTTCCTTTTTTATTTACGCATTACAAGGTAATTGTAACGTGTGTTGTACAAGGTACTGGTATGCAAGCACAGGCAACTTTGCATATGTGCTGAGGGATGCAAAGAACTTTATAGTATTTTTTGAATAAAAACCTGCACTGTAAATAAATCCATACTTGGCAAAGGAAAGATATACAGAACAGCATATCTTGGCGAACAAATAAGAGATTATTGAACACTGAAAGCATTACAAATGCTATGAGCAACCCTACCTGACCACTGAATTTGCTGACAAGTAATGCAGACTGCTAATCATGAACGGTCCCCATCTCCCTCTAGACCAAGGATCTCTGTAAGAAGAGGTCCTGTCATTTGACACATCACACACTATCTCTTTCCTCCAAGCTCTTTACTGAGCCAGTGACTCAGCATGATGTCAGAGGGCAAATGCTTTCCTGATGAGATTTAAAACTGAGGTCCTGACCTGCTGCGATAATTAAAGATCCTCAAGTGCTTTTTGTAATGCACGTTTGTTTCCTGGCATTTCAGGTAATGACACACTACTGGCTTAAATCACCTCTCTGGCTCAAATAGGACTGTTTCCATCCCAGGCATAGTTTCAATTGGACACAGTCTCCATTTCTTTCTGTACCACTGGGGCAAACAACACCAACACGTTCAGCCTTACACAGCGCAGCATTCCGCCTCACAGGCTGCTGAATTTCAAGCCACCTGGCACCAATCCCATTTCACAGCTTGTGTATTAATTAATAAGATACTTTTACTCAGGCCAGACACTGAAGGGTTAGGGTTGGCACTGAGGTGATTCAAAGCTGCGTGGTCTGCAGGAAGGTCGAGCCCAGCTCTGAATTGCAGGTGGCCAGGGAGAAGATAATTTTGTCTTCTTAAACAGCCAGGCAATTGTAACACTTACATCTAACTAACTTGGAAGGCTGCAGAGACAAAGTACATGCCAGAATAAGGTCAGACATCAGCCCCAACTTCCTGCCACCATCCTCAAATTATTCTGGGAAGAACAAAATGTAGGATTTAATCCCGTGGTCATACAACAGGCTCCCACTAAGACCCCTAGCAGTGTCACAAGCAGGGTGGGGGTCTGGGGAGCTACTGCACAGACTCACATTGATACAACACAGGAGGGTGTGTGTAGCAGGCTCTGCCACCCACATCAGCCAACTGCTACAAGACACCGGGGTGTTTAGCTCCCGCTTGCTTGGCACTACCAGGATGCTGGGGCTCTGAGTTTGTTTCTAATCTTTGGCAATAAGCACGTTGTAACAACTCAAGACCACCCCTACTCCTGTGCCACCAGCACATCTCAATTTACCTTAATTCCTGCCTTTTCCCTGTCTGCCCTCTCCTCCCTGCTGATCCCCTGCTATACCATACTTTTTTCTTGGTGTCCCTAGGATTTTGTACTTCTGTTCCTCCCCTGCCACCTCCCACATCTTCTCTTTTCCCGCTTGATTTCTTTTCTCAGCATTAAGATTTCCACTAAGCACGCTAAATTCCTCCCAGACATCAGCAGAGGAAGCATCTCAAAGCACAAGACTATACCTCCACTTCTACAAAGACGCGTCCAGAGACTGCCCAATGCAATAAGCATGGTGTCCCAGTATGAATAGCAGAGGACAATACCATTTACGTCTGCAGAGATAATGGACCCTAGAGATCCACTTGTGGCAGAAAACAAGTCGATCTGCTCCTGAAGCTGGTGTTAAGGACCTCTTCTGGCAGATCTTACAGTAGCTTGCCTGGTATTGCTGATACAAAGGTAACAGCCCTTTCTGTTGAACTCTATGGCCGACATTTAGGTACACAAGACAGGTACAGGCCCTCTCAGTTGCACCAGTAATAAATAAAAACTACAAACAACCTTCAGTCTACGACCACTCTTAGAATTAAAAACTAGTGTCGTCTCTTAGCAGTGTTTGTCAGCCCAAAGTTGTAAGTGTGGTCTCACCACTCACATTTAGCTGGCAAAACTGAAGTGGTAACTTGCTAAACAATGTGGTGTCAGATAAATCTAGGACATGTGTTCTTTCAATGTCACCTACCTTATCCTTCTTGACTACTCTTACTATGCTGCCTCACAAAGCCCAGGCAAAAGGATGAATCACAAGGGGAAAACAGAAGAAAATGCAAAATTACTCTGTTTGATCCTACCCTCCCCATCCCACAGAACTGCCTCATCTGCCCATAGTTGTGCACTGAGCCAAAAACTCTGAAGGAAAGTATGAGGGAAGTCTGCCCCAGGAAACACACAGCTCATGTCAAAATACCACAGGGTGGTAGGAGGCTTAAGTAGGAGGGCACAGTGCTGTTGCTTGAGTAGAGTTGCACCAGATCGCCTCATGTAAACAAAGCCAGCAAGGCATTTCAGAGGCAAACATACCCTCATTCACCTCATGTGGGATGCAGGTACTTTCCACTGAAGCTATGCCTACAGGAGCTTCTCTTATCTGGTGGGAGAGAACTGAGCCCAAATGGTGCAGAATGAGCTCTAACTTTGAGATGCAGCATTTCTTTCATCTTGTCTCAAGTAACATTGTTTCTGGCTTATGTCCTGTATATTAAATCATTTATAACCAAGGGACCTGCTGGGCTGACTGGCACTCTCAGTTTTTGTGCCAGGCACATAGTATAGATTATTTGAGTTTCTTTTCTTTTTAATATTCCAAAAATAAAGGGTTTGGAACCAGTTAAAGAAGTTATGTGGTTTCTGGCTTGTGCTTTCATTTGTTTGGGGTATTTGTTTTTTGTTTTTTCTTTTTCTTGTAATTAGGGTAACACAGTTTATATTGCCTTTAATCACAGCATACACACTCTGTAATTACTCTGTAAATACATGCATATGAATTGTTTATATGTGTGGAGGTGGGAGAGCAAGAAAGTGGATGTAATTATGTGTATAGGGAAATGTAATGATTAATTATCTGGAGTACATAATCTTACCAAGAAGCTTGATAAAGTGCAAGCACAACTGTCTCTCCTGTGTGTTAATTACTTACAGAGAGCTTGATCCAGCTGTTTCTACTCATGCAAATTCCCATTCCAGTCTATCTGAAGGGGAGTCCATAGGCTGAAATTTGTGAGTGCTTTCCCTGAGCAAACAATTCACATTCTGAAGCTGTCTTTAGGCTCTGAGACTCGACCTGCATTTAGACCAGTTTAACGCTTCAGCCTCAGGCCAGCAAGAATTAAATAAGGGGTCTCATCATCACAGCTCTTCATGTTCAGAGGAGGCAGAAAAGAGCTGTGCCTGGCTGAGAGGAATGGTTTCCCGTGCTACCTAACCCAGAACATCTGAATCAGCACAGCATTTATAAACAGTCTGTGTAATAACCAAGCATGTGAAATAAATCCTCTTTTTTCATCAGTAACACAGGGGACAGAGCCAGATTTTCACACCCTCCATAAAAAGCATCAAGACCCCTTTCCAAGAGAGCCCAGCAGGCAACAGGCTGCGTGGAGGAAAAGTCTGCTTTTTCCTTCCAGAGTTCAATGCACTAGCAAATGGTACCTTACAAAAATTCCAGCAGAACCTAATTTTGGAAATTCTCAAGGGAAATGCCACTGCATGATCAACCAGCCACTACTTAACTCGCTCAGGACAGAAGCAGCAACATCTGTTCTCCTCAGCCTGGTGCCAAGACAAGCAGTATGGCTAAACACAGTGTGGAGATGCTCTGCAGCAGGGAGCAGAGGAGAGAAAGAACCCCTAAACTCACTGAATATAAGGTTGTGCCACCCAGGCATGGTGCAATGATACCAGATTTGATGTATATGATTTCTTACTACAAGTGCAAACTACTTCAGGGCTTTTCTTTTTGGTTAACTATTTGTAGTGCAAAAGCTTTTCTTTTCTAGTGTTGTGAAAAACACCTTTCCTGAGCCCTCAAATAAGGCTGTCAGGCAGCAATACTTTTTTCTTTCTCATCTCTGCTCTCACCAGAGGCCTTATTTTGCTACCAGTTGTGATGACAAGCAGAGCAGGGCATGAGGGTGCTTTGAACTGAGCAGGGAAAGTTAGCTCCATCTTAGTTCAAGACTCTCATAGCTCCTGCTTCTGATGAATTTGGAGTCAATAAGTAGCCACCCATGATGGCCTCTTTCCCCTTCCACTACAGACTTCCAAATTTGCTCTCCAGAGGTGCCAGTCCCTATGCACCAGCCATACAGCATTGTAAGTCTGGCTTGCCTGCATGCACAGGCTTCCTCACACGTCTTTGTTTTTCCTTTCATTGACAAAGCCTGTCTGTCATTTCTTGTATGAATGGACAACGTCAGAAAGCATGTTTAAGAAGTTCCTGTTGATTAATGTTGTGGAGAGGCAAGTGTGAATAACACAGCTTTTCCTAACACTCCACTCCTACATGCTCATCCTAAAATTTCAAGGAAGTTAAAAGACCTGGCAGGAAAAAAAAATGTCATAGGACTTGTCTTGCACAGAAGCAGATGTAAGCACATGCTTGCTGCACCAGGGACACACTTCTGCATTGCAGTTGCACTGCAGAAGTCTAGTTCAGGGAACAGCATAATGATATGCAGCTTTCTGCCACCAATTTGTACTGGATACCAGTGTTTTATACGAAGATGACACTGTTTGCTTTGCCTGACTGAATGAAGCTCTCGTTTTACAGGGAACATATTTCACTGGACTGCAATTATCCTATTTTGTTATTCATACTACTCCATTTCTCTCTTAAAATGTTCCAGCCTGGCCTAGCCCTTACAGCTCATGTACCAGGACACAGTGCAACATTTGTATGTTTAAAAAGCATCTTGACATAAAACTGAGACAGAAAATTTTCTTGCTTTTATTACAAACCTGAGCATGAGTTCCTTTTAGTCAAAACTGCTCACCAGACACGAACAGCTCCCAGAGAAGGTAATCTGAGAATGGTTTATAAAACAGCATCAGAGGTTTGGTTAAGTACAGCTGAAGCTACATTAATCCTTACAATTTGATTCAAATTTCATATGAAGAGAAACACTTCAACGCCTCAGTCAAGCTGTACTGCAATATTGCCCTACCTTTTTATATCTTTCTTGTAGCAGATAATAGGTGGGAAGTTATAGCCTAAGACTTCTGCGGTCCTTAGTTAGCTGTTCATTACACTGAGGCTAACGTCTCTTTTTAAATGTTTCTTCCTTCTTGACAATCTGTCATGTAAGTCAATGATATGAACAGTGGAAAACATCAATAGCTATTAAATATTTGAGAGCAGTGCTACTCCCTTTCTTCACAGTGTCAGAGAAGTCATTTATCCTAATGCTGCTGGTGGCACTCAGAACAATCTCAATCAATAGGTGGAATCTAATTTCGCAGCCCTGATACCTCCACAGCCAGATTGCCTCAGCTGCAGTGACACATATCAAAATGGCATGAGGTCTAGTCCTCAATCAGATGCTCTTTTCCTGAAATCAAGCAGGGCACAACTTCCCTGTTCTCCCGTCTCCAAAAAAGAGCTACAGAAACATGCACACCTCTGAAAAACACAGCATCATTGATACCAGACTCACTGTAACTCACTGAAGTTTTTCTCAGCCTTGGCAGCACTAAAAAAAACTACCATAAGTTAGTGGCTTGAAGTGGAAGTTGGTGGCACTGTTACCTTGCTCATGTCAAGTACATACCTTGACACTTCAAGGAACTGGACAACGGTGACAACCATATGCAGAGTTTCGAAATACCTGTGAAAAAGACTATCTAAAAGATAGTGGCAACCAAATGGAGACTACATTTTACTTTATTTTTATATAAAAATTAGCTAACTTTAATTCTTCCATAATAGATGATAATTCATAGTATCTCTGCCATGATGTAAGTTACGGGACTCAAACATAATACAATCACTCAGGTTTTAGGTGTCAAGGATAATGGAACTACTTCAGGAACACTTGGAAAATGCAGATAACTTGTGCGAACACAGAAATCTCTTTGAGTGGAAATTTAGCAACTTTAGCTTCACCAAGCACTTCCTTCCACTCCCAGAAGAGTACACTAGCTAAAGCTATGGTAAGGGTCTATAGCTTGTTTAATGACCATCATCAGGAGTTCAGGCTTCTTAAATAATAGGCAGGAACTTCTCTGAAATTAATAACACAGAGGTAAAAAACCACAAAATAATTTCTGTTAATTTGTCATTAAAGGAGGTGTTCCGTACCTTCAAGGGAGAGTTCAGGGTGCAGTGTTCTTGGATCCTTACTTTTGTGGTATTGGGAATTCACACTTTTTTTAAAGAAACTTGGATTATTTCGTTAATTCTGTACATCCCTCTGATTAGCAATAACTTAATACAGTGCATGATTCAATAAGTGTCAGGAGCATTGACAGTACTGCAGAAATGTTGAGGAGCTCACAGCAGTCAGGCTCACCAGAGACCTCTTGCTTAGACAACCAAGCTAAATATCTCCCTGGGGAAAAAACAGAGGAGACCTTTAACGTGGAAAACCATGAAGGCTCTTCTTCCCATGGCTCCTTTGGTGGGCAAAGGGAACACTGATCAGTCCCATTTTTACAAAAGCTGTTCAATAGGGAATGACTGTAGCATTTTGGGGAGCCACACCAGTGTCTGGAATAAAACCAATCTTTCCACTATTACAGCGCTCAGCTTTGCACACCCCTATTTCTCCTAGTTATGGGTCATGGTCCGCATGCAAAGGTCAAAAGTAAGGCTGCCCACAACCATAAGGTGGCATTTTTTGTATGATTGTCCTGTTTACCAACAAGCTAGAGAAAAGTTTGGGAAATTGACTGGAATCACAGTGTTTTGTTGCCAAAACTAATCTACTTAATGCCACCTTTTGTTCATCCAATCTCCTAAATGTGAGTTGAGACAAAACAAACATGCTACCCAGCCCAAACAGCAGCATCCTGCAGAAATCCTGCATTCCACTTTCCTCTAGTTTAAATGCTTACAGAAACTAGGGGGCAACTGAGAACCACGTCCAGCCTTATCACATCTCACAGTTCTGAGATTTTCTAAAAAATATTTCTATAAAATGCTCTTGCCCCACTGATTTCACTGGGGTTATACTGATACACACTAACCCACATCCTGGCCATGTGTTCAAAAGATCAAAGCACAATGGGTTTATGACTCATTTTAATCTGCTGTATGGTCATACTGTATTATTGAAATATGAAAAATGTAAGCCTTAATCTGGATAAAGCATAAACAGAATTTACAATAGAGCAGAAAGTGAATATGTGTTGTGTTCCACTAAGCCAAAGTAACTCTATTAAAATATATGTGAAATTAAATTTTCAAATGCTAAAAGTAACTTGTTTTAGTTCAGAAGTGTAAGAAATCTACCAATACACACTGCAGAACATTTATGCCTACTCTCACTTTTGAATAAATTAAAAGTAGTAATGTATGAGATCAAAGAACAAATATAATAGAATAGTGTCAAGGAAGGAGAAGACCATAAAATAGAATTGATTAGAAGCACAGTTCCAAACCTTAAACACTTTTTTACTGGTGATTTTTCCTGGTTTGGAAGATGTATATACATTCACTAGTCACAGCTTACTTTGGAGTCCTTGATGTCCTTCAAACACCTTTCATTCAGATTTAAAGCATCCTTTGACCTTGGTGGGCTTTGAATCAGGACTCCCCAGCTCCAGGCACTGTAATTAAGTACTTTCTACTTTATCATTGGCATGACTATTAGTGAATCAAATCAAGTTATATGTGCATGTCTGCAGTAAAAAACAAGTCTGGAGCAGATCTTAGACTGACTACAAAGGGTCTCTGCACTGGAAAAAAACCATGGCTTTTTCTTTGATAAAAGTCACTATAGGTTTTCATGATGCTAGACTTTTTAAGAATGGGAGTGACTGATAATGAAGTACGGACTAAGGCCATGACCTAGCATTACTCTCTGTTACTATTCTATTACATAGGCATTGACGCCAAGACCCAGGAGGTTTATAAACGCTACTCGCTTGTAATGACAGGGTTTCACATTCAATTTTGTGTTTGGGTAAACAATTGCCCAAGGTACAAGGATCAGATTCTTTGCAAATCCTTGCAAAGCAGACACTATGTAACCTGGGCAATCTGCCCGAAGCTGCTACGTATTGCCAGCCTGAATTCTGGAAAGGGGGAATGATGCAGACTGGGGTAGTTGTTGGTGCTTTTAGCAGACACTGTACTTCATCACCTGAAAGCAGATGCTTTAGCATCAAACACTGCAGCTATGGCCTATAGCTCAGTTTGAGGAAGTACAGCCTGGACCTCTCTCATGGCTGATCCCATCCGCTTTAGCAGCGTAAGTTGAGAGAAACACAACGCAGCATTTCATCTCTTGTGTTTGGTTCTACTCAGCTCTGCAGCAAGCACTGTACAACAGGTACAGATATAAAGGAAGATGCCTAAATGAGGTTTTGAGCTGTCTGTGATTGCTAGAGTGAAAAACAAAGCACCTACTGTGTGCTGTTGTTGAACATCCTATTGCAATTTTCTCAAAGTTACCTTTCCTAGAAGATTTAAATAATGAGTGTTAATGCACTCTGCGGAGTAACGGCCATGCTCCACATGTACTCCATGCCCTGCAGGTCCCCAGCAATGCAGTGTGCAATACATGCACACCCAGAGATCTCCAGGAAGAAAGTGAAAATATCAGACAAGCTGTAGGAGCATTTGAGTATGTAACACCAGATTCAGACAAACAGGTGAAGCCACAGAAATGCATCTATTAAGTTCAGTGAAAAGCAGCTGGGTCAGAAAACACAGGAGCCGTAACTACAGAGTAGCAGGGCAAGTGATCAGCATCTCCTTCCTCCTGGCTGAGCTACCTGTTGCTGCACTAGGCTCTGGCTGTCATTTCCTTGCTGTCCTCCCTAATCTGTGTCTGCTTCCCACAATGATGAGTGACCCAGCTTCAATGGGAGTGGAGGGTGCTGACCTCAGCATCTCCTCATCCTAGTAATTAGGAAACTCCTTTGGCCTGCAGGAGCAAAAACTCCAGACTCTACATCCTGAGCAGGATTTCATCTCATGTTAAAAAAAATATATGGAAACACACCATGGACAGGAATCCAGCATCAGACTTCAAAGACAAACTCTGTATCTGAGGCTTATTCTTGACCTTAGGAGAAGGGCATTTATTGGAAATCAGAATGACTCCAAGTGTGAGTGCAACACCTTAAGCAGAACTACAAAATTCAGAAAAAAAAATTGTCTTTCATTTCTTTATTTTCCTTTGCACAACAGTTGCTGCCTAAGCAAAAAAGCTAGTTCTTTTTTTTTTAAGTGTGTGTTGGGCGAAGAATCTCCAAAGCAACTTTCATGTGACAAAATGACTAGAACTGGCTGACAGTCTTTGAATTCATGCCATGTCAATTAAAAAGGTTTTCAAAAAATGTCAGTTTTCACAGGAGCCTTGTTCTTTGTAACCATGAGACAAAAGGCAACATCCACCATGTTAATTAAATAGGAGAAAAGGAAAGAGAGAAAGTGGAAGTTAGGGCTTAATTAGCATAACAAAGATAATGGGGAAAAGAAACCCTAGAAATACAAGACAGGAGAAAAGTAGGTCTTGCCAAGGACAGCATGGATAATAACATTTTCTTCTCTGCTGAAAACACATTCTTGGCCAACACATAATTTCCTCTTTTCCAAAAGTGAAATGGAAATGTAAATTTTTTATTAATTCATGGGCTTCTACAATTTTGGGGGGAAGATGAATGGGAGATTAGTTGCTGAGAGAGCTCCATATGGAGCTACAATTTAAAAAGAAAAAAAAAAGGAAGAAAAAAAAAACCCCACCTTTCTGTGCGAAAGAAGTCTTACTGATTCTACATATCCTGTGACTGTTGCTTGTTGTTGTGTACTCTTTAGCAGCTCCCAGGACGCTGGATTTCTTTTTCACAGAGCACTGCTGCCCCAGTTCTTGCAAGGGCTCCTGCTTTTCTGGGCGGCGAAAGCAAAGTGGCACAGCAAATTGCTGTAAAATACCAGAGAATGAAAGGTTTAGCAGTGAAGTCAACTGTTTATAGTCAAGCTGGTAAAGAAAAGCAGTTAGAATATCATCCCAGTTTACTCTCCCACCCTTCCCATTATAGATTGATCTTCGAGCAGCAGAGAATGCAGTGGCAAACTTAGCTGCTATTATTTTGCCTTTGACCAAGGACCCTGGCTGGTTACCTATACACTATGTCAAGGTGTGTTATGAGGGACTCTTGGTTTAGCCTCCCAAGCAGATAGGAAGAACAACTAACAATGTGTCTGAAATACACCCACAAATTCTTTGTATCGTTAAGGCAGAGAAGAACCTCAAAGCTGGTGCTTCCGTAGAAGCTGTGCTCCACCAGCTTCTCTGATCTACCCATGTGACTGAACCGGGACCAAGGGCCCATTCTTCACAGCTGCTAATTTTTGTGTGTCTTTTATATGATATTTCATGCATATTCATAGAAGAGCTCATTTCTGTGCTAGCCAATAGCTTAGAGATACACAGAGATTTTGATTTATTCTTCTAAAGTAAAGCATTTGCCAGGACAGAAAAACGTATTGCACACTGTGTTGTGTTACTGATAAAGCAAACGCAGCTCTTGAATCTAACAAAATTATATTAGCCAGGCTATCATTTTTCCTGCACCTGTTTCTTCAGCAGTTTGAGTAACTAAAAGTCAAAGTAGGATGTAGAGCTGATCCCTCTGCTCAAAGGAGCAGAGCACTTTGAATTGTTTCGACAATGGTTTGGTTTATTTTATTTCATCACAGTAGGGAAAAAAGGTCCTCTGCACCAGGGAAGACATAACGGGGAAACACAGCCAGGCTTATAAACATCAGTTCATGGAGGGGAAATGATTAGTTTGCCTCATTTCTGTTGAACCTTCTTGTTTCTGAGCCATGGAACAGCCTCCAAGTTGAAGCTGCATGAGAAGCAGGTGGGGGCTGAAGCCATAGCCCCCAACACCTGTGTTAATAGCAACACCACCCTTGATGAAAAATATGAAAGTCCTGAGCAGTGATTTCAGTAATGTTTGAAGCTGACGCTTCACGGGCTGGTGTTTCCTCTTGAAGAATTAGCTTGAGAGCTAGCTGCATCCCACTGAGTTATGTTTTAATCACTAACACTGTAACTACAATAAAGGGGACATTGACTGCCTTTAGCTACCCGTTCTCTCCGCTGTGCTTCATTCATTAGGACCAGCGTCTCCTTATTAGCTGCAGGGAGACCCCTGGAGTCACATTAATCCTGTCAATTCAGTCAGTCGCTGCGGCTCTGCAGGATACAGCTGCTGACTGCAGGATTACAGAGATGTTCTTCTGCTTGGTTTAAGCTCAGCACGGGTCTGGAGACGAAAGAGGCAAACATCTCCCTACTCGTGCTGTGCCCGGAGGGCTGCACGGAGATGCGGTGGTGCCCACACCCACACAGGCAGCCCTTCGACAGTCGGGCAGCCAGGCTGAGGGGTGCACTCAGGAGCTGGGAATCATCACTGCAGCTCCCTCAGGTTCAGCAGCCTTCCAGCACTAAGATCGTTCCTCCAGCCAGTCACTTACGGTCCACTCATTTGGCAGGTTGGAGGGCATGCAGCACACATGCACTGAGGGTGACCGCAATTGCCGCTTCAGCATCTGAAGATCCAAGGAAACGGCAGTGGGGCTCTCTCTGAGCAATGGCATGTGTTGAAACTCAAAACAAGTGGCATGCTGAGCATGTCCCAGGTAGAGGGATCTGCATGTGCTCAGGACCTGCTCAGGACTTGCACAGCTCCAGGCTGCGCCAATGCACCTCTCCTGCAGATCAACCAGGCACGTGCAAGGGGCCCAGCCCTCCTGTGCACAGCAGAGCCGGTCAGCTAGGTAGTGTTTGCTCTGACTGTTGCCTGAGGTTTGATGAAGATAGGAAGCCATATCAAATGTGGCTGGGCAGCTCTCACTTTAAAGACACTTCCAAAGCAGAAAGCCAAGGAACACAAACAAGTGTGTAGTTTTCCCAAGGAAGTTTCTCTCAGGCTTTAAAACACTTTGCAGCATGAAAGGCTAGGTAGCATTTTGGATAAGTCCAAACTGGCATCAAGAAGGGCCAAGTTCTGCTTTCACATTAAAACCCAATGACTAGAAGGGACTGCAAGGCTCTGAACAAGGACCTGAGCGCAAGGGCAGTTAACGAAATGAATGCTGTTGCTTTTATTTTGCTTTTATCTGCACAGTATCCCAGTAGTGAGCTCAGCCCAGGGAGACTGTGGGATCTACTAAAAAGGTTTCCCTAGTGCAGCCACATCGATTTCAGATTAATTTGTTTGCAGATCTGCAAATCCCTGAGGACAGTTCACTCAAGTGCACCTGAACCTCCTGCAGACCAGTGCAGGCACAGCATTGCAGTGCACCGTATCTAAGAGCTCCAGACACAGACCACAGTGCATCGACACACACTGGTGAGGTTGGCCTCATCCCAGGAAAGTGATGACATGAAAAATGTAAAGGTGCAGCCATTAAGGAATGTTAAGGACTGAGGAAAGCAAACAAGAAGGGAAAAGAAAAAGGGTCATGGGGAAGAAGGAAGATGAGCTGGGTTTTAAGGAAACCTGAAGGGGGAAAAAATCTGAAAGGGGGGAATGCAGAGGAGAGAGGAAAGAGAGTGAACCCAAAGTCACAGGTGAAGACAGTCAGCTTTTGGGGCTGGAGTGTCCACAGTGACCACCCCAATGGAGGTCACACTTCAGGTGCACTCCTGGGTGAAGGGCAATCTTGTCTGCATCTCTTCAGGCACTCAGGGAGGAGATCCTACCCCAACACCCTCTCTGCCTGTCCTGTCCTGGGCAGTGGCTATCTGGGGCTGCTTTGTAAGGCAGCCTCACAAGGATAAGCTCCTCTTTTCTTCTCCACAACACTTGGGAGGCACTCCAAGACCACTCTGATAAATAAATAGATGGCTAAATGCTGCTGTGTATTAACAAGCTGGCTGGGTGGGAAAGATTTCCTTGGCAGTTTGCTTGCTTTGCTGCTGTTCAGCTGTGGGCAGTATGAGCTGGGACTTGTATTGATTGTTCTGGTTGTAATTTAGCATAAATACAAATGCAGGTTGAGACCCAGCATGTCCTGTTTAGTGGAAACCATGAAAAGAAAAGGAAATGGCTATAAATTAAATGTTCCTGTCTCTTCAGGCACTGAGATGGAGATTCAGATTTATTTTTGCTGTGGCAGAGAGAGGCAGTAACAACAAAGCACAACATTTGAGGGGGATTCAGTAGAAGCTTACATCAGTAGCAGAGGTTTTTTTATCTTGGTAAGTATAACAGAAGACTTTAAAATATGCCAATAGATAACAGCATAGAAAAACTTTGCAAATAAATAAAGTGAGAGCAGCCATACATTTTAGACCAAAGGTTCATCTAGTTCACGATCCTGCCACTAGCATGGCTGCAAGCTGAAACCCAAAGAAGAGTGAGCACAAGGCAAGTACCCCTAGCAGTCCCCTCAAAAACTCAATCACACTTCTGTTTGCAGCACTGGAATCTTCCTGAGCCTGATGCAGGTACATCTTTGGATACATCTTCGTATGCCTAATGGTTTCTGTATGTCTGAAATCAAACAGCTCATCTGGCTTCAACCTCCTGCAAGCCAGTACTTCTGATGCGAACAGTTCTTTCAGTCGAGGGCTCAGATTTATTTAAGGTAGAAGGGTTGTCTCCTCTCCACAAATGACTTAGATCAGTGATCTCAGCTCTCTCAGTGTGTGATAGATTAGTGCTTAAACAAACCCTACAGACTGAAAAATGCCATTGAGTAAAGCAACATTCAGAGTGGAACTGAAAGCGTATTTTTTTATTGAATGCATGACTTTAAAATCCATTCCTACCCTTGAAAAGTTATTATGTGAATGTGAAATCCTTTACCTTTAGTTGGAATTTTATTACAGAACTTTCTTAGGAGCAAAAAAAAGTTTGATTTGCTTTGGTTTATTATGATTTAGTTTTGTCAGCTGCAGAGCCATCATGAATATGGAAAAGGGATCAGATTTTATTTTGGTTTCTGCATCAACAATTGAATTATAAAGGGGAAATTCAGACTCAGCAGAGTTTCACACATGAGACCAATAGGAAAATTGAAATTAAGTAAAATGGCTCTAAAAACATTAATGCATCCGAAGTTTTTGTGGGCTTCCACTTTATTACAGTATGAAAATTTACTCTGTGCAATGAAATGAAGGAAAAATATTTCTCTACCTGGGCAATCCTGGCCTGGATTTAGTGCATCTTGTGTCAAAATCATCAGATTGGTCTGATCCCTTGTGTTCTGTCACAAAACCAAGTGATGTCTAAATTTACTCACACTGGGGAAACTAAAGCAAAACTCAGTCAAAGCCCAGACCAAGAGCAGAAAGAAAAGCATCTTCCCATGACTCCATACCACTGCAGTGCCATTTCTCAGTAGCAGCAGAGAAGTGAGGCTCGGGGTGAAATTAACCTTACTGTTCTTGCGCTGATGAACATGCCAAGCTAGCACGGTACTGCCCCAGTGCGAACAGCCTGGGTAGGGCACCAGGCTCCCGTGTCCCTCAGAGGACACTTTGCCTTAGGAGGCACCGAGCAGTCCCTGCCTGGCTTCTCTGACAGCAGCTGCTGTCACCTTTGGGGGTATACTTTCAAAATCTCACTTAATTCAGAAGGCTATGTGGATAGTAAGATGAGCTGCAGCAAAGCAAGGTGAGATTGGTCAGACCTGCATGGCTTTGGAGGGATATTGCTTATTTCCAGACAGAAGCAGTGTGTGAGACAGGGATGCTGGAGTCACGGAGGGTGCTCACCACTTCCCCAGACATGCCTGGAGCTCTGGCACAGACACTGCAGGATTTTGCAGCACTTTATCCAAAAGGGAAAAAAGAAAAGAGAAAAGAAAAGAGAAAAGAAAAGAAAAGAAAAGAAAAGAAAAGAAAAGAAAAGAAAAGAAAAGAAAAGAAAAGAAAAGAAAAGAAAAGAAAAGAAAAGAAAAGAAAAGAAAAGAAAAGAAAAGAAAAGAAAAGAAAAGAAAAGAAAAGAAAAGAAAAGAAAAGAAAAGAAAAGAAAAGAAAAGAAAAGAAAAGAAAAGAAAAGAAAAGAAAAGAAAAGAAAAGAAAAGAAAAGAAAAGAGAAAAGAGAAAAGGCAAACACATAAACAAACTCCAACCACAGTATGAAACTCCAAAGCCCATAATCCTCTCCCTGAGAGAAATGAAGTGCAAGGTACATCCTCAAGGCATGACTACAGAGGCAGATGCCCACAGCCTGACACTTGTGTTCCTTAGCTGCTCCACTTTACTGCAGTCTGCACTGCTGCAGTCCTTCAAACTTCATAATATTACCACTCTTGAGCCTTTTGCAAAGCTTCAGTTCTAGGAGTCATGTGATAACAGTAGAATAAATTCGCATTTTGGGAAAAACAAAGGTTTCCAAGCTCCCTTGATGCTGAGAAAAAATTAAAAACATGAACGAGGAAAGGCAAAAATAGCTAAAATATATGTATTTATTTTTAAGCCTCAGAACCGGGTCTCGCAAATTTTGTCTACTTACAAACCGCCATATAATTGTGTTTGTTGCACAGATTTCCCCCAGGCTCATCTGGTATAATTTCACAAATGTCTATGGCATTGATTTGGCTTTTAGAAGCTTATATCTGAGTAAAGACACAGGTGAAGCTATTTCCAAACTTACGAAGATGCTTATCACAGAAGAGTAACACGCTAATCATTTCTCTTCTCCTCTTGAACAACTGGGTACCACTTTTCTGCTTGGCAGAAAACTTGGCAGCCCTGGGGGCTGCTGTGCCAAACCCTGCAAAGCAACCCCCAGGGCTGCCAAGGATCCCACTGTGCAACTCATCTGGAGCCTAATTACCAAGTGGAGGTGGACCAGTGGTCTCAGGAGTAGGGAAATGCTAAGAAAAAATGCAAAAAGTAGAGAAGGAACTGGCAGCTGGGCTTTTACTTACAAGGCTTCCTAATGTTATGGCTGCAGACTCCCCACAGCATTTCTTTCCTCCTGCTGGAGACAGTGCAGATTATCTCCAGATCCCCAGGGACAGATCACTAGGCTCGGACTAGGGACACTTGCTCCTCATACATTGCTGTAACGCTCCGTGGCTGAGTTACCTCTGCCAAGCCAAGCCACCTCCCGGTGCCACAGCTTCTTTCCCTGTGAAGCTGAGACAGCCGGTCCATAAAATGAGAGTGAAAATTATCACCTTTAACTTTAATGGAGAAGTTAAAGTCTGCTGCATCAGGACAAGCACTTCAACTCAAGGGCTTCAACTCAGCTCCCAGGATGTCTGAAACCCTCGACTGCCCTTGACTGAACAGATAATGTAGCTTGGACAGAGCAAGCACAGTTCTCCTCTCTGTGTATCATCCAGGCATTGTGGGCAGGTTGTGATGGCAGAAACAAATAGCAGAGCAGCCCCTTCCTAAGAATGAAAGGCAGGGTTTAATGTGTTTTTTGAATAACCAAAACTCAGGGTCTGCAGCAATGACAGTTTGGAAACATCTTCTCATTTTTGGCTGGAACCACCATACTTAGTTTTTTGTTTAGGAGCACTGAATCTGCCTTCAGTGAGATTTGGGGATGGATTGTATATATTCTAACCCATTTTTCACTTCCCTTTGTGACACCTGTCAGTTACCCAATAGCTGACAGCAAATGCTGTTGTATTGATTTATTTTTCTAAAAACTACAAATCATGCCAGAAGTTGGATGTGAGCCTGTTACAGTAAAAACATTTCTTTAAAACAGAAAGAAAGAAAAAAAAAAAATTAACAAAAACAACCAAAGAGCCAAGCTCGCTTCCCCCAACTCCCCTAAGGCAAATGGATAGTTGCAAAACTGTGATTTATTTTTTTTTACTTGGTTAAAGTTTGCCATCTGGTGGAGTGAGACCAGATCAGCTGCTCTGCTGTACGAGGAAAACATGAAAACACCCTCTTCCTTACAGAAACAACCGTCTGGTCTTCCTGCAACACAGAAGCTGGATCAATCAGATACGGCTGACCTTGTCTGCCTGGAAAGCTAAATACAGAGCTGAGGAATAAATGCTGGCACATTAGTAGATTTTGAACCTTGATGGCACAGAAGTTTTATTTAATTTGTTCAGCTCACACAAGAGGTTTTAAATTGCACTCAGCAAAGGCATACTGCCATTCTCTCATAGATTTTTTGAAAGATAACATTATTTATGGTGTATAAGCTAACTATGTTTCATGATTTCAAATGAAGTGAAAGACAATCTCTTGTGACCAAACATCGGATAAATATTCCTCTATCCTTGAATTAGCCCTCTGTGAGACTTCTTACCAGCCAACTGGATTATTCACCTAAGAGGAAAAGGAAAAGAAAGGACAAACAAAGAGAAAGAGAGAGAGAAAAAAAAAAAAAAAAAAAAAGAAAAGATAAAAAGAGAAGGAAAGGGTGGGAGGATGGGAGGGAGGGAAGAGGAAGGGAAGAGAAGGGGAAAGAGGAGGGAGAGATAAAGTCAGGAAAGAGAGAGGGAGAGAGACCAGATCCTTCACATGGATTTCAATTTGATTGTGTCAGTGATAGTCCCACTCCCTTGAAGCAGCTGCTTCAAAAAAGAAGGTTATGGAACTGCCAAGGAAAGACGATCATTTTTTCCTGTTGTTCTTCATCCTGTAAAAAGAGCAGATACAATACACTTATCCAGGGATACTCTACACTTATCTTTCCCTCAGTTTCCCTCAGTTTCCCTCAGACTAGATACAATATATAATTATATGCCAAGATCTATTTTTAAAGCAAGCAGAAAAGCAACTTTGGATAGATGAGGGTTTTTTCCTTTGCCTTCATTAGAGAAAAAGCATTGATGATAAGTTTAATTACCCTTGGTTTTTTAACTCATACCACTGGGAAGAAATGGAACAGCAGGTGAAGGGCCTTCTACCAAGTTCTGAAGCTTGAAACTTTACAGTACTTGAAAGAAAATATTTTTACCTTTAAAACGAGATCCTGTTTCTGCTGAAGCCAAAGCCAGAAACCTCTAGCCAAGGTCACAAGGAAGCGTAAGCATTTTGCACAGCACTGTGAGACACCATGCACTCTCCTTCTTGGCCTGTTCCTCACCCTAATCACACTTTGGGGTTATTGGCTGAAGCTATACATATTAATGAGCATATTATTTATAGAAGCAAGAGCTGTCTGCTCAGTTCTTCTAAACTGTATACCCATCCACTCCTTATGAAGAACAGAAGGTGATGAGGGAGGGAAGAGCAGAGGCTGCGGGGGAGTCCTTATTTCCTCCTGCCCTCGGCTGGTGCAACAGCCAAAAGCATATCCAAACCCATCCAGTTAAAACGGACATGGAAATCCAGGACAGCTTGCACGCTGCCCTCCCCCCGCCTTTCGCTCAGAGAGCAGTTATGATCGCGGCTGCTGCTCCTTCACAGGGCAGTCAGCGCCAGAGTGAATTACAGTGTGATAGGAAGGCAGCCCTCCATAAACAAAGGGTCTCTCAACCCACTCCTCAGCCTGTGTGCGTGTGTGCTTGCTTAATTCACTCGATTCCCTGACAGCATCTGTACTAAAGCGCTATATTCCTTCCCCTTGTTAAATTCCTGCTGCCCTCCAGCACGGCTCCCCAGGAGCACTGGCAGCTGCCCAGAACCCCCACCACCCGCACCCCTTCCCAGGCAGTGCAGCCCTTCCTGATGAGGCTGTTTAACCCGCAAAATACCAGACAGCTGTCTTAACTCAAAGTTGCTGTGGGATGCTTGTCCTCAAGGTTTCTGGACACAGAAATACTACTGACTGAAGGCAGTGGATAAGAAATAGGATGTATGAGTTGTTCCTCTCATTATTACGCTCTATGTGATCTCAGACATTTCCCTTTGGATCAGACAGGACTGACGGCAGTTGAAGCAGAGCATTAGGAATCTGTAGCATAGTAATTCCACTATTGCAAGGAACAAACAGATACGTTGTGCTGTTGCATGGGGTTAAAACAGCAAAGACAGTCCTTTGTGTGTAAAAGCACCACGTGAAATCATTGCATGCAGTAACAACCAGTACAAACTACTGGTCCAGCACATTTCTTTACTGACTTTCTGCCTACATGGACAGACTATGCCTAGTAGTCAGGGAAATTTTTTAATCTGTTGTATTTTTGGTTCCGCTGGTCTACCCTATTTTTGTCTTTCTCCAGGGTAGGTTGGTGGGGAGTTCAGTCCCTCAGCTCCTTGCCTTGCTGAGCCCCACATCAACCTCAGTGCTCGTGGCTCCAGCTGTGAACCCACCCGGACTAGCTCAATGTGGGAAAACATATAGTAGCCCAGAATTAGGAATGTCTTCACTGAAGTCTTCCTGCTAACCCATTGCCCCCAGAAATGTAACATCTAAGAAAAGGAAAAGCCAGATTATATTTACAAAAATAACACCCTACAATTTATATGGCAAAATAAAGCAACTTACCACATAACAAGGCTGACAGAAAGGAGATTTACTCTTACAACTGCAAACTAAATTTATCCTTCATCTACGAAAAAGACAAGAGGTCATAGTGGTTTACAAACTACACCTGTGGGTGACAATGAAAGTGCTATCACTTAGCTTTCTCTTGCATTGTTGCAGAAACTGGGTTGGTTTCTTAGGCTACATGGAGGATCAGGAGTTACTGAAGACAAGGGGACAAACTTCTCTTGACAGAAAGCCACTGATATATGAATGGTTTCAAACTAAGACATATAATAGAATTAGATACAGATTTCTGAATAATTGGTAAAAGCAGCATTGTAGCACTCTAGAATGACTAGCTGAATAACGATGCTAATAAGTTCCCATATAAGTGTGATAACAGCATCACAGCATCACAGAATGGTTGAGGTTGGAAGAAACCTCTGGAGATCATCTGGTCCAACACCCCTGCTCAAGCGGAATCACCTATACCATGTTGCCCAGAACCACATCCGGACAGGTTCAAAACCTGAATATTCAAAATGTCTTCAAGCATGGAGACGCCACAACCTCTCTGGCTAACCTGTGGCAGTGGTCCACCACGCCTACGGCAAGAAAGTATTTCCTGATGTTCAGAGGGAACCTCCTGTGTTTCAGTGTGTGCCCATTGCCTCTGGTTCTCCCACTAGGCACCACTGGAAAGACCCTGGCTCCCATTTGCAGCCCCCTTCAGGTACTTACATACATTAAAATTCCCTCTGAGATTACTCTTCTCTAGGCTAGACAGTCCCAGCTCTCTCATTGTCCCAAACCGTTGAAAATTACTGTCCCTAAATTGAAAATTCCAAATAAACTTTTCAAGGACACCTAACTTTTGCCCTTGAAGGTTAGCTCTCATAAAGCCTAGAGTTTTGAGGTCAATGAGACACCTACAGTAATTCACATCAGCTCCCAGGCACATGACTTCTTTCAAAACAGAAATTTCATGGTCTGTCCACAGCTTTAGCCACCTTACTCCTTTTCAAATTGTGTATCTAGAACACTAAATTTTTTTTAATCAAACATTAAGTAAACGAGTGTTACCAAGGGCATGTTAAATGGGAGACACCCAAAACCAATACTTGAATTAAGGTAAACAAACAACATAAACTAATAATTATTAAAGAAAAACCCTTATAGTCTTCAGCATGGATGATCTTACTATAATACTTCTGTGACAACTCTGAGAACGTTTCACAGGACCCTGAGCAACCCACAGAGCAATCACTGTTCTCACAGGCACAAGCAAAGCTGTGCAGTTCTTAACCTTGTGTTGTCAGCTGGCTCTGACAGCCCAACCTAGATGGCAGTGTCAGGACACAAGGAACCCAAAAGGGAGCAGAACGTCACTGTTCTTCAGCCTTTTGCTTTTCCAAGGCTGTCTCCATCCTCAAAAGGACCACACATCCTTTCAAAAGTAAGGCTTTCCTTCCTTTTGAAGTTCAGAGGTTTTCCTCTCTCCTTGGAACCAAGAAAAGGAATTATGACTGGCAACATGATCTAACTTTGACATGCACAGAGAGGAAGAACGAACATTTACTTCCACGTCCTCTTTGTAGCTGAGAATATGCTCAAAAGGCATCACAGTAATACTCTTTGGCCTGTGCCTAACTCCTTTCCCATTGCTGTTACTGATCACGTGGTAGATGTTGGCAACTAAAGGCTACCTTGTTTTACACCCACTACAGGTTCACACACATCTTTGAATACAATCTCAGCTGAACCTGGCAGCTCTTTTAATCAGGTAGTTGGCAATGGGAGCTGGAATCCACAACACTCTTCACATCTGAGCTTGTAGTCCTGGAGTCAGGTCTAAACCTGGCTTATAGATCTGTGGACTCCAAAACAAAACTGCTATGACACCAAATGTACGCCAGCTTCCACCCACTCCTTTTCTTCCAAGGCCAGATCAGCAAATGCAAAGCTAATGCATTAAAATGATGAACGTCAGGTCTCTAAATGTGCTTTAAAAATAAAATTACATTAGCACGACAGTTCAAAGAGCTTTCTCCCTGCAGTTTCCCATCTGAATTTTTACAAATATATATATGATATTCTGCTACAAGTTCAGGCTTTCTGAAATCACAGAGGCAAAAGAAACTCTTCACGGAGTCAAACATGGTCTGAATACATTGAAGAACTGCTTTAAGTAGAAATAACAAATATGTCTTTAAAATTACGCAAAAGCAAGCAGGAGGGAAAGAGTACAGGGGAGAGTAAAGGTGGTTCTCTGCAATGCTGTGATAAGAAAGCACATCAGAAGACGAAAATGTGTCAAGTCATACAAGTAAAGAAAATACTTAAAATTAAAGAAAATATTTAGATCTAGAAGACCAGCACAGGCAAGTAAAATAAACATAATGCTTACTAATTAATTGTGTCACATGTTTACTGAGTGATCACTTTTCTTGTTTTGGATTTCTAAAGACTTCTCATCACTACTTCATTTAGCCTACACTGTCATTTGTAATCATTTCTTGTTCCCATCTGATTGCCGCTCGTCAAAACTTTTGCTGAGCATAGCTCGATAATTACCTACTGCAGAGCACAGGGGTGTTCCCCATCCCAGGCACACATGAAAGGTGAGGAAGTAAGCCTTTATGGGAAAAGAAGGGGTTTAATTACTGAAAACAGCAAGAGATTTCTCAGGTAAGAACACTTTTCTTGTTCCTCCCAAATTTACTGACAGTGGAAAGAGATAACATTTTCCCCACATGACACACAGTGTTTCTACATACGAAACAAATTACATAGATGCAGCTGTGGATGATGAATTTGGCTGGTTTAGCTGTTGAGTGAAAACCTGGGCACAGCCTAGCAGCTGGGAATTGACCAGTAAGCAATGTGATGATAGTCATCCTCAGTGCCCTCCTCTTCCCTTTCATTAATAAGGTCTGACTTATTTGCAAGTATTTCGCCACAGAGGAGGCAGATCTTGATCAACAGAATGGACCTGGCATGGACGGGCTGAAGGAACCCGGAGGAAGGTAGCATCTGCAGCCAGAGAAAGCTCCTTGTTTGGTCGGAGGTTTTGAAAACAGGTTCAAATGAAGAGAAGGGAGGTCAGTCCACCAGCTGATGGAGAGGCAGAATTAATCCAGTTATCACTGTGTATACAGGCAGGTTAACCAGGAACTACAAGTGTTATTCTGTACATCGCGTACCTCTGCCCCACAGTCACCTGGTACTGTCACCCTTTGCCCATCCATCTTTCAGCCCACACAGTGCCACCACGTTGCGGGTGTTGGTGTGATGTCCAGGTTGAAGGGCCATGGAGTGGAGGCTTCACTTCTGAAATGAAAAGCCACCCAGCAAAGCAGCGAGAGAGAGCAAAAGCCGGCTTGGGTACTCTCAAAAGTGGTGTTTCTTCTCCCAGGTGAGCATCCTGTAACTGCAGAAAATAATTTCTAAGGCTTTAATCATAAAATTGGTGTGGAAATATACTGGTACATCCCTGTGAACCATAGAAGCCAGAAGAACACATGGGGCAGGAGAAGAAAGTAATTTATGCCCTTACATTTTCTTCTTCTCTTTAAGAAAGGACCCTATTTTTGCAGCACCAAAATCTTAGAGATGCCTTGTGCAGTTTACCAACAGGTTCCAAAATTACAGCCTGTAACTTACAGCAATGACCTCAGACAAGATGATATAACCATGCTCTTAGAACCTTCTCCCACTAAGCCAATGGTAACTTCTCTATTCCCTTAGTGCAAAAGGAGATCTGTGATCTGCTGTCAGCACACCTGCCTCACCCACTCACATGTTAAGCATCCTGTGCTGGGTAGAGCATCTTGGTAATACCAACAGATTACATTTGATCCAGATCTCCTGGAAATCAGGGGTGGCTCTTAGAAAATGTGTGGTAGAGCAGAAAGATTCTTCAGCAACTGAATGGGTAAAAATATCAAGAGAGGATTCTATAGTTGTGATATGAAAACTAGCACTTTACTAACATAAGCTTGTAGGATTACTGTTCCTTGAAGGCTTTCCTATTTGGCGTTAAAGATAACAGAATTAAAGGGGATGCTGGGGGGGGGGGGGGGGGGGGGGGGGGGGGGCAGGGGGCAGGGCGGGAGTTGCTGTGTGTAATGTCCATGCAACTATATAGATATAAAAATAGGAACTTTCTCCCTGCTGTGGATGGGTATTACATTCTACTTCACTATATCCAAGCACCACCAAACCCAATGATCTAAGAATGAAAATGCTATGTAAAGTCATGGTTGCATTATTTTGTACATCCTAATTTTATTGACTGAGCTGTCAGAAATGTAAACACATTCATTAATGGTGGATTAATTTGTCATTGGACCAATCTTCAAAATGCAAATTATCAAAATAAAATCACTCCAGTTCAGTGAAATGCATGGATTTACACCAGATTAAAGAAGAGCAAAGTATATCTCTATCTAATGTTACCCTCTGGATAACATTATTTCATGCACTGATCCCTGCCACAATGCCAGAGCTTTCATTTGAACTGCAGCACACTTTGCAGACAGGTCTGAGATTAACCCCTTCAAGCAATAAGGAAACAGAAAATCCAACGTGTCACTAAATATTTTGTTTGAACCTTAATTAAAGTTTAAGAACAGCGTGAATCATTTCCTTTGCAAATTGTCTGTGCTTCTCCTTGCCAGATTATTTTATACATGGTGTGTTCAATTTCATGAATAGATTCAGGACAATGCTCTGTGCCTCCAGCAATGGCTCCAAGCAGTTTTATGAGCAAATGATTTCCTAGTTTCCATAATCACCCTCAAGACATTTCACTGCAATATAATAAGCATGAATGGCAATTTGCCATTCAACACCAAAGTTGTTCCTAGCCTGATCACTGGGACCAGTATTTGGAAACAGATGATGTTTGCATTTCCAGGTTCCACTTCACAAAGAGGAGATCGTGGAGGACAACGGCAGTTATCAGACATACAAACAGACCGAAAAGAATCAGCCATACCTGCAGAAGCAAAATTAGGATTTGGGGATCATTTCTGAAGTGGGGTAGAGAAGCAAGGGAGGTGCCTTAAATAGTTTATATACCTAAATTAATTGTCTTTCCATGAATACAGTACGGCTGAGGTTGTTCCTCCTCAGGACTTTAGCCTTGGCTAGTTTTTATTCTTACAGGGAACTCCAGTGCCTCTGAGCACCCGTCTGGTGTTGCTGGTGAGCTAGATCCCAGGTGACGGACCTCATGTCTGCTGAGAGAGTAAACTGAGGCTGTACCTGTAATCTCAGACATTCTTAAACGCCTTTAAGTCACTTTGTAAAGTCCCTAGCTGGCTTAAAATGTGACCTCAGTGTAACCTACAAGTTTTGGCAGACATGATTTAATGGTCGTTGAAAGAAGCTAGACCCAGTGGGCTGCAGGATCCAGGGAGGGTTTCCATCTCAGCCCAGTAGAGCTGAAGTAGGTCGACTCCCAGAGCCAGGGTGCTCGCTTCACAGCCCCATTGAGGCAGGTGGCTGCCATGGCCCTTTCCACATCACTGATGAAAAAAATATTGAATACAGATTGCAAATCAATCCCTGGAGACCTCATCTAGGAATAGTCAACTGAGTGATGTGCCATCAGGATTAATTTTCTCAGTCTTTCAACAAACTGCTTCTAAATTACATTCGTTCAGCATACACTGATTTTGAAAAATGTTGATCTTTTTACACAAATATCATGCAGGACTGAGCAAAATGTAAGTATAGTATATCAACACAATTCTCACTATAAAAATTAGTTGAATTAATTCATTATATTACCACCTGTTTATTCCTCATTGACTATGCCACCCCAAAACTTTTTCCTTGATTATTTTGAGAGGTGGCTCTTACCTGCTTAGTTTGTCATATTTTCTTTTTCTGAGCACTCTTTTCTCTGTTTACTGAATGTTATTCTTCTCTTTTAAAAGAACAAATTCTGATGATCACACTTTTCTATTATTATCCCCTGCCCTGAAACGTGAGGAATTCTATTTGTCTGTAGAACTCTGAACAGGGATTTTGCAGCAAATTACGAAACCTCGTTTATAATTGGCTTTCCCCACAAACTTACTCTTGGGAAAGATTGCTGAAAGCTTCACAAGTCTATGCTGATTTTGGAATAAACCTTCACCAGTTCATGACTTCGTATGAAAATCATGCAACATGCAGAGAGCTTGCACAATTTTACCACAGTTAGCAGAAGTATTTTCAAAGAAATTAAATTGTGTTAAAATACACTACTTTCTGGAAGAATTTTTCAGACACCTATTTGCTGCAACAAAGTCCTCCTCTAAATCCTTTTGTCACTCTCAAGGGTAGATAGGGAAAAAACTGGTTATTTATGAATCAGTCTCAATAAAGGAAAATGAGCTCAGACTTCTGCCTTCCTTGTGGGCACCTTCATTTTAAATTCTCTCTGGAAATTGCATTAGTTTTCTTATGAGAAGGTCCATACAATTTGCCTAATTATCAGCCTGACAGCTTTACATGCAGCTTATATGCAGAAAATGAAAGGAATGATGAGGGAATTTCGTGGAGGAGCTTTTATTTCCCCAGACAGAAATATCATCTCAACCTAATTTGCATGTTAACATTTCACATCACCCTCTGTATCTTATTGGTGGAGATATATCTACTCTTGTCTATTCCCATAATAACAGAAAACAAGAATTGACATTTGTTCATCTTGTTCCAGCAGAGCAGCTCCAAAAAGAGTGAATTTGGGTCAGGCTAAGAGGTAGCCTGTCACAGAGATATTCAGACTTCTAAATGCAAGTGATTTCTTTGAGAAAGAGTTAAAAGGAGGAATATGATGGCATCTCTGCATCAAAAAGTAAAAAATAACTACAGGACAACCTAGGGCTTACACACAAACAGACAGTTTTATTGTAATTAATTTTGTAATGTAATGTAATTACATGCTCTTTTTTTGGACCACGTCTTCATTAACAGTCAGAGCCTGAGACACAGGAAAACTCTCACTTGCTAGTGTGCTGCTGCACCTAGGTGGTCATTCCTTACTCAGATTCTTAAAAATGTGTTTTGACTTGCAAACCTTATCAGTATGTGAAGTTTTGACAAGGCTGACAGCTACTGTAAACCAGTAGGACCTTCATAGCCTCAGGACTCCCGAATGGCAACCTGAGTAATCACAGGTTACTTGGAAAAGCCTCCAGTCAATCACTGTCTCGTTTTCTCCCTCTTTCCACAGTACACTCACCCACAAATGAAATGTTTGAGTGCTTCCCATGAAAAACAGAGTGCAGTTGCAGGGGTCTATATTACTGATCACTTCATAATGATCGACAGCATATTTAAGTGGTTGATTCAGTCCCAGTGTCAAGGCTACTGGGCTTTTTACATTACTGCAATGTAACATAAGCATCACCTAGTCACAGAACATACGCAGTCTCCTTCAATAAACGATTATCCATTTTATTTTAACTGAGTATTGCACGGCTGGAAGATGCACAGAAATTAAGAATTAAAAGTTCCTATTCAGGGCTAAAAAGGAAAAAGCAAAAGTATGAAGGACATTGCTTGCGTTCTTAGTTTCTTTACTGCCTCTTGCTTTCTGTTTAACCTGCAATGTGTGCCGCTAGCACACATTTTTGTAGGTAACCAACACACCATGGAAGAACTTGTTCTACATCATAATACAAAGTGAAAAGTTCAGCTATACACTCAACAACAGTTTTCAGATTTCCTGATTTTTTTATGTACTTAGCTATACAACCTAAAATTTATATACATATGTTTTTACATATTTTTATGTATTTTATGTATTTTACATACTTGTCATTTATTTTACTCTTTTCTGCAATGTACAGAGATTTCCAATCAGTTCTTTTAAACACTCAGTACACAATAAGAAAAGGATTACAAATACATTCTGTTTCTTGACAAACAGTACTGGCAACATTCACTTCTCAAACTGAGGTTTTCCAGTGAACTCAACAATAATGTTCTAAGCGTAATATACTTCATTTATATTCTTCCTTGAGGGAAATGGAAACACAAACACCATCTTAATTAATTCATAAAGGACAGATTTAGAGTTATCACTAAATGTGTCTGCAAAATACCACTTGGGAAAACACAGGCAAAGTGTTACATGTAGATCCAGCTATACTGCTAAAGAATAACTCCTAAAACCTACAGCTTAAATCATATACAGCATGGAGTAATTGCTGTTGTTACTGCACTTCCAGTATGAGCATGGAAAGCGCTGACTCCAGTTTATAATGAGCATTCAACACTGTTCCAAAGTGAACCTAAAATAGACTTAGTGCTTTCAGAAAACTACTTCTGTTTTGTATCTAAATAAATGGGTGAAAAAAAGTTAATTACAATCCATACCATGACTTCAATCTCCAGAAACATTTATATGTATGTATTATTCGGTTTCTTGGCCTGGTAATTAATCTGAACATCGTAATTTTCTTCATGGATAGTTCACACACCTTATTTGGCTGCATCCAAGGTATGAAGTAAAAACCACTTCTTTTACTTCACAAAAAAAACAATAGTTGAAGCAAGCCAGATACCATGCAAATAAGATGCTGGAAAACACAAAGTAGCAAGTTAGGAGGCTACATACATATAAACAAGCTGGAAAGCCACCTCATGCAAAACAGCAATGTTTCTTTGGTTCTAGTCAAGTACTGAGCCTCTTGAGGTAAGAAATGCACATTATCTAGCCTTTCTATAGGCATAGCACATAAAAAGCCTATTGTAATCATTTGCAATTATTTAATACCACTCTTCTCTCCAAAGCTTTGCTTTGGTTTAAAGATCTTCACCAGTTCTATTTCAAGTTAATACAACTGGTATTTTATAGTAGAAGCAAGCTTCCCTTGCTTTTCCCACTCAGTGCTCAGAAATCTTGACAAACTGGGACATATCAAGAAAGCAATGTTCATTTTAGATTGCTGCTGTTCAAATCTCAGGTGAACCTTCATAAACAAATCTTTTTTAATTATGTATTCATTTCAAC
Source organism: Falco naumanni (assembly GCF_017639655.2). Taxonomy (NCBI): domain Eukaryota; kingdom Metazoa; phylum Chordata; class Aves; order Falconiformes; family Falconidae; genus Falco; species Falco naumanni. The sequence goes on from NC_054080.1 coordinate 17,202,147, forward strand.
ATATGTTCAGCACACAAGTGCTTTTCATTAAAATTTACCTGCATTAAATAATTTCTATTTAGTATTCATTATTGTGTAACATTCCCTGGAAAAAGGCCTCCAGACCACAGTGTCCCACCACATAGCTACATAACAATTTTCTGGCACTGGAAAATGCTTTTCTATGTTTACACACTAAATGTATCGTTAAACTCAAAGCACTAAAATTTCAGCTTTGTGAAGGAATCTGTTTCTCAGGGAAAAGGAAGGCTTGTTCAGTAATCCAAATGAGCTGATAGGAGCTAGACATCTTCAGGCCAGCATATCATCCTCTCAAAGCAATTTCAAAGTCAGTTTCAGTCTCCCTGCAAGAAATAAATCTGGCAGGCCTTATAGCCATTGTTAGGAAGAGGCTTCTGTGGTCACAACAGTCTTCTCGAGCCAGCTGAGAAATTTGTGATGAAGGTGTAGAGGGGATGATCATAGAATCATAGAATGGTTTGGATTGGAAGGAACCTTTAAAGGTCATCTAGGCCAACCGTCCTGCAACTGTTGCCTAAACTACCGAATTACTGAACTGTGGTTTAGTGTTTAACTATATGTTATACAAGTATGTGCACAAAGTTTAGGTCAAGCCTCTCAAGTCGTCAAATGACGCACCAAGTCATCACACATGGAGAATGAAAGGACTTCTAATCAAGGGAGCCATCCCTGGGAAACAAAGAACAGATCATGATAAGAACGTCGATACCTAAATTATGCAGAAAGAAGCCTCCAAGTGAGAAAGTTCTGACTGCAAGAGGAGACAAGCTGACAAGGTGTTGCAACCCACAGAAAATTAGTTGAAAGTAAGACAAAGGTAATTGTGGTAAGAGGACATCATGACCTTCAACTCAAATAGCCCCCATGAAAGAGAGCAAAACCCCGGCTTGGGGAGGGTGCATAGCTGGTAGAAAGCTTCAGTAGTGCTACCTGAGGATGTGTGCTAATTTGCATTAGAAGCAAGAAACTTATAACCAGTCCTGTGCATCAGTGAAAATTAATGTGTAATGCACTATGTATATAGAAGTACTCTATTTCTACATAATAGTACTAGTACTATATATGTATATAATGTGTGCCCTCAACTAATTTTGTGTGCGTGTTAGGAACAAAGATCCTCCATGCACCCAGTGCTGAAAAAAATCAATGTTGGCTTTCTAAACTATAATACAGTTTGGAGAGTTTTTCTGGTTACAGTTTTCGGTAACACAACGCGCAGGGACATCTTCAACTAGATCAGGTTGCTCAGAGCCCCGTCCAGCCTGACCTTGAAAGTTTCCAGGGACGGGCCATCTACCACCTCTCTAGGTAACATGTTCCAGGGTTTTACCACCCTCATCTAGTCTGAATGAATCTCTTTTACTTTAAAACCATTACTGTTTGTCTTATCACTACAGGCCCTACTAAAAAGTCTGTCCCCATTTTTTTTATAAGCCCTCTTTGAAAGGCCACGGTAAGGTCTCCCTGAAGCCTTCTCTTTGCTCCTCTGTCAAGCTTTCTGAGGCACGGAGGACCACACCCTGGAGGCATCTGTCTCAGCTCTCTATAGCCCCTGCCCAGATCTGGTAAGTCTGATCTTTTCAATCTGCTTAGGAAAAAATGCAGCTCCTGCTGCAGCACAATCACATTTTAACAAGCTGGTTTGAAGTCATTTTTATTTTAAATGCATGGGAGGATAAAGTTCTTGGGTTTATCAAAAAACAACACCAGTTCAAGGGCAAAAGGGTGACTCTCCCACTGGTGGCTCTGTACATCATATTGAGCCTCACCCTCTGATCTGCCTGTGAAGTCAGCTATGCTGGTCCTGGTCTATTTGCCATCAGAGGAAACCTTGCTAGCAAGTCCTGTTGCAGCAGGATCGGGGGCATGCCATGGATCTCCTACCGGGCAGGTATTAATCAATCAAGCACAGCAATCCACATTAGACTTACAAATGGGTGTGGGAAAAGCTGTTTCACTCTATCACAAATTGCACAGAAGACAGGAACAACCTACTGGTAATTGGTTGTAACTCATTAAGCAAGCTGAACACAGAGGCTACTAATGATAGCCAGTTGCTAAACAGCTACAACTGTTAATTGTAAAAGTTTCTGGAGCCTTTCGACATGATATCTGGCAGGTGATACGCAAAGCTACCTGGAGGAATAAACTAATTGCAGCTTTGCCATGTCCAGAAAGAAAATGGGGAGGGAAAATGTAATGCAGCTTAAACATGAAAAGGTGATTATCAGAACTAAATGAATCCTTTTGAAAGGAATAAAGTTAGACAGAGGACTTGATCAGCAGAAGTGTGACAAAATAGGAATAAGTGTCAGGGAATTGCCTTAAGAAAGTTCCCTTAAGTACAAGGTGCCTTACAAACAGCCAGTTAACCATCTTTGGTTACCCAGTATGGTCCGGGCGGCTATCTCTAATAGCAAAGCAGTGGTTCAGGCTCTATGTACTTACCAGTAATTCACATAAAATAAAGAGCCAATCTTAAAATGAATTATTTTTTTTGAACAGCCAAATTATATTTAAGGGCAAAGAAAAATAAAATTACAAACTACACACCATAATGACTCATATCTCTGCCTGTTTTTCTCCTAGGTGCCTTCCTGCATTCATCCAACATGCTGCCCACAGGCCTGTAAATCTGATCTCTAAAACAGCAAGAGCAAGAAGAGATTCAGGACAGTGGACCAGGGTCACAAACCAAGTGTCAGTCTGACTAAATCCTTCTGCAGCAAGCACTGTGCAACACCCTAAGGCCTGCTCTCCTTAGAAAAGAGTCAGAATCTTGTCTGCTTTCAACATTTTGTGTACACATTTTTTGAAACATCACCAGTCTTCACAGTATGGATTCTTTACCTTCCAGGTATTCTGAAAATGCATCTATTTCTGTTTGTTCTTGCTGCCTCAACAGATTATGTTTTCGGAAATACTTCAGAAACTTTAGAAAGTCAATTCTGCAACTCTGTTAATGAGCTAAGGTTATTTGTATTCTTCCAACTTGGCTTACATAATGGCCTTCATCACAAGGTAAATACCAAGCCAAGTGAAAACTTAATTACAACTCAGGTTCAAAACATGTCACTGCAACTTTCACTGTAGAAGAAATTCTAGCCTATGTTTCACAGTATATAGTCTAATCTGCCACATCATAATAGTGAGAAATCCCTGGAGGACACAGCATTGCAGGTCTTGTTAGCCAGGAAAAAAAAGGTATGAAATGTAATCAGCCAAATGTACTCTCTTGACATTCCCTTGGAGGACTGAATTGTCTATCATGAAGGAGTCTAAAGCCAAAAATCAAATGTAAAGTTCTGTTATTTTTGTTTCTTCCTTTTCTTCCTTCTTGTCACAGCTAAGCATGGTTCACATCTTACCTGACACACTTACATTTAGACAAATACGCCCACATTAGGCTCCAGAAGCAGCTTATGTTTCTAAATTGCTCAGAAATATAGCACCTCCCATCTCAACGAACACCTTAACTTCAGATAACCATTGTTTTGAACTTCTGCCAAAAACCTGTAAGGCTTAGCTATCAGACAGTCACTGAATCTCCTATTACTTGCATGTCTCCTAAAGTGTATGACATTTTATTTTAAAATGTTTCCATTACATCTAAGTGTATGGTCAGGTATTACATTCTCTAAGGTAGGACCACACTGGCAAGGTTACATGACTGCTGCTACTTTTCCTATAAGCAAAATAATTACCTCATGCTCCTTCAAGATTTATGTGGTTTTCATAGAGCCTTTTAAGTAATTTGTGGATAGCAAATGTTTCACCTCCCAGGAAAAGTGCTTGTATCCCCCACCATTTGAAGAAACAGAGTTATCACATGACAGGAGGATTTTATATGATAAAGCAAATCTTTTTTCCCCTTCAGCTACTCTGTTACAATTCAGGGAGTTATCTTGAGTATCAGGATTAACAGATTTTTCTCAGGTTGCTCCTCCAAGCAAGCAACATAAACTTTTTTCCAAGTAGTGCAAGGATGATAAATCTCTGGTCTTAATTCTTACAGATAAAGTAACTTCTCCTTCAAAATAGGCATGTTTGTATGCTTGTCTTTATTAAATGGCATTTTATGTTAGTTGTCTGAGAATATCGACATGACCATCATGGCTTCTAATAGAATCTCATCTATGTAAGCACAGTTTGGAGGTCATCCTGAGCAGCAGATGCACATTATCCAGCTACCTACAGTGATTTTTCATATTAAAGTTATTACATGCTGCAATAGCTCTTATTTGTTTATCTGGCTCTGGGGATGATTTATCACAATGGAGTTGTCCCCATTTCCTATAACGTAGTTTTCAGTCAACATAATTATACTGGCCTCCTGGTTCTTGACTGGTTAAATAACAGGACAGCCTGGTGTACAAGCCAAAATCTGTGTAAGGACACAGAAATTGCTACATTGCTATAGAAAACTGCGCTTGCTCTCTCCAAATCTAATTGCTCTGCAATAATCTTTTTTGGATCATAAGGAGTCAGCAATGATTTGCATTATGTGCAAGACAGTGAATGTGAGCTGAAATGTTCTCTTTCATCTTTGATGATGCAATTTGAAGCAACAGGGGCAAAGTTGTGGATTGATTGGTCCTTCAGAACTCATATGCAGTGCAGTGATCAGGATCTGCCAGAGAGACAGGAGAGGTGGTCATTTGGTGTGGACAAGGCCTTATCCTGATGCCTGGGAACTCCCAGGACTTTCTAAGGCTAAGCAATGCTGGTGGGTTAATGCAGCACCTGGCACATCCAGCCAGGCTGACTGAAAAAGCACGGCAAAAACAGGAAGATGAGTGACGAGGCACCCACACCAGCCTCAGCTTTGACTTCCAGCACCTCCATGCCACCCTCTGCAAAACCCCTGAGGACAGAAAGTACCACCCACTGTATACTGGCAAGTCAATTCTGCAAATCATCTGGACATATGCAATAATACAATAAATTGCCTTATGAGGAACCCAGGGACTTGTTTCCAGCGAATTTGATTGCTCTAGCTGGCTGAGTTTTAACAGTGATATACTGAGGAAATTCTCTGAATGAAGCATGCTCTGCCATGCTCCATTAGGCAGCAGAATATCTCTAGCACAGAGAAGCCCTAACTGAGTCATTAGGCCCCCAGTGGCTTGAAAAATTGCCCCACACATTATTTCCGATGTACCTGCTCTGGCCCATAGTAGGGGCAGAGTTCAAACATCACCTTTTTTTTTTTTTTTTTGCTTTCCATAAAGGGATCGATGGTGTCTTTTCATTTACCAAACTAATCCGCTTCCATTAAATTTACAGGAACCTGGTCTTTTTGGCTAAAAGCATACCAGTAACCTAAAGACGGGTGGAGGGTCAGCTTAAGGACTGACATACGTACTACTTCATCACCAAGACATTATCTGGTATTTTTTTTCTGGTGACAACTAACTCCTACCAGGCAAAGTTCGGGCATCATTTCAGAAAGAAACAATTCCAAAATACAGTAAAGGGGCTAGCAAAAGACAGTTTAGCCATGTGAACACAAGGTTTAGTCTGTTTTAATTATTATTAAAGATTGACAGTTTTTACGTCATCACCCATTCAAGTTAAACAGAAACTCTTCAGAGGGTGAACTCACATGGATTCTCACAGGTTCACCTAGCAACATAAACAAGTAAACCCCACACGTTTAAAAATTTATCAAAGAAGTAGAAGCACTTCTTGGCAACCCAGTATTAAGGTGTGGAGGTTTTCCAATAAAGTGATTGAGTTCTCAGTGTTTCAGAAGGCCATTGCACACCATTCCCACATTTACAGATCTGAATCACTAGCTTCAATAATCAGATGAATTCTTGAAGAAAGAAAATTGTTCTTCTGTAACTTCTTCTATTTGCAGTACTTTACTGAATCATTAGTATTTTTATTTTATGGATGGAAAAAATAGGGAAAGTGAAATATCATCCCAGAATTATCTAGCAGATGAGTTATCTGAATGTAGGGTATGCTCCCACTCCCTAGATGTTTACTTTTTCTTCCTCACCTTCCTCTAGGAGCTGATAAACTTTGTCTTCCACAATTACTAATTCCATTTTTGGAGGATGTAACTGCCCTCCACTCATGTAACTAATATTGTTAAACCTGGAATTACTTTTCCCAGTCTCTAGCTCCAAGTATTCCATGTCTCCCTCAACACTAAGGGCTAAGCTTACATGCATTTCCCAGTTAGGCAAGTTAAACCAATTACAACACGTCTCTTTACAAACCTTTCTTATGGCCTTAGTTCAACACTGCTACAACCTACCAGAAAGCCTACTTAACAACTGGATGCACAGATATCACCACTGAAGATACATTTAGACAAAACACTAACTTCTTTAAGAATCCTTGATGATCCTTGGCAAAGAAACGCAGGCATCATGACTGAACCCAAATTTGCTGAAGGCCCTGTAAGATTTCAGTCATATCGTCAAGAATTCAGCCCAGGCTTCAGTCTGAAGTCTTAAACTGTTGTTCAACAGTGAAAGGTGAGAATAACCCATTACAACTCAAGAGTCTTTTGTCAAGCCTTTGTCATTACAGTTTTGCAAAAAGAAGTGTTGGAAGTATTAGATGCCTGAGAAACCTTGATCTGTTTCTTCTGCAGCCAAGTGGAAATGCTTTGGCTCGCACTAGAAAGCTAGTTTTTAACACAACCAACAACATGCACAGTAGCTGCACCAGGTAAGGCCGTAACAGCTAGAAGGGTGGATAAACGTGAGCAAACCTCTACAAGCTTTTTTGCCTCATTCTCGTCCTTCCCCTTCTGCAGTCCTCCTTCCCAGCCAGTTTGCTGACAACCAGCAGAGAGGAAGGATGGGTTAAATGCTGCAATACTAATGAGTTTTTAGCAGCATGGGAGAAAGAATAGGAAAGTCAATACTGATCTTGTAAAGACTCTGACCTACTTGCAGCCTGTGAACGTATAATTCTACTTGCCAGTAATATCTGTCTGATTCATACTCTTCAAAAGTCTGGTTTTTTAGAGACCTTTTAGATCTGTCTTAAAAGGTACTTAAAGAACTGTATGATGTATTATATTCAAGAACATCATTGCAGAACAAGGTCATGATTCATTTTTGCTTCCATGTTCCTTTGTGTTCAACCATTTGTGCAGCTAAAAATAGTTCAACTGCTACTCAGGCCATCTGGGGAGAGAACATTAACAAACTTTCATCTTCAATAATAAATGGCATTTTTCTCATAATTTTTTGTTTACCTTAGGTTTGGATGCACTCATAGTTACCCATCCTGTCTTGTGATCAGCAGCAGTCCCCAGACACTACTTACTTCTTAGGGAAGCACTTCTTATAGATTCCAGAAAGGAATTAGCATGCAAGGGAGTCAATAAAGGTTCTGGTGCAGTCATCTTCAACAAGGTTTAGGGAAGACCTCAGATGATGTTTTTCCTAGGTTCTTTCCCTCTGGGACCACTAATGCTATCCCAAATCTGGGTTCTTCACCCAGCATGCAAGAGCTGGTCCACACACAGAGCCGAGATGCTCGTTTGTTGCATGTCTGCGCAGAGATGGGCACTGGGTGGTACATTCACAAAGCCAGCAGATCTTAACATATGATAAAACTTTTTATACATTTTGAATAGTTGTTTACAATTACAGGTTTTCACACTAAATTCTCCCTAGTTCTTACAGGCCTCATCTCCTTTTAAAGGTACAACATTCTTCTCTTTTTTTTTTTTTTTCACCACGCATGTTCTGAGGGGAGGGGGCTCTGTTAGTAGGGGGTTTTCTTTGCTCCAGGGTGGATCTCTTAGTATGCCAATTAGCATAGTTCATACATAGTTCCAATAATCTCCTGTTTATTCTCATTAACCACTTGGTTCTCTTTGAGCTTATCTTCTTGCGCCCCAGCTTGACATATTTACGGTGTCAATTCCTTCCACCAAGGCCACGTTTTGTTAACTGTCTGTAAGGATTTAACTAACATCCTCCATTTTTCAAATTCTTTCTTGTTTTTCACTATAGATATTTACTTCCCCCTCCCCCCTTTTTCTTTTTGAAGTAAATAATTCTTGTATCACTGAAAATTAGGTTTGAAAGCCGTACCCACTACTAAAAACTCCCAGAGCACGACATAATTGCTCAGTTATACAGAATATAATGTCATACAGACTCATGGCAAAAATATTAAAGGCATGAGTGAAGAATGGTTCGCAATCTATAGGTGAATACCAGAAGAAACATGGCTCCCACAACACCATTCCCAGCAGAAAAGCTGAGGGAAGTGCTGTTTTTGTCACAACCCCAGGCCAATGCTCCTGACGACCCCACAGACCCTGCAATCCACACACCAGCAGGATGGCTAGAAGGCTGTGGCACACTAGATACCTATCTTTTTGCATCAGACCAGCAGGAACAAAAATCTCAAATACAAAAAAATCTTGCATTTCACACAAGGAAAAACAGTCAATGGACAGCAATGTGATGTAAGATTTATGGAAGGTGAAGTAAGCACAAACCCCAGGCAAAGGACTGCTTCGTAACAACTAATGGTTTGTAAGAGATATAAAAGGAATGTCCAAAAATTAGCTTGATGTCTCCTACCAAGAACAACCACAACCATCTGATGAGTACTTGACAGCCAGCGCTCCTTAACCTCTGTGTCCAAACTACATGGACTCACATGCATTGAAGTTTATGAGTCCGTGAGTGTTAGAGAGTGAATGCATAAAATCAGCTTGCTTAAAGACTTTGTAAATAAATATCACATTCCTCTTCCAAAAGATCTTGCCCTCAATTTTGTTGTGTTAATTTAATTAAGTGACAGTCAGAGACTTGCTTGCCTGGGATTCTTGTGCAATTGGTTTTGAAAATGCAGAGTGGGAAGACTGGAACAAAGGGCTTCACAGCAAGGCAGAGAGTGTTCCCTGTGTACAGAGAAGAATAGCATTGCCTTCTCTCCATCACTGTGGGGGTGCAGCCACAAATTTCAGGAAGACATCCCTGCTCCTTTAAACTATCCTGCCAGTTCAGGCAAAAATCTGAGCACAAAACACTTGTTCTAAATTCTTTTGTGATAAAATTTCTGACTTACAGAAGGGGACATGCAGTGTTGAGGCTTGTGCTCACTTCTTACCACCTGGCCACAGCCTCAGCAGAAAAATCCCCTGCAAAGTTCAGCTTTGGCACTGCCTCTCTAGAGTGAGTTTTGTCAATGAGATTAATGTTTTTGAGTTTAATTGACATACAGCTACAACTAAACCGATTCTGAGGATGAAGATAGCAAAAGGCAGTCTCATTGAGTCTTGCACTGAAATGAATCAAGAATATGCATATTTGTTCTAGTGCATGGGGTAACATTATTCTGTATATATCCTTGTGCATAGCTAAACAATGATGTCTGTCAATCAAGATTATTTCTACTCCAAGGTATTTCCCAGGAGTATATTTACACTGACCATGGTGCACTGCTGTAAATAGGGTAAAACCCACTGGGAAGCCTACTTCTTGATTGTTTTTTCACTCCAGTTGCAACTAAAATGCTTCTGTGAACATCCATGTAACCTGAGGTAATAATCTTACTCAATGTCAGTACTTCTTGATAAAAGCAGGCCCTTGCTGTTGCCCTTGTCATTTGTCATGGAGGAAAGGCCGGAACAAGTTATATTTAGCAGCTTTGCACATAGAAATGTCAGATCCAGAAATATACAGTGATGGACAATGAGTCCTTTGTTTCTCCAGCTGACATCTGTGTACCCCACTGGAGCTTCTGAAGATGGTAGTCCTTGTTTAATTATAGCATGGTTCTGTGTGCACTGGATTACCATGGTCATGTTTGGAGAGTGATGCTAGTAGAGCATGGCTTATCCGCTCTGCCCTCTCTGCACTGCAGCTATCACTTGAAATTGAAAACCAACCATCACAAATGGCCTCAGGGTATGTAGCAGTGAGGCAAGGAGTGAAGAAAGTGAACAGCCAGACCAGAAGAGGCTACATTTTAGGAGAGCTTCAGGAGAAATCTAGATCAAAACTAAAAATAGTTGTGGTGTTTTGTTTTGCTTTTTTAAAAAAATGGGAAAAAAATGTGGGGGAAATCTGTACAGTGTTCTGAACTGTCTTCTAACTGCTACAAAACAAACAAGCAAACAAAATGGATTTGTGTGATAATCGGTTCTTGCTGACCTAAAGGTCACTTTACAGAACTGAAGTCCACACATCCATCCACATCAGCTAAATACACTCTTCACCTATTCCTCGCCACCCCTGTCATACTGAAAGACCTTTAAGGTCAAGAGAGCCTCCAATCTCCTTGAGGACTCATCTAGTCTTACAGGACAGCTAGAAATGTAGAAGTGAAACAAAAGAGGAGTTTGCTCTGCCCTGCAGTAGGCTTTGCCTGGACTTTTGGGTCTTCTGAAATTCCTGCATTGCCTGAGCAGCCCTTCTAAGAGTGGAAGGCTTCCTCTCCCTCTTGGTCTCTGCGGTGCTTTGCAAAATGTTTACTCACCAGTACAAGAGAGCACAGCCATGGCTGGCACTACCCTGGCCAGGCTCTCATCTCGCAGGCACAGGCTGTGATTTAGGCTGCAGGTCCTTCCATCGATTCCTCCATCAATCCCTGCACGCTGCCTGGGGCTGCGATCCAGCCCCCACCAGCAGATAGCTGGGGCTGTGTGCTTCTAACCCGCTGCCAGGAGCAGGCAGCGTACAATGGACGGGGATGGAGCAAGCCCTGGCTGCGATCCATAACTCAGTGGCCGCTCAGAGTGCGTGGTTGCTCCTCACCACTGCTTGCTGAGAAGAAATTACCAGTTCTGGAGATTAAGAGAGCAGGATTTATGCTTCCTGAGATGTAATTCCTTTTGTTGAGAAGTTTTGTGGCAGCATGTAGCCTTTTATGAGGGGTTGTGTCTTTTAGCCCTATGCAGCAGAAGGTAAAATATCTCCAGGCTCTTATGTCTACATGTTTTATATGCCTTATGAGAAGACAGTCTGCTGAAGCCAGCTTCCATTGGAGTTTTGGTTTAGTGTCTGGCGCCACAGGAACACCCCAGCAATCACTCATGTAGCTTTCCTGTCATATAAAACCTTCCTTCTAGTCCACGTAAAGCTCAAACACAACTCCATCTGCAGGGTTTGCTTCCTCGGCTCAGTCTGCAGAGGCCCCAGTTTCAGGTCTGTTGGACTCTCCAGTCCTGTCTTCACCAGCTCTTACCATTTGGAAGTCATTGCACAACTTACATGTCCCTCAGGTGTGTTCTCCCACCTTGCCAGCCTCTCCCCTCTGGAGTTACTCCCTGTAGTCCAATTGACATCTGTCTGCATGAAATGCATCAAGCAGCAGAACAAGAAGAGACACATGCCTGTTCAGTCACACACATTTCTGGATGGTTGTGTTGGGGGTTTTTTTCCCCTTTTAAATGTCTCTTCCTGCCCTGAGAATGCCTCTGTTTTGTGCCAATGTCACCCCCTCACGGGACAGCATAGGAGAAAGGAGACTGAAATGGAACTGTCTGCCTTCTCTTCTGTGCGCCCTGCTGCAGGCTGCCATAGCCTACAGGAGACTTGCCTGCCAGCATGGCTGGGAGGCACAGGTGAACATTTGGAGATGAGTATGGCATGACCAAACGGTTGCATTTACTCTGTATAAGTAGAAACATTCCTGTGTTACTGGCCACTGAAGGCAAACTGCCTTAATGTTAAAGGTCAAAATATATTTGTGATGGCACAAAGCAAACAGACCTCAAGTCGAGAGCCTGTGCTTGCCTCTGATGTCTGCTACCTGAGCCTGGCGGTGCGTGAAGTATCTTCTCCTGCTGGGAGGCAGGGCTAAAACAGCACTACCCAACTGCTTACACTCTTCTGTATTTACCACCAGTTTTTTGTCTTGTTCACATTGGTGAAAATCAGCTGCTTCAGGAACAAACAAGATTTGTTGCATTTGCCTTCACAGCACCCTGGGCAGGAAGGAACAGGTGACAGTCTAAGGTCTGCAGCAAATCTACAACCTGACTGTTGGCCTTCTGCATGAGAGGAGATGCTTTCTTGGCCTGTGGCAAGGACCATGGAGGAAAGTCGGTTTCTATGTTTGGTTTCTCACTCCTCTGATGTTTTGGGTGGTGTCTCTCAGTGCCTCGCTCCCTGGAAATGTAGTGGGAATATATTTACAGGCACCATAATCGTGCACATGGTGACTATGCCACCCTGTTCCACCCCTTATCAATCAGCTTACAAATTGACACCTCTGACAGCAGCACCCACCAGCAGGTTAGCACAGACCCCACTGAGGCAGTACTCGATGCCTACACATTCTGACACATAAGAGTGCTCCAGCTGCCAACCTAATGAGAAGTGGAAGATGCAAGTGAATTAATTTACCCATATTGCACACATGAGGAACAGAGCTTGTGCAGGACTTGACTCTCAAGCGCAGGGAGACCTACCTGTTTACAGTTCAGCATCCATTATACATTAGTAGCTTCTACAGTTCTCTGTATGGCAGATGTGCAGCTGTTTTGCAGAGCACCACGGCAGAGCAACACATACACTTTGCCAGCTCACTAGCACTAAAATTGAATTAACAGCTGAGAAAGAACATTAATTTTTCAATATAAGGCTTTTGCTGCAAGCCACAACAATCACCAGTTCAAATCCCCAGCTTTTAGCAGGTAAAAAGCCTGCCTAAAAATGTTGAGCTGTGTAAACCAGCTTGCTTTCTTTTCTCTTTTAAGATTTTATTAAAGCAATTTCACATTTTTTCCTTAAAAATAATTAAATGCTATTGCTTGTAAATCTTATTTAAGATTTTTTTTCACTGTCTCTTTGCCTACCACATCTCTCTCTGTCATTCTTTCCCCTTAGGTCTCAATTATTCTGAAGTATTATATCATTAACATTGTTACTTATGCACCAATAGCAGTACAGATAAGTCTTTGTTTCTCCTATTAGCAGTCTGAATTATCACGTTAAAAAATAAATAAATAAAACCTTACCAAGGGCTCTTCTCTTCCTGACCCTTCTCATTGTTTTCATTAGTTTATGAGTGTACACATTTATAATCAACAGATTTCATGAACTAATGATACCTGAAGTGATATTACACTGTATTAAAGAACATGGTGACCCTCTCCCTACAGAAGCAGACAGCCTGGACCTTAAACATGGAACACACGAGTTTTTTGGAACTGCTGACCTACGTTGGAAACAGAGGGCCAGTTAGTGATGGCCTGTTTGGGCAATGCATGTGTAAGCTGTTAGTGAACCAGTGCCGGTGCAGCCAGTGTGTGAAGTGTTTCGCCACGTCACTTCTCTTTGGGTACTACTTAAGAAGACTTCTTGACATTTCCTTTGGACACATGGGACAGGTGACATACATCTCCTTCCTGACTGGGTAGTGAGAAAAGCGCAGGTCACCAAAGCAAAAATGTGCCTTCACAAATGATCTTTCCACAGACCTCCCCAGCACTACACACAGCTCTCCTGCCCTACTTCCCTTCCTCCACTTCTTTATTAGCTACTATTCTTTGCATTGTAGGTGTCTGCAAGCGTCCAGCCTCTATCAGGACTGTTTCACAGGATGGTGTACAAGTACCTAACAGGAGACAGTCTCTACCCTCAGAATCTCAAACTTACACTGAAAACTTACAGGAAAAGAGGAAAGCATCACCATCCCTATATCACAGAAGCTATCTGTCACAGGTAACGCAGCTTGTGGCAGCACTGAAGAATGAACCTCGGCCAGAATTTCACCATCATTTTAAGTGGGCATTGTTATTCATCCCTGGCATAAACAGTGATTTCCTTGACTTTTGACTGTTTAGCTTGGTAGCATTTTAGCCCTCCACATCCCCATGATCGTACAAACATTTTTACACCACAGAGTGAAGGAACTCTTATATAAAACTAAGAGGTGAAAGCAAAAAGGGGTTTAATCTGCTTCACTTCACTGGGGAGGCCCACCAAGCAGCCATGCAATTGCTTTTGCTGGCATGAAGGAAAAGAGGAGGAACAAGGACCTAAGGGCAAAGCTGTGTTTTCTAGAGGCAGTAAAAGTTTATTCAGGTCTGTGGCCATGGCCAACTACACTGCTTTCTTAGCCAGGAGGCAAGGGGTTTACCCTGTTTCAAAGGGACATGAACTCTGCCTTGCCTTCCTGGTGTGTCTGCAGCATGGCAAGGCAAACAAGACAAACCTGTGCCACCTTCAATCTGTGCAAATACAGTACCAGTAGAAGCAAAACTGTGCAGTTCAGGGGAGAACTGCCCATGTAATTATGCAGGCTCTGTATGAGCTTGTAAATGGAGTGCCAGCTATTACAATGAACACACTGGGCTCCCACTGTACGGTAGCCATGATATCTGTACACCTAAATCTTCTCTTGGAACCTTAACAGGGCTTTCAGGTGTTAACACAGTACTCACAAATAAGAAATATCAATGGACATGCTTGTGAAGACTTTGTCCTTTAAAATCGTCAGAAGCAAGTTTATAATCCAAGTAAGAAAAAAAAAAAAAAAGAGAGGAGTGATTTACAGAAATTCTGTTGCCTGCTAGGACAGTTTACCAGTGATCACTCCATCCAGGATCCTGTCTATGGGTCTTGGACACAGAATGCTGCAGTCCAGCCTCGACCCTTGTCTAAAGTCCTTTGAGCTCACAGGTGTCAAAACAGCCTTATTCCTGTTCCCAAAATAGAGTCCTTTGGATTGCAGAAAATGAGTGCACAAAAAAATATTTCACATGCCTGCTGCAAAATTATACTCCTGTCCTGGGTCTCACCACACTATATGTCAATGTAGTGCAAGACATCTGTTTCTGGGCTTGCTGCCAAGCTCACAGGACTCAGTGCAAAACCAAAGTTGTGAAAGATGCAATTATGGAGCTATAACAATTTTATTTTCTGGATCCTGCGTCATGCTGATTCTTCAGGACCAGTGGGAACAGCAGTCCTTTCAGATAACCTACTGCTCTGGAAAAGCGCCTATCCTGTATTGCCTGTCAGGAATTCTGATTTTGCCTCTTCTCATTTCTGTCTTCTTTGGCCCTTCCACTTCCCCATTTAAAACACAAAAGAATACAGTAGAAATAAACAGTGTGTGTGCTGCACACAGAAAATACACAGAGCGTCTGCGCAGCCCTAGGAGGAAATTGGTCATTTATGAAGTAGAAGCTTGGTCAACAGTCCCTTACAAAGTGGAGAGGTGTCTTTCCGTTGTCTTCAGTGGGCTTTGCAACAAGGCAGAAATGCTTAGTGAACATTTACTGCTGGGATGTGTAAAAGGAGAACAGTAAATGCCCCAAACATTTCCCAAAGTATCCCATGGATTCCTGCTGATGAGGCAGTTCAGGGACAAGTTCCAAAGATGGAAGAGAATCAGCTGAAATCCGTAAGGATCCAGCACCTTGCTGAACACATTGACATGAACTCCTTGCAGAAGCTGATTTCTTTTTTCATGTCTCCCTCCAATTTAGTAGCCTTTCCTCAAGATTTACAGTCATATAAACAAGTCCACCCCTTCCACTGACCTCATCCTTCCAGTCCCTTTCCAACTGCTCACTTTAGTGCCACTGTAATTGTCTCCCCAAAACATAAATAGACAAATGGTACAGAGAGCCATGCAGAGAAGCCATTTTGTAGTATAGTCTGAGCCTGTTCGCAAAACACTTCTCTAATAAAAGACATCCAATAATGTTGCAATTCAAAGAAGAAGAGATTACTCAAGGTGCATAAGTTCTCTCCTTTCCTTCCTACTATGTTCATATGCATCTTCAGACAGAACAGCTTGGGCCCTGTATTATGGGGCTTTGGAGTTGGGGCTGGGTTTTTTGTGTGTGTTTTTCTATACATGAGTCTATTAACAAAGCTGTGAGAAGGATCTTCTGGGTTCTGGGTTGGTGTTCATACATGGGTTGGCTAGAAGACAGGCAGGACTGACCACAGCACAGATCAACCACTAAGTTTAGGGGGAAGAAGGGCATCCCAAAGATGGACAAAGTGGCCATAAAAGGGACACAGCCATGATAGTCTCCTCTAATTTGTAAAACCCTCTCCCTCCTGCCAGTTCAGAGAGGTCAAGAGAACACATTTAACAAAAAGTCTCCAAAAAAAAGGGTAGTTAGGAAGTGGAGCAAAAAAAAAAAAAAGCTTGCAACTCTAAAACACATTTTAGTTCAGAGGTGCAGGATGGTCTTCAGATGCTGCTTGAATAGTGGCTAATTTACAGCCAACGCTCAAACCAGCATCTGCTCTCTGGGTTGTTTAATTCTGCTGGGATTCGGAGGAACAAGAAAAGCCTTGTTAGTCTCAACATGCCTCTATTACATTTTTCTTCTGAATCTTTGTGCTGTAACAACTGTAACCTGTGTGTCTGCCTTTTTTTTCCTAATAAAGGTAGGTAATACCACTGTAGAAACAGCACCAACATTAGCCATGCAAAATATGAAATAAGAAGGGATTGTTAATACCATGTTATTGTAATGTGTTTTTATGATGACGAGATATGCATCCACATCTCGTGTGGTATTGCTCCACCACAGAATTGTTCAGTCCTCTTCCTTCATAACAGCAGTGGAAAGAACAGCCACAAGAAAAATGCATTTCATTTTCCTGTGCGTGTCAGTTTCTAAAGTGATTCTTTTATCCAGAAATTAAAAACAAACAGTTAAAAAGAAGAAATTCTCATCTTGCAGTCTCAGGACAAGCAAACTTATCAAAAGGACAATTTTATAGAAGTTGTTATGCTGGCTCTGACCTCAGGCATATTTAGAGCAATATCCTGCTCAATACTGTAGATTTCAGATGAACACTAATAAACTTCTAACATACACTGTGATGAAATAATTTGGCACTAAGGGAAGGTTTTTTAACTCCATTCGGTTAAATTTAACTCTCTTTCTACACTTCAGGAATTTCTAGAGAGCAGCTGCCAAAGACATCTCCATGTAACAACCAAAAAAAGTCGAAGTTTTCTTGGAACTCTGTATTTATGAATTCACAAGATTTAATTTATTGGTTATCATTAAAAAAAAAACACTGTATCTTTCTGCTCACTTTAAAAATATTGTGTCAAATTCCATGGAATATCCTGTATGTCCAGGTTTCCTTCTGGGGAAAAAAGGGAAACATGAGCAGTGAGAATGTTTGCACCATTTCCTGTGTTATTTCTATTAAGTCTCATTTGTCTCGTCTTTCAGCTACACAGCTGCAGTGTGCTACAGTATCTCCTTCTTAGGCTCCCCATGAACTAGTCCAACAACCTTTTTAACAGATTGCATCATCCCTAGATTAGCTGGTCTCCAAAAACATGGGATAAATAGGATTTCCACAACACTTTAAGCTGTGCTGCCCTAGGAAGTGTAGGTAAGGAGTAGTCTCATGGGGTCTTTTATACCTTCTTCAAAGCTCGTCAAGTTGCTAGTGAGACAAAGTGCTATGGCTTCACCTCCCAGTGAACTACAGAATAGCTTATATAAAACCATGACAAATGAAATGTATTTACACTGAGCTACCTATTTGAACACGAATCTTGTGCATGTTTTTAAAAAACACTCTGATTTCAAGCCTAGCTAGATCTGCCACCGGTCAGAGAGAGACTGGCATCACATTGTTTCCAGGAATGGGAAATATAAAAATAATAATTCACCAAATTAATTGGACATGTGAGTCAGCAATTTTTCAGCTTTTGCAATGTAGATTCTAACTAAAGTGATGAAGCTGTGATATAGATATGCTCTGTGATGCTCCATTTAACACTATCAGTTATTAATACTGTGAAAAAGACTGTCTAAAATACACACACGTATTAGAGAGATGTACTGACTTAACCCGTTCGAGGCTCTGGCTTCCTAGTTGCAGACACTGGTTTCCACTGTTTTGCAATAAATCAAAAATTACTCACAGGTCCTAGGTGTGATCTTGAAGAATGGATATATGAATCTGCTCTTTTCTTATTATCTACACCTAATCCATAAATGGGTCTGTTAAGGATGTGGCAACAAATTTCAGCTATTCCATTGGCAGAGGTTTTAGAGCCCAGGTGCTTTGCTGCATTTCTGTGAAGCTTCAGAATATGCATCCTGCTAATATGCTGCAAGTGAATTCAAGTTTTTTAGATGGGAAGCACAACAGATAAAGAGGGAAGTCAGCTAAATTATTATATTTTCTGCTTGTATTTCTAAAAGGCAGCAAATAAGGTGCTGGGCATAAGATGGGAATATAAATAGTGAGGTTCTGTGGCATTAGTAAAATACTCTTCATCACAGCTGAAGGGGCAAAACACTGACAATGTCTCAAAACTGGGTAAAATTGGAGAGTGTAATAAGCGCATCAGGAGTGTACTTTGCTGTCTTCATTGGTTTAAGACAATGGTCTATGAAAAGTGGGAAAGAAAGCATCTTTCTTCTGCTATTGTGGACCCACTGTGAGGAATTACTCATTACTCATGAAGGACACCACAGAATAGAGATATTTTGTAAAGCAGAGTCATCTGTTTTGTAACAGCAGCTATTTGGTGGAAGTCTGTTGCCTTCAAATGGTGTTATACCATTTTGCACCAGTGAAGGATTTATCCCACACTTTCTATACTAATGTTTTTTGAAGGGACTATTCAGTATCTTCCATCTGCGCAGCTGTTGCTCATTCCACTCTCCTTACAGCTATTTCAGCACACCTGTAATCTTCACTTCAGGCTAGGAAGAGTTCGGTTTCTCTTTTGCCAAGCCTGGACTGCCTGATGGTGGTGACGGGCCCAGCACCATGTTGCCCCATAGATGGGACAGTGCAAGGAAAAATTAGTTCTTTCAGGGACAATGACCAGTCTTCAGCTGTGCTTTACTGATGTTTATTCTTCCCTATATATCTGGTCTTGACTTGCAAGGTGCCACAGGAAGATAAAGAGCTGCATACAGATACCGAGCCAGGAGCCTTCTCACCTGAGCTGGGGTCAGCCACACCACAGTGTGAAGTAGGGGCAAATATTTCTTGTCATTGTGTAGCAAACCTGGGAGGAAGAACCTTTGTCTTTTGGCTACAGGCAGGTCACTAGTTGTATGAAAATGCTTTGCTTCACAAAACCACCAAAGCCCAACTAACCTATTTAAAATATCAGGTGTCAGGTATTAGGTTGTGATTGATATTTGCAGGAAGAGAACTGGCACAGATTTAGGAGGATAAAGCATTTCTGAAAGTGGCACTAGCTCTCCTATGAACTCAACTTCTCTTTGAGCTAGCCTAGTAATTTTGTGTTATCTTACTTGTCTGCAGAAGAAGGTTGTTCTGTAAAAACAGCTGTGTATATGGTTTGACTTCTTTATTATACACACGGAGTTGAAAGGTTGTGTGTACCTTTTACATTAATGCAAATAGAGGTCTTCCTGCAGATACTCTGCAAGTTGAGAAGATGCATAGTGCATATATTTCACAGAGGCAGTGGCAGGCTGAGGTCCAGACACCAGGGCTGGCTCTAATCCAATAGAAACGCATAAGGAGAATCCACCTGCTGAGTTAAGAATAAGAAATGGGATGTTGACACCAGGCCTGGGAAGAATTAGGACTTATCCCAGCTAAGTACACAAAAAGCTCCTGCACTTAAGCTGAACTGGAGCTCCTGTTGTTGAGGAACACTTCTTTGACCCTTGCAATACCAAAACTAATTTACCCATTTCAAAAGCAGCAACTGTTTGAAAGAACTACACTGACCTGCAGCTGCCTGTCAATTCTTCTGTTTAAATAAAGCTCAAATTCTTCCTTTTTCTCAACCCTTACCAAATTTTCTACCCTTTTTCCCCACTTCATACCAAAATTGCTTCTCCACAAGCCAGCCAGTTTATAACCGTAGAATATATGAATACCCACAGCCTCCACAACATACAGAGATATTAGTATTTCACAAAGCACAGAACTAAGTTCACAAAACATTTTTTCTCAGCAATGTACTTTAACATTCAGCCCCTAAGCCACCTCGGGAGTGTGAAAGTTGGGAAATGGAATTGTTCAGAGCCAAACTCTGCAGTCAGTCACTACAATGCAAAATGTACATGCAGATGACCGACACAGCCCGGATCTCATCAAGATCCTTGTTGTAACAATCTTTCACTCTCTTCAAAACCGCTCTGCCACACAATGCACAATGCTTTCAGCTGGGCTGAACGAGCTATATGCACAGTGTCTGCTGCTGGTTTCTTTTCATAACCTTTTTCCTTTAAGTTTTAGGCAACCAAGTCAACAAATCTGCAGTGTCTTTCCTGAGTGTTTTATGAAGACATGATGCCGTGTCACAATTACAGTAACAAAGGCGGGGGCGGGGGGCGGGGAATGGTGTGCATGCATGTATTGTATTGCCTGTAACAATTTGCAGAATGACCGGTTTTCTTAATTTTCTTTCACCACCTCCTCCTCCAACTCTTCAATAAATCAGTGAGCTTCTTCTGACCCTTCCCACCCCTCTGCTATGTATAAATGGAAAACCTTTTCAAAAGCTTAGTACTGACAGATTCCACTTTCTCAAACACTAATGCGCATGTAACCTGCTAGCCAATGTTTTGCAGAAATAATGATAAAATATTCATGGAAGCATGGTGGCAACAAATAAATGGAGCAAAGAGAAACAACGGAGCAAGACAAGAGGTCATTTATCACATTGTTCTAAGCAAAAAAAAAAAAAAAAAAGAAATAACAATGCAGTATTCCAAAGCCTGCTGGGTGAAGCATGAGCCTTCAGTTAGGCCTATCGGTATCAGATTCCTTTCTATTGCCATAGCAAATCAATCTGCTGGCCTCTGCTCCTCAGTATGATAGCAACCACGGTAAAATCTCCTGGGTATACCAAAATGGACAGACCTTGCACTATAGACCAGTCTTTATCTAGATAAGGTTGAACAGCAACATACGTAGCAAGACTGGCAGTTCAAAATAAGACTAATATGAAGGAGAATATATTGCCATGGAAACAACTCAGAAATAGGTAACAGTCATGACACCTTTGGCAAAGTCTGAAAGAAGTGGAAGGGCTAGTTTCAGAAAGACATTTAAAAGTTTATTCACCCATACTTCTTTCAGTCTTAAGCAAGCAAAAAAATTGTCAACAAGGTTTTTTCTGGAAATTGCTAAAACTTCACAGTTGGCAGAGAACAAAATGGGACTCCAATTTTTAAGTAGTGATTTCCCCTCACACAAACTAGATACAAAGCACTAAGCAATCAGGGCAGTAACACTTCTACAATGGCTTTGCAGAGGTGTAAATGAGTCTAAGCAAAGACCATGGCACCTGACGTGCAGACTGCAGTTAGCTGCAAGGCTGTGGGAGCAGGTTGCCCTTGTCTTCACACAAAGTCATAGCGTTTTGATCACAGATTTGATTCATCCCATTTATTGCCTAAAATGATAAAATGTTTTAGTAAAAAAAAAGAGTGAAAATTCCATTTACTGCTTAATCAGAGCTGTGTTTATGCGAAACCTTCAATTGCACTTTAAAAAACAATGGTATATTGTTCTCTGCTTCATAGTCATAGAGCAGCTTCCCAGAGCAGTGGCAGGGGACAGGGACCCCTGGAGGCCCCTTGTTCACCACCTGCACAAAGCAGGAGCTCAGCTCCGGGCTTTTGGGCTTGCAGCCTCCAAGTACAGAGTCCACAGAGCCCTCAGGGAAGCTCCTCCAGGGATTGCTATGATCCTTGGAAAGAAAAAAGAGTTTCCTGCATGCAGCCAGGCACTGCTGTAAAAAGCTTGTCCCCGTCCCCATCTCATTGATCCCCTCCCCATAGGCATGGTGCTGTTAGATGCCCTGGAGCTCTCTCTGCTCCCAGCTGAATCAACTGCAGCCCCAAAGCCTTGGTGTTACCTGCAAACCTGAAAGAGTGCCTTTTGTGACCTTCCCAGCTCACTGCTAGAGGCAGTAACCAGGACAGGCCCCAGAACTGATGCTGTGGAACCCCACAAGCACCAGCCTCCAGGCAGATATGGCCTAGTGACCACCACCTCTGAACTCGACCACCCAACCAGGTACTTACCCACTTGGTAAAACACCCACCTAGACTCTAACCTCTAGTATGGATTCAAGGACATTGTTGGGATACTGTTGGAAACCTTGCCAAAGCCAACTTAAATTATATCCCCTGTTTTCCTCTTGTCCACAAATCTGATCAATTTATCACACAAGGTAATGAGCTGGCTCAGGCATGGTTTACTCCTGGTCAACCTCCCAATCACCTTCTTCTCCCTCATGTACCCAGGAACATCCTCCAAGAGGATGCATGCCACGATTGTCTCAGGGAATGAAGTGAGTTTGACTGGCCTGAAGTTTCCCAGATAATTTTTCCTCTCATTTTTGAAGACAGGTCTGATATTTTCTTTTCTCCAGTTGTTGAGAATCTTCTCCCAGTCTCCACAGTCTTTCAAAGATGCTTGAGGGTGACCTTACATGGACATCGGCCAGCTCTCTCAGCAACTTTAGGTGCAGCCTGTGGAGTGCCATAGCCTTGCATGGGTTGTGTTGTGCAAGTAATCCCTGACTCAGCCTTCATCCACTTGTTGGTTGTGGTCCTCCTTGAATCCTGGGAGCACATCGGTGAAGACTGAGGCAAAGACAACACTGAGCACCTCAGTCTTACCTGTGCCTGTTTTCATGTAAACTGTCTGCCTTATTCAGCCCACATTTTCTTTGTTTAGCCTTTTACTGTTGATGCAGTGGCATGACTTACAAGACTAGATTTTGGTATTTATTTTGCCCAAGATGAAACAGAAATTATGGCTATCAAAATAAAGAATGCAAACTAATTTGTATTATCTGAAAATGACAAGTTTTAGATTACACTGAGAGTCCATCACACACTTGTATGATGCAACAATTACTATAGAAGTGTCCCTTCAAACTGTTATTTAATGAACAAAGAATCCTTTTTCCTACACTAGAAATTATTTCTGAGATTTAAGGTTTATTTTATCAGAATCAGCTTTCCCATTTCCATTCTTTTTCCTTATTTTCATTCCATCCAGCAGTTTTGTCATATCATAGCCTTCTTTCAGTTGAGATCCCTGGAGATGCTTTACCAGGAGATTGCCATACTTACTTGATGTTCCTAGGAAAGCACATCAATGTAACATTTCTGAAAGGCCAAGTTGTTTCCTCTTGTCCCTTAGGAGACAATATCACTTCGTCCTATCGTTGTTTAAATGTACCGAAAGCTTTTTGGCGATGTGCCTGAACAGAGCTGTCAAGATTGTAAATTCAAGTTATAACCCAAGGAGCATTCACGATTTTATCTTATCCTGAGCTGCCTAACATCAGAAGAAATATTGAGAACACAACCAGCTTTCTGCATCCCTGAAATGGGCAGCTGCAGAAGCCTGTAATTTAAAGCAGTCGAAAGCACAGCAGTTGTTTTAGGGAAGGTTATAAATGAAACTGTGCTCCTTGCAGTTGCTGTTGTGAGCCAAGGTAAGTCCACGTGGTAAGACTTTCCGTTGAGATGAGCTGCTTTAAGAGGCAGAAGTTGAGATGTATAGATAAAGAACATAACCCTGGCAGAGGACAGTGCAGCACTCAGATCCTTATCGCTGCCGTTACAGAGGTGACTTACTCCTCTTCATCAATGGGCTGAAGCCACATGACTCTATGGGTGATATCTTCAATCCACACTTGAGGAGATGCAGCTGGCATAGACATGTGGCAAACTGAGCCCAAACCTCTTGAAACCTTAGCTAGCCCTCCGGTGTCCCAGCTCATGTCTTGGCCTATTTCATGGAAAGAAAACATGATTTACTTTTTGAGTAGTCGTGCTTGGATGCTGTCACCTTGGACAGACCTTTTGGGATGTATAACTTACTGTCCATCATTCCTCATAAAAATCCACTGTGTTAATTATAATTTTTACATCCAAGGGCTTAAGCTACAGTAATGAAAATCTGACCCAAAAGTTAGTAAAAACATGGAGTGGGACAGACCCCTGGATAACAATTCAATCTTGTAGCATACACAGTTTCAAAAGGGGATTTTGTTCCCCTCTGGAAAAAGATCACTTAGAATCATCTTGTAAACACAGAAATGTGTTAAGATGCAGTATTTTAAAATCAGATTCTCAGGTTTTCCAATTCAAGTATTCATGTCTTTGACTGGGACATGGGCCAAGCTTGGAAAAATCCCAGATGGAGGATTCTGCCTGAATTTTTCATGTCAGATAGCTCTGAATGAGATAGATGAGGGACATAAACACATTTCCAATGTTCCATATTTGCAGTCACTGCAATGCTGTTGAGAGGCAGTATCTCTTGTTCTTTTTTCCTTCCTTGCCTTAACATGAAATGTTTGTCAGTGAAATATCATTTGGTCATAAACATACTACCTGACTCTACTACTGCCTGTGTATTATAATACACAAAGTATATGTATATATATGCAGGAAACAAAGTAACTTTTTGTATATGTAAGTTTTGCAAACGCTGTAATGACAAATGCTCAGGCATACAAGCTACCCCATTTCTCCTAAGTTCCATCTTTTCAGAGGCCATACACATATGTGTGCCATTTACTACAGTGTGAAGGTTATTTCAGGTTTCCTCAAAGGTGTGGTGTGAGCAAGAGTGTTGACACCTCTCTCTTACCCCTCCAGGGAGCACAATAGGATTCTCCATAGGACATCTTAGAAGTGTCCCAGAACCACCATTTCCTAAAGAAGATATGGATTCACCCAAAAGGTTTTCCAGGGCTTCAGCCCCTGTATTAAACCCCAGTGCTCACTGTTTCACAAGGAACTGGGAACGTGTGGCTACCCAGTACAGCACCATGACTCCTACTGACCCCACAGACCTACTCAGGGCTAATACAGATCATGGAGAGGATGTGCAAGCTGTGCAGAGCTGGGGCACATCTGTTTTCCCTATATGCCGTCCTGTAGCACTAGTTGCCAATCTCCTGTGATTTATCTCCACCATTCTGCAACCACAGAGCTGGGCCTGCCCATGCCCCACACAGGGGGCTTTCCAATGTCAAAGTCTCTGCAAGGGATTTTCTTTTAAGGCTTCTGGCAAAGAGCCCACCTCCACATCCTGAAGTGTTAAAAACAGTGCCTAGAAGATTTGTTATGAGAAAGAATTCAGGAACTACAACAGTCATTATTTCCAGAGGTGCTGATTATTCCAATGACTCCAAGAAAACTGGGAGTGTTTAGTGGGTCTCTGGTTAAAGATCAAAGCACACTTACAAATAGTGGATTTAGGCTCCGTAAGCAGCTATGCTTGTGGTTTCTTTCAGCTTTCTGAATTCTTTATTCCTTTAACATTTTCAAGGTACAACTTTAGGACTTATTTATGCATTGCTGTCACATTTGCAGCTTATATGACTTAATGTTTGATGACTAGAAGGCAAGATGTAAGTAGCTATACCAGTGATAATGATGTATGCTGTGCTGCTTTTTATGTCATAGGGACGTACTAGAAAAAAGTAGTGAATGTTTATATATTGCCACAGTTACAAGTAACTCTACTATAAATTACATTGCCCAAATCTCTATTAATTGTGTTGTGAACATTCATACACCATTGAGAATATACCCTTACTTTAAAGAAAAAAGTTATTTTTTTAAATAATTATCAGACTTTTGGTTTGATTGGAATGAAATGTAAAAATGCACTAGTTTTTAGGAACTGACCAGACCAGAATTTATAGGAGATAGTATGCTCTGGCCTCTCATTAGGTTCAGTGATTTCATTTAGAGATAGAAAAGACAAATTTCAGCTCCAGGATGCTTGGTTCTCAGTGGAAGGTGAGCAGACCCACAGCTATGGGTCAAATTCCTCTCATCAGTCAGTTTCTTACCATATTTCTGTGGAGTTTCCCACTGTATTGACAATAGGACTGTGATCCCAGTAAGAAAGTCTGCATAATTCCAACACAGAACAATGGCAGCAGTGTATCTAGAAGGTAAAGCATGGCCTTAAGATTTCCCAGTGGGGCACTTTGTCCACCTCCCAGCAGTTCTGTGCATTGGAGGAATCCTGAAGGTAGTAAAAGGCAAGCAGCACATTTTAGCAAATGTTGGAGGGCTTCACTGTGTTTGGTATGGATGACCAGTTTGGACAAATTACTGTATAAACTAGATTAATTTAGCAATTGCTCTTTCCCATTCCTTTTAGCATGATGAAGCAGTAAGCAAACTTCATGCTGAAAGAATGTCTGTGTAAATGTATATCCCCTGGAAATAAAAATGCAATTCATTAATATTAATTGTGCTTTTGTAAAAGCAAAGATGTGACAGAAATACACAAACCAATGCCACAAAATGCATCAGTAGTTTTAGAATACTCAGTTTCTCAGTAGGTCTGAAAATACCAGGACACAAAGGTTGAAAAAGGGATTACAGATCAAATGGTTAATTTCATGGAACTGTTTTCTCATTTCAGGTTGGAAACTTGACTATCCTAAATTATAATACTTCACACTGAACTTTTTTCCGGTTTAAGTCCCAAAAGTCAGATTAAAAATACACACGGAGCAATACAGATGAATGGAAATATACCCCTACTGCCAAACTGGTTGTCATAGAAACAGAAGTCATTACATTCAGAAAAAGGATTAATTGGCCAACAGAACTAACCTTCCTTCATGTCAAAGCATGAAGTTTTACACGGCAGCATTTTACAAACATGCCTCACCCCTGGGCACAAGTAGCCTCTTCTGATGGGAAGATCACAGTCTGAACTCCATGTCTGTTTCAGTGAGTAAAACCAGCTAATGTAGTTGTTTTCAAAGGCTTAGTAGTTGCAATTACTTCAGATGAAGTAATGAATTAAAATTAGGCCATGAAGAGAGGAGCCCTTCTCCAGTGCCAAACTTCTGGCTGACATTACCAGCTCAGCAGCATGGGCCACACAGGAGGTCAGGTAGCAGCTCTTCTACACAGGCACCAGGACAGGCTACATGCCATGCTGCCCAGGACCACTCATGTCTAAATTCTTGCTCTCATAAAACAGCAAAATTAGGCTGCAACTCCAAGATTATGCAGATCTTCACAACCAGGTAACATTGCATGCTTCATTTATTTGGGAGAGATCTAATCATATATTAATAGAATGGTTTAAGTTGGAAGGGACCTTTATAGGTAATCTAGTCTACCCTTCCTGCAATAAGAAGGCACATCTTCAATTATATCAGGTTGCTCAGAGCCCCGTCCAGCCTGACGTTGAAAGTTTCTGGAGATGGGGCATCTACCATCTCTCCGGGTAACCTGTTCCAGGGTTTCACCACTCTCAAAAAATTGTTCTTCCTTTCATCTAGTCTGAATCTATTGTATCTCACTTTAAAACCATTACCACTTGTCCTATCACTACAGGTCCTACTAAAAAGTCTGTCCCCATCTTTCTTATATGACCCCTTGAAGTATTGAAAGGCCACAGTAAGGTCTCCCTGGAGCCTTCTCTTCTCCAAGATAAACAACCCGAACTCTCTCAGCCTGTCTTCATAGAAGAGGTGGTCCAGCCCTCTGATCATCTTCGTGGCCCTCCTCTGGACTTGCTCCAATAGGTCTGTGTCCTCCTTATGCTGGGTCCCCAGAGCTGATTCAGCACTCCAGGTGGGGTCTCACCAGAGTGGAGTAGAGGGGGAGAATCACCTCCCTTGTCCTGCTGGCCATCCCTCTTTTGATGCAGCCCAGGATACAGTTGGCTTTCTGGGCTGCAAGGGCACCTTGTCAGCTCATGTCCAATTTTAAAGCTGACATTTACTTCACCCTGATTAGGCTTTAGAGTAAATCAGGTATCATGACACCCAAGAAAAATTAATTTGTTTTAGAAAACCCATTTCAAGGAGCTGACTTCCAGCCTGTGATCTGCACACCCTTTAAGGCCCACAGACTGAACCTAGTGCATCTGAAATAGGCAATTAAGAGAAGCAAGCTGTTGTCTGTTGGCTTGAAGTCAGTATACAGCTGGCTGCATCTCCAATCTCCATATATTTTAGGGACCTGCAAACTGGAGAAGATTGAAAACCGCTGGTTTTCTGGCCCTGACTGTACTTCATAAGGAAGACTTGACTGACTGATGAATACCCACTTGTCCTTGGCTTACACCATAGGAATCTTCCCTTTACTCTCATGAAGCTGAGAATACCTCTCCTGCCAAACACATGCTGAACACACGTGGCACTCAGTCCTCAAAAGACTGAAGAAAACTTCCCCCACAGGGTACCTAGACATATCCCAGATGGACGCCCTTGTAAGAAGCGATGGTGGACTTGGACCTGGGAGATACCTCAGCAGGACAACAGATGTTTTCAGCCTTACTAGCAGCTCCTCTGTGACCCTATCTCACTTCAGCAACTGGACTGAGATGATAAATTTGGAGCCACATACTTCCATATCACAGCCCACCTTGGAAATTGTCTCTCTTTGCACTGACTTTAGAGCAAGTACATGGAGATCTAAGTCCTAATTTGGATATCTGAAGCCTGTCCCCATTGTTAGGAGCCATGGATCCAAGTAATGTTGTCATCCATGCCCTAGAACTGCAGCTGTGCTGACTGGCCCCTGCCCATGCTGTAAGTGTGTGTTTTAAGGGAAGAGGAACGTGGAATTATTAGCTGAGATCTGTGTCATGTGTTGGCAATGTCCTCATTTAATGTGCATCTTACAAAGCTAGTGTGCCCACTCAACAGTCACTGTAGGGAAACAACCACTTTCACTGTTCATGCTCTGCAGACACTGGAAATTCAGCATTGTTAATTCATCACACAGCCACTCAGTTTACATGGGCCTGATCAGAAAGCAAACCAAAGACTTGCCCTTGACTTCAGCTGACTTTCAGTTGGGCTGTTTCACTGGTCTGTTTGTGCCCCAGGACCAAACTGTCATGCAGCACCTTTCAGGCCAGAATGAATGATTTTATTGCAGTACTATATTGTCTGAAGGAAAAAGTTTTATAATCAAAACACTGACACTGACCCTTAACTGAAACACAGCTTTAGATGCTGCTACTGCTCTGCCTTAACAAGTCACCTATCAGCTTCACAGCAATAAAGAAGAAAAAGCCAAGCACCATGGTGCTGTCAGGGAGCATTTCAGTCATGTTCTGCACATATTATTTTTATTCAACCTATCTTTGCCAAATTTTAAAGTCTATTTCACATCCTCTCCAAGTACATCTGCTGTTGTCATGGCACTATAACTTCACTTGTTTTTTGAGCTACATGAGCCATTAGATTTATGTCATCATTAATTTGTCTCTGTGTATACAGCCCACAGACTGATTTATAACTTTGAAATGCTTTCTGGTCATCAGCATCTAGGCCAATTCATCCAAGCAAATGTGATGCCCATCTACAAAAAGGGTAGAAAGGAGGATCCAGGAAACTACACACCTGCCAGCCTGACCTTGGTGTGGGGAAGGTTATGGAGCAGATCATCCTGAGTGCCATCATGCAGCATGTGCAGGACAGCTGGGGGATCAGGCCCAGCCAGCATGGGGTTATGGAAGGCAGGTCCTGCTTGACAAACCTGATCTCCTTCTATGACAATATGACCCACCTAGTAAAATGACGGAAAGGCTGTGTATGTTGTCTACCTGGACCTTAGTAAAGCCTTTGACACCACCTCCCACAGCATTCTCCTGCAGAGACTGGCTGCTCAGGGCTTGTGTGGGTGTGCTCTGCGCTGGGTAAAAACTGTCTGGACGGCCAAGCCCAAAGAGTGGTGGTGAAGGGAGTTACATCCAGCTGGAGGTGTTCCCCAGGGCTCGGTAATGGGACCAATCCTGTTTAATATCTTTATTGACAACCTGGATGAGGGAATCGAGTGCACCCTCAGCCAGTTTGCAGATGACACCAGGCTGGGGGGAGTGCTGACCCGCCTGAGGGCAGGAGGCTCTGCAGAGGGACCTGGGCAGGCTGGAGCGATGGGCCCAGGCCAGTGGTGTGAGGGTCAGCAGGGCTCAGTGCCGGGTCCTGCCCTTGGGTCACACCAGCCCCACGCAGCGCTACAGGCTGGGGCAGAGCGGCTGGAAAGGGCCTGGTGGGAAAGGGCCTGGGGGTGCTGGGTGACGGCCGGCTGGGCAGGAGCCAGCAGTGTGCCCAGGGGGCCCAGGCGGCCAGCAGCACCCTGGCCGGTGTCCCCAGCAGGGTGGCCAGCAGGACCAGGGCAGTGACCGTCCCCCTGCACTGGGCACTGCTGAGGCCGCCCCTCGAACCCTGTGTTCAGGTCTGGGCCCCTCTCTGCAAGGGGGACGTAGAGGGGCTGCAGCGTGTCCAGAGACGGGCAGCGGGGCTGGGGAAGGGGCTGGGCCACAGGTCTTGTGAGGAGCCGCTGAGGGGGCTGGGGGTGTTCAGTCTGGATAAAGGAGGCTGAGAGGAGACTTTATAACTCTCTACAGCTACCTGAAATGTGTCAGTCTTTTCTCTCACGTAACAAGTGATAGGACAGGAGGAAATGGCCTCGAATTGCACCAGGGGAGTTTTAGATTAGATATTAAGAAAAATTGCTTCACCAAAAGAGTGTCAAGCATTAGAACACTCTGCCCAGGGAAGTAGTTGAGCCACCATCCCTGCAGGTATTTAAAAGACATCGAGATGTGGTACTTAGGGACATGGCTTAGTGGTGGGCTTAGCAGTGCTAGGTCAGTGCTAAGACCTGATGATCTTAAAGGTCTTTTGCAATGTAAATGATTCTATAATTCTATTCCAAAAGCAAATCACAAAGAAGTCTGGCCTTTCCCTCTGTCCTAAGTAACTCTTCTTCATGATTATGTGTCCTATCCGTGTATTAAATGTGATTAGCTCTGAGTGGCCAGGATCTTCCCCAGTTCTGCCACCGGCTTTGCTATCACATGCATCTGAAAAGGAATTGTACAGATTTAGCCAAATTATCCCTGGTCAGGATCTCAAGGCTCAAGCCTATAATTCAACACACTGTCTGTGCTTGTCCATTATGCAGCACAAATAAAGCATGACAGGGAAGGTAGACTTTGAAAGCTCTGGATGTTTCAAGTGTCTCCTGCCAGCCAGCCCTCGTTGCTGATCCATCATTTCGCAATGAAGCACTGCAGAGAGCTGTCAGTATTGCTGTCACTATGATGAATGAGGCCACTAGCTACAACTTTCTCAAACGATATATTGAGCCCATCTATTGTCAGCATTTATAACACCCTTCTCCCAAGGCACTCCTGGGTAGCTACGACTTTACCAGTTGCTTTGTTTATTTGAACTTGCTGGAGGGGCTCTTGGAGTAAACGCTTTGTATTTAGAAATACAGGGAGTGGCTCATAGATAAGAAAGTGTTTATAGTAGTCATCTAGCTACATACAAAGACACTTAGAGAACACATGCTCAGTCATTTTATACATTGTAAACTATATTTTAATCATTTTACCCAGTAATCACATCTTTCATTACAAAACATGTTAACCATAAAATTATATATGTAGCCAGGTTTCTGAACTCCCTCACCATTGTGGTATCTGGTTCTGTGATTTGATATTGTCTTCACAGTACAGGTTTAAAGCCTTTCCACTAGATTATCACCCACTGCCTTCCTGCATCCACTTGTGGAATATTTAGTAAGCTGGAAGAGCAAACTGATGCCAGTTCAAAACAAAAGAGTTCCCACACTGAAAATAAGTGGATACTGGGACAAAAGTGTGTTTGCTCTGTTCCTATTTTCCCCTGGTTTTAATTACTACTGAAGACAGAACACTGCCTCAGACAGACCTTTGGTCTAGTCCACAATAACAATTTTTATAGTTTTCACAGTGAAGAAAATGATCTGTGCCCTTGAACACTTAATACTAGCTTGTGAGGTACATGCGTATATTTATACAGGTTTATGGTGTTATCAAACGACACAGTGAGACACTGATAATTTCATCATCATAGCTGAAATACTAAAGAGTTTGAAGTTTATGTGAACAGAGGTTTTTGCAATAAATGCCTTATAAAATGAATTTCTGTGTATGTTGGTCCATGAATCTCTCTTGAATGACATTTTGTTCGGGTAAGCACAGTAAACACATATTTATTACCTCTGTTTATAAATAGCTTCAGAAACAAAGCTGAAATCACTAAATGATATAATTCCAACTACAGAATAATATTTTGTTGCATAATCCTAGGAGCTCAACAGCAGATCTCAGGTCCCTTGACTCCACTGTAATGACCTCCCACAGCTGCTTTCAGTTGCTGCTGTTAATCAGCAAGTACAAAATGTTAAACAATGTATTTTGGTTTTGCTGTGGTTAAATGTGAGACAGAAAAGGAGGGAACTGCTCAACAGAAGGCATGATCTTCCAGTTCTGAAGATAATACAATTACAAAAATAGCACTAGCCAGCCTTTGTTACTGCTCACATTTGTTTTTTAAGGGAGATCCCTAAATCTTCTGCTCCCCTGAATCATAGTACTGAGTACCTTGTTGGAAAACTTTTCCAAGTCTGGAGAAGAGGCTAGAGGATGACTGTCACCTAACTCACCCCTGCTTAGGCACATCTTTAAGCCAGCTCTTCCTACCTTACTTCAGAATGCACCCATGTCTTGGCCCAAGGAGAATCATACCATATAGCTGGAAGCAGGAAAATGTATGGAGGCATCCTTCATGGAGAAAGGAAAAGAAAAAGACATCAACTTTTTTTTTTGATCTTTGGAAGGATACGAAAAGGACCACAACCAAATACAGCTCTAAAACACCAAGTCTGCCTGTGTATGAGGTCTGCTCTGTTCAGGCTGGAATCATTGTCATTTTGTTTCAATTTACTGTAATCTCCTTGTCCTTGACCCTGGGCAGGCAGGTGGAAGACACACTGCTTATTGTCCTACCTCTGCAACAGCTGCTGACAGCTGAGGGTCACAACATCTTAAGCAGCTCTAGCATGAACTGCTAGAACTTCTCCAGAGGCATCCCTATGACAACAAATTAGGTCTTTTCAAAATGCTAAGAAAAAAACTTGTACAGCAGGCAAAGAAGCACTAATGATGAATACCTGCCATGCAGCTGAAATGAGACCACTGGAATGAATGCCCCAGAAGGTGCTCTGAGGAAACAGCAAAAGCCAATTAGTGCTGCATATGTCTTTTCATGGGTTTCGCAAATCTGCAGTACCTGCAGCACTTTACTGTAATATCTGAGGACCAAAAGTGTCTTTGTCCTCAGTAAATTCCTTTGAGGTAGGCAAAGAAAACTTGTCTACTTACGAGACTCAGACAGATAAAGGCTGAGACTTATGTATTTAAATGACACCTTTGATGAATCCCTTAGGATCACTGTGACACCATATTCAGGTTCCCCACATCATGCACAGACTTTACCATTTGGAGAAACTGACTTTTCCTACCAAAGGCAAAAACCTCCTTCTTTGGAAGCAGGCTGCTCCTTCACTTACTCCATAGTTGGTGTGTCTTTGGTCTGGAGCTCAGTGTACGTGTATGAGGTGTCTAGAGCTAAACAAGTTGAAGCCCAAAAGTCACATGTCCTTCAGGACAGCAGAGTAGAGAGCAGTGGTACAGCATGATTCTACCTGCTTATTCACTGTCATTCCTCCCCAGCAAACACCCTGCCAATGCTCCAGAGTAAAACCCTCAGGAGAGGCATGTAAGGTCTCTCCCAATAAGTAGGAGATTAAGATAATATGAGGAAATGTTTAGCTCATTTTCTAGGCACCAATATATTAAATACCCCCATGACTTTTTAAATGTCCTGAGCCTGACAATTACCCTACATATTTCATCCACCTGTTTGTAATCGCAAGCACTATTGCCTGCTCTGGCAGACAGCTTGGGTTTTCCTTTCAAGCCTGTGGTGTCATCATCTCAATACAGTTTGAAAAGTACCGGCACCACTACAGCTCCTGAATAAGCCTAGGTTTGTTTGGGTGCTGTCTCTTTTGCAGATCCCAAGGAAACAACATTCACAGCCCTTCCCCAAGTCCACTCACTCCCACCCTGGCTGTGACATGAATGTTGGCATGTTCACTGCCCAAGTGCTGCTTTAAAGCAATGACAGAAGCCATCTGTGTCCTCTGTCCTCTGTGCTCCCTCATCCCTTGACCCTTCAGGGACATAGATCTGTTTGGAATTCTGTGCTTTTTAAAGGAACATTTTCAACATACTTTTTTTCTTTTCACTCTTAAGATTACTCTTTTTCTTTTCTCCCATGAATTTATCTGCCTTGTAGTTGCACTTTCACAAGGTGAACAGGTAACCTCTTCTGCATTTTTCAGATAGAACTTCAGAAAAAAAATTGTGCTGCTGGTTCATTAGAAGCTCTTTGTAAGAGTACCCAATTGTTCTCTGAGACTTTCCAGTCTTCAGTGGCAGTTGTGAAGTATATCAGACAGAAAAGGAATGACAAACCTACATATAACACACAATGATGTTTTCTTTTTCCATTTCTTACCAAAAGGAATAAGTTTCTTGTCACTGCCTAAAGCAAGGAGAGCTGACACCTCCTTCAGTGCTCTGCACATGCAGTTTCACTGAAGTTTATTTCTAGTTGGTGTGCTTCTTTCAATCATGATGTTCTTCACTACATGCAACCAAAACTGTGGTAGACAGCACACCAGAAAATTGTAAAACAATCCTGCTGCAGGCACATAATCTTCCAGCAAGAAGAAAAGGCCACAGAAGGACTTCTTTCCCCTGGCACTGTGCTGACTCCACCAGTCTGTGGCTACTTGCTACTGACTTACCCAAATAGCATGTTTCCACAAGGTAGTGTCCACTAAGGCGGGTTGCAGCTAGATCTACCTCTTTTCATAACATGTCTTCTGTATCCAGTCTGCTCGTACTTGATCTGTAACTCATCCCTTTGCATCACAGGCACAACATTAATCTCTCAGCCCCTGCATACTATGCCTGGGTTGTCTCATATATACCAGCTAACCACCCATGCCGATCTCACATCTCCAATTATTTGTCGAGCACCCAGGAGCACCAAACAGATGTGTCTTGATACCTATACTGCACTTTATATTTGTATCTTGACTGTCAGCCTCTCAAGGGGCCTGTGAAAGAGTACTGTAAGGTTATGAGTGAATAGGGATGCATAAATATTATTGCAAGTGTAGATTATGCTTCACATTTCAAAGAACAAGTCCATATAAAGTCTATCTACTTGTCATAAGGAGTCTGCAGCTTAAGAATGTTTTCTGAGTCTTATGGGGCAAGAATACCGTATGAACTCTTACAGAATCATCTGGACAGCAGGTTTCTTATAGCCATGTCAGCTCTGTCCCCATCAAAGTAACTGCTGTCCTGTTGCTAATGCTGTCATTTTTGCATAGGACTAGGTGTATGTCACTGCAGAGGAAATCATTCAGGTCTGAAGACATGCAGTTACTGATGCCAATGTCAACATGAGAGAGTATAAGTGCTATGAGATAAACCAGCCAAGAAGTTGTTTTGCTCTAGTGGAAGGTAATGCACACTAACCACTGCTCAGGTTGGGGTCCAAATTCCAGCAAAAGAAGTTAAAGAGGGATCTGATCCCAGAAAGTAGAAATCACCTGTTCTCTGTTTCTTGGGAGAAGGACAAAACCTGCCAGAAGATGCAGGACTTTGAAGGAGTTTCTGAGACCAAGAAAGCATCCTCACAGATGTTCTGCATTTCTGTCCAAAAAGCTCACTCACCTGACCCAAAGAAAGGACAGAAGTGTAGGAACACCCTGCTTCATGCTGTAGACTGCTTTGTTCCTCCTTACACAAAATTAAGCCAACTTGAAAGATTTTTAATCAAAGGGTCTGCTGTAGTTATTTGCTTGAGCTGGGAGACTGAAAGATCAGCCAACAGTCAGCAACAGCCTGAGGAGTCAATCCAATAAGTATGTTACAGTATTTTCCTTGATGTTTTGGGGAAACTGGCTTGAACAGAGGTCAGAGCAGTGGTGAGGAGGAAAGAGGAGCTGGGATCCAAACAGCCAGATATGATTCTGCTTTTAAAAAGTAAATAAAAAGGCACACCATCCAGGCTCTTTTTAAAAGTACAAAACTTCCTATTTCTGCCTGCTTCATAAATGATGTAAACATGCTCAGCTCCACACTGAAAGCAAACTACTACCAAAGTACTTACATATGCATCAGCAGTAGTGTGTGTTAGTGTGTGTACATGTGCATGTGCATGAGAGTATACATACACATGTTTATATGCATATATTTGTGTAGATTCATCACCCAACCAAGCATCTGTATTTCTCCATGTGGTATTAGGAGAAAGGTAACAAACCCTTGAACTGTATCACAGTAGAACTGTCTACTCATTGTACAACCTACTGGAATGAGGCAGAATGAGAAGGTAAGAGAACATAGAAATGAGATAAGAAAAAGAAAAACTGTCATAACAATTCCTCATCAACAGTCCTGCAGCCGTCAGAGCAACAGAGAGATCCCTCAGAAAGGATCTCATGAAGGATAAAAATATAATGGAGGGCTAACACTCCTTATAAGACAGTG
This sequence comes from Falco naumanni, assembly GCF_017639655.2. Classification (NCBI taxonomy): domain Eukaryota; kingdom Metazoa; phylum Chordata; class Aves; order Falconiformes; family Falconidae; genus Falco; species Falco naumanni. Next base: position 17,238,539 of record NC_054080.1, read on the forward strand.
CAAGCCAGTGTCGTAGAGTGGTACCACAGTACCTTCTGCCTTCCCCGAGGAACCATAAGGAACTGGGCTGCCAGGTATCAGAGTAGCATAAGACTGATGACAGTTGAGAAAGTCAGCAAAAGCATAGACAGTTGGAGGAGGACAGGTGGAAATGAGAAAGCAGGTTACCAACCCTTGAAGAAACACCCTGGCAAACAAGTCCCGGACTGGTGTTAATGGCTTAGCTCCTGAGTGCATGGAAATATGTAAACAATTCCTAGCTAGGGAACACCCTGAAGCAGGTAAGCATAACAACAGCCAAGTGACAGAACTGAAGTGCATGCTTAGTTCACAGGCACAGTGGCTATCTAAGCGTTTCCTCTCTTCTGTCCTACAGCATCACTGCAAATTAGATTCCTGCCCCAAAACTGCAACAATAAAAGCCTTTACTTTGCAGTGTTATTCCAAAGAAGATGCAGAGAAATGGGTCATGACACCTTCAGCTGCAGAGCTAATCCATCATAATGCATTGTAGCTCCTACAAATTGCTACCCCAGGCAGATAATGGCAGGCATTTCCAATCATCCCCAGATGGCTAATATGTGGCAATGGTTTGTAACCTGCATATGCTGGACCACCACAGCTGCTCCACTGAGTGATCTTGCAGTATTGATGGATGCTGCTTTTGACCCAGAACATTGAACATGTTTAATGGTGAAGTATTGCTACCAAAATCATTATCTTCTCTTCCTTTCCTCCACATCCCCAATTGAAAGGTCAGAAGTAAAATCAAGCTCTATCAAAGCTGTCTGGTTTTCTCATTTCTGGAAGAGATATTTGTGCTTTCATCTGACAGCTTAGTTGAAATATTCTGTCCTATGCCAATAGATAGGATGGCTCTGCACATTAACAAGCAGTGCACAAGTAGAATGACTCTTACACCCTTACCAGGAAGCGTATAGGTTGTCTTTGTGATGGTACACAGCTGCTGCTTTCTCCGTTCCCAAACATAAGATGTTGCTTTCCTCTGAAATACGAAAATGACACAGTTTACTTTTTTTTTTTTTAATCTGCTTCCTAATTTAATCTCTAAGGAAGCCACAACTGCACAGAAAATAGCCAACCATTATCACTACACTTGGTACTGTGTTATGCGTCATAACGTCTTTCACTCATGGGCTGAAGACAACCCCATTTTCAAGTTCTGCCAGATAATCCTTCAAAATTGTTTAAAACAAAACAAATTCACTCCAATTACTTAAGGGGGGAGTGTGGTGTATACATGTATCAGTGTATATACTTAATGGTCACATATGAGTTATGGACAGTTTAAGAGCCTAGTCCTTGGAGTTTTTAAATCTGCAGCAATCTTTCATCTGACTCCAGAAGGTGGAGTTGAACCTTTACTTTGTTATTCATTCTCCCCTCTTCAGAAGCCATGTTGCCTATTAGTACTGAATTTGTCCCATCTTCTGTGTTCCTTTTTAGTCTCCCTTCCACGTTACTTGCCTTTGGCATCGTTAAGTCTGTATTCTCACTGATCTTTTGCGCATTCAATGATTTTAAGGCTGAAGGGACTGTTAAACTGTCTGATCTGATCTTCTACATGACCCAGTCCAGAAAAGCTCACCCAGGCACTTTCACAATGGGCCCAGTGACTCACATTTAGCTAAAATATTATCCAATAAGCACCTTGTCATCATCTGAGGACATCACAGGACAAGGAATTCACCACAGCCGTTTTTTTCATAGTGTCATTTGGGTGTCATTATTTTAGAACTGAAAAGGAAGACTTACTTGCATTTTGCCCTTTCCTATTTTCACTTTCTCTCAGCACTTTATGATTTTTCGCCAACATTTTTGCATATTTGTAGTTTATACTTAATCTTCTTATATGTGAACTACATGTGGTTCATTACAACAGGAAAATATAAGACTTTCTGTCTATACTGAAAATTCAAGAAAGAGGCCTCATAATGAGGAAGAGATCCCATTCTATGGTACCCTATACTCAAAGAGAGCGTTCTCATACCCTCTACCAGGGAGCAAGATGTCAAGGTATGCAGTCCTTTTATAAACAAATATAAGAGGGGCAAATGAAAGTAAAGTTTGAGCCAGGCAGGCACTCACCCAAATCCATGAATTACATTGTTGAGTATGGTTGAGCAAGAATGACTGCACTTTGTTCATTGCTTTCCAGTAATAAAGACTGGATAATAACAGCTGGATTCCAAGCTATCGTAATTCAACATAGCACTATAACTATCAGGAAGAAAATTTTCACCTGTTAATTTCTGATGGCACACTGATGGAGTCTAACCTCCCATTCCTTACTCTTCAGGTGTATTTTCATTTCAAGATGTTTAGAAAATACTTTTAAAAAAGACGCCTGAAATACTACACACAAGCTGAAATCACCATCTGAAAAATATGAGGAGGAAAGCATGTAGCAACTCTTCAGGAAGAGAGGTCAGATTGCAGTGAATATACTGAGCATGATTTTATGCATTTCTGTGGGAAAGCAAGCATCATACAGGCTGTCAGAAACAGGGTTACACCCAAGATAACCTGTGAATGTACCCTTGTCTTCTGGGAGTCTGTGTACAGTGTTGCATCACAAGATTTGAAGAGACCAATTTAAAAGGACCCATAGGATCAGTAAGATTAGTCCAGCAAGGAAGAAGAGAATGTACTGAGGGTAATTTCACCTACAGAGGAAGGACTCAGTGATCTTTAGCAGCATAGAGAGCTATTGCAGAATAAATAAATTTAAAAAAAAAAACAGGAATAGTCGGTTCTATAGTTCTCAAAATAGGACAAAAAGTAACAGCCTGAAGTTACAGAAAGAAAAAGCCAGGTAAGACATTGGTGTAAAACTTGCTGAGGATGATGATGGAAAAACATTGGCATAGATCACCTACAGATGGCACACATCTCCATCACTGGAAGTTTTTAATAGGCTAGACAAACACCTGCCAGGAATGGCACAGGTGCAGTTAATCCTGCCTCAGGCACAGGCATGGATTGATGACACCTTTAGTCCTTTTCAGCTCTGCTGTATACATAACTAGAATCAAATAAGCTAATAAGGAAGACACATTGGAGTCAACTACACTTACTCTCCCCAGTGAGTTCCAGATCACATTTGCTTGATTTTTTAAATCTGAAATAAATTTGTTTGCTTGTATAGCAAAAAATCTTTTACACAGATAATTTACAAAGCATTTCACATCATGGCAAATTACAGCTGTAAATGCAAATACAAGTAATATGTGGAGAAAGATTACAATATAGCCTCAAGGTATCATCTGGAGTCTTATCTGCTTAGCTTATTGACAAAAGATGAGCTACTCTAAACTGTTGGTGAACTGTCTTGCCATCTTAACTGCAAATTAAGCTGTGTTCTTTCTATTTGGAATATCACTGTCAATCATTTAGATTCAAGAGCTGGAATTGTAACTTGTGATTTTTTTAATGGTTCATAGGGCAAACCACCATAAATGTCTTGCCACTGTGTCACTGTTCCTAGGGAAAAATTTAAAAATGAGTGGGAAGATACAAGGACTGATAAAGAGGAAGATGAACAAAAGACAAAAACTATGCAAAGTAGATATTATTACTTAGAAAACACAGAAAGAGTGAGAACAAACTCATTGCAAGTGGCCAAGCCCATTTCTTCCTAGCCATAGACTGTAAACACCAGTACAGCTCTATTGTAAAATGCAGTGTTGCTATACAGCCTCTGAAAATCTGCCTCACTGGTTTTATCTGGAGTTACCTAAGAAATGTGTTTAGTTTATTGGTCACAGCCAGAAGTCATTGTATGGTGTCATCTCCCTGATAGCCACCATTAAAAACGTTACATCAGGTTTTGTCAGCAAGATGAACTGGCAAAGCCTAAGTGAGAAAACAGAGAAAGCCACACAAAATACCTGCCAGCATCAGGCAACAAATCAGCAGGACTAAAGACAGAGACACAAGGTTGGGTTTATTGGTCTGAATATATTACCCTGCTGTCTAGCAGCAGCAATGAGAATAAAGGCATGGTTTAACTGACAAACCATTAACTGGAAGTTTATGGTAGCTCTCAGTTCTCTATTCAAATCTAATCACAGATGCTAGCTAGCATCTTAGAAGTTCAGCAGGCTTACTTTCTTGTACACACTAGTGCTAGGGAGACCCTACCTAGGACATATCGTCCACACATTGCCTGAAAACCGTTACAATAGCATTCATTTCTATTCTCAGTCCCTGGCTATATAACTAGTCCCAGGCTCCAAATAAGTTGATAGTAGTTCAATGGCTTCACGTTGTGCTTTCATTTGTTATTTGGCACTCATTTGCATGATTTTATGCATGGTGACAGGAACATGCAATATGTCAGGGTATAAATACTTTGTTTAATGTTGAGCATATAGGCTAAAACCAACATAGCTAAAGATGGAAACATACCATCATCACTAGGAAGATGTAAGAAAGAGCTCCTTCTCCAAAGACAAATATTAGCTATGAGAGCACTGGCTGTTAAATTCTTAGTCTATACTTCTAAGAACTGAATATTACAATAATTTTTTTAAGAAAATCACTCCCAATAAGGTACTCTTGAAGAAACTCAGGCATTTATAACACCCAAGTTCTAAGTACCAGACTGTTCACTTAAAGGAATCCTTCTGAGAAGGAAAACACTCCTCCTTTCTGATTTCTGGCAACAGCTGATAGCAGAAAGCTGTAAATGAAAAGATGCGTTTTTTCAAATAGGGTATCTACTGTTCCCCAGAAAGGCTTAGACATTCAATAAAAAATCAAATTAAGGTATGTCACCAAAGTAACCTAATTAACATAATTTATTTCACATGCCAGAAAACAAATAGGATCTAAGATATTCCTGTTCTATGATAAACAGTTCCATTTAACCTACATATTTTTATATAAATCACCAATGTGAGAATACTCTAAAAGCAAAGGTACATGGAATTCATATGCTCCGATCTTTTGTTGTTTTGTTAAAATTTCTAAATAGCTCAGCTTTCAAACCTCGTGTTTTATTATCATTAGAAAAGCCCATTTTCACCTTTACCATAGATGTGAGAATGTTTTCTGAACTATTTGCTTGGGCTTGCCATACATGAAACAATAGTTCCCTCTTCTGGACTGAGGTAATGTTGCAGTTATTGCAGAGAAACTGCTGCAGAATGGAATTCCTGTTGACGTTTACTGAGGGTTTAGGGGTTTTTTCCTAATTAAATAACCTTACAGTAACATGAAAATCCTTAAATTCTATACACAAAGAAGTCAAGCACATAAAGAAAGAGAGGTGAAGAAATCAATGAAGTATTGGATCTTGGGGTTTTGCATTCAATTTCTGCTGAAGGCACTGATAGGTACAACAGCTCTAAGTAAGGATCTGTCACAATATCAATAGCGAAACATGAATTCCCTGGAATGCATTGACTCCCAAATTCTCAGTGTTTAAAAAAAAAAAAAAAAAAAAACCACAACTGTACAAACTGCTGAACTGGAAGGACGAGTTTATTTTAAACAAGTCTTTAATTCAGTGTCTTGTGCTTTTGGACCTCAGCATGGATTATATAACTAAATACCAGCTACAAACTACATTAGAAATAACCACTCACCGAAAGGAGAATCACCAAACAAAGAAGGTAAGACAGAAAAATCTTGAGGGCCTTGTAAGAAACTATGGACTAGGATATTGTTTATTAAGATTTATGTTAAGCATAATGTAAAGACTAGGCGCCAGATATCCAGGATGCCTCTTGTGAAAAATAAGATAACCGCCAGATGTCCAGGATGCTGCTTGTAAAAGAGAAGATAACCGCCAGACAGAAACAAGACAGACGACCCCATATAAAGATATATGAGTAAGGGGTTAACACCTCCACTACTTCATAAACACGAAAGTAAAAAGTATAAAAAAGGACTGTTTAAACTGCTCAGGGCGGCAGTTGGCAGAGCGCAGACTCCCCTGCCGTCCAGCGCTGTCTTTGCTCATATTCTACTTGCTATAATTAATAAAATTTTAATTGGATTATGATCAATTGTGGTCTCAATTTATAACAGCCTGAATTCATAAAACAAAGTGGCCCCTCAAAGACACCAATCCTCATCTCCACCTTGAGCAAAGCATTAGGAAACAAATTTGCAAAGGAGCACAAGCATCTCTCCCAAGTTCCAGGCTTTTGTTCGCAAAAAGCAGCCCAGAAGAGTAGATTATGCAGGACAGATGAGCTGAAACACCTGAGGAATTTGTAGCTGAAGACAAATGACAGCTACACAATCTTGCAAACAAATGGTACTGAAGTCCCCTCTGGAACAACACATACAGAGGATTTCACATGGCAAACCTTGCTTCACAGACCTCCATGATTCTTGTCTTGGCTGGCAAGGAAAGCCTGGGAAAACTGACAGCCTTCACAGAGGTTTCCTTGTGCCCTGAGAAAAGCCGAGGACAGGCAGGTAGGTGTGAGAGGTGCTGCTGTGGCTATCACGCAGCCTCGCCTCGGCTGCTTTCCCCCAAGGGGCCATGCAGGGAAAGTGTCTCTGGCCAGGGCTGCCTCAGTGGAGGTGCCAAGCAGACAGACCCCGAGAGAGGGGCTGGCCAGGAGCCCATGGGCTTTGAGGTCAGGGTGGCTTCTAGGAAGGGTCTTCCACCCAGACAAGGGCAGGGTCTCCAGTGGGGCGAGCGGGCGAAGGGACTCTGTTCCCTAAACAGCACTTCCTCCCTCAGGTGGTGGGCAGTGGCGGGGGACTTCAGGGTGCACAAAATTACAGGCTGGCCTCCTGAAGTGCTCCAGGGATCACTGGGTCCCTGACCAGTCCCAGCAAGCCTGTAAAGAAGGGACGTCTGTCAAACTCTGCTCCTTTGCTGATGGCTGTACTGGCCCAATGATGTCAGGGGGGAGCGAAGGGCTGCAGCAGCAAAAGCAACATCCCCTACACCAGGACGGGGAGCCTATGCATGCCCACCCCTTTTCCTTCTCCATGTCATTCTTCTTCTCTTCCACTCCTTTTCCTTTCCCCTTGCCTTTTCCCCACCCCACAGTCCCTGCTCGCCCGCAGCCCTGGGAGACAGGCCCTCCTCCCTGCTCCAACATGGTGCCTTCAGGTTGCACCAGGTACACAGAGTGCGCACCCCCCAACAAAATACCTTCGATCCTCTGCATGTGGCAGGGGCAGGAGTTGTGTCACAGCTCAGGAGGCCCCTCTGAGGGCTCCAGTTACCACCTCTTGCCTACCATCAGCCCCGCCTCGTCTGTCTTCACAGTGTGTTAGAGCCCAACTCTCTCCGTTCACCTACCTGGCGAAGCCCCCCGGGGCCTGGCCCACAGGCTGGGCAGGCCCTGACAGCCAACACCATCGTCCCCTGGCCTGGCACTGGGGCCTGACACCTCACTTCTGCCCCAGGCCTGGCCTCAGGTTGGCTATGGCACAGCAGTCACCCTTCCCAGGCCATACAGGCAGGCCTAAAGCCATGGCAGGGCCTCGCACAGGCAGGGAGGCCATCGCTGGCCTTCACCCAGGACTGATGGCACACACAGGCTGCAATGCTGTGGCCATGTCCCTGCACTTCCCACCCACCTCCACACAGATGGTGAGGATCACTTGACCAAAACACCCCCAGCCAGAGATTGCTCGAAACAGCCCCTTAGAATCATGGAGAGGTTTGGGCTAGAAGCAACCTTGAAGGTCATCAAGTTCCAACCCCCCTGCCATGGGTAGGGACACCTTCCACTCACAGCTCACAGCTCCATCCAGCCTGGTCTTGCAAGCTTCCAGGGACGGAAAGCATCCTCTCTTTGAAATAAAAGTGCCTCATTGAAAGGAAAGAGTGAGACTTTGCAGAGGTTCACATGGACCTGGGGAGAGCAAAAGCTCTAAATTCAAGTCCAGCTCTAAAGTCTACAGTCCAGTAAATCACAGTCTCTGTTATATATCAGAAAGTTTTATTTAATACTCTGTGAACTCCAAATGTTCACAGTGTATCAGGAAATTTGCCCAGAGCCTGGGAAGTATGCCCTTCTAGCTAGGCAGGCAGAAGAACAGATATGCTCGACTTCAACTTTTTCTGTGCTTGATTCATTTAATTATTGGTTGCAAAAAAACCACAGTGAACTTTATCAGGAAACCAAATTAATTACAAGGGAATTAAAAATTCTTTTTCTTAAAGGCTCAGATAAAATCACACAAAAAATATCTGCAGGAACATCTTTGTGAAAACTGAAGAGAAGAATCCATGGCCCCAGCCCCTGGCAAAAAAAAAAAGCTTCTTGCAATGATCAGGTTGCCTCTGGAACTCTCCACCCTTACGCACACATGTTAGTCTTGCTGCTAAAATGTTCCTAAACATGTTGCGTCAAAAGAAGATGCACAGAAGCTGACATAGAAATGAGGCTGTTAAGACTGCATTAAGCCAAAGAAGCTGATTGGTTCTCTAAAGACCATCAGTAGTAAGTAAGGTTTGATTCAAAACACGTTACCTTCTCATTTGGGTGATTTTACTCTACAGACTATTCCGCACACCTGTGTTTTCTATTCCTTACTCATGTTTGCTCACATATGCATTTGTATATTGAGTCCTGCTGAAATATGGAACCAGTGCAAAGATTTGACTTTGGCACTTAAAACATATACACCCAAAGATGAGCTAAGGTACTGCTGCTATTTTCCCAAAGGTCTTGCAAGATCTGACCAAATATGTCCATGTGGGTCAAGATGGTGAAAGTATAATGCAGTAAATTAAACACAAAGCAGAAAAGTTCTGTAGCCAGAAGCACAGTCACTCCGTCTAATCTGGATGGAAGAATGTAGCAAGCACCACTTATCCAAGTTCTCCTGTTAAAGGAAATAAAAACTGGACTGACTTGAACCACCTCTAATGCCCCTCACCCATGCCGTCCATATCTGATGACTGAGTGCTGGGAAAGATGCAAAATAATCATAACTCCATGTGCTCTTAAGCCTCTTCCTCTGTGGATCCTCAGGGTTGTTTGTGGTTGGATAAGAAGTAACTGGATGTGCAAATTTCTACTGAAGAAAAAACATGCAAAAAGAGGAGAGAAAAATCAGGAGAAGAAACCATCTTGACTTAAGCACACATTCCTTTTAAGAACTCACTTTAACAGATTACTGTGCATCATTTATTGCAAATAGGGATTTGAAAAGAACTGGGCATAGCATTATTAGCCATGTTATGGCACTGAAAAATGAAGTTCAGAAACTTCTTCTCTGCTTCTCCACAAGGAGCTTAATCAGGAGAGGTTTCTTTGCTGACAAAACCAGCAATTGTCAGTAGCTCAGACAAGCAGGGTTTTAAGCGTGGTAGCTCCAGCCATGTGGCCTTGGTCCCAGCCTTGTCAGGGCCAACTAAAAGGGGGTTTCCTGGATGCACATGAGCCACTCAGGACCACTAGAAGGAAGTGAGAAGTGACAAGCAATAAGAGGAGACTACTGGCCACTACAAGGATAGAAGCCCTGTATCTGCTGACCAGATTTATCATCTAGGGAGGTTTGCTGCTTGCCTGGGGCTCTCATTAAGGATGCTGTCCAGAGGCTATCAAGGCTCATCTGGCTCTGTACTATGCAGTGCTGGTTTTCCACGTATGCACCAAAGATTCTGCCAGGGTGACTTGAGATGTATCAAGTGTGACTAGCCAGGGGCACTGCTTAATGGCATGGGCACCCAAGTGTTGGTTTTCTCCATCAGGCCCAAGGAGGATTCAACAGATACTATAGGTGAACCACTGGTCGCACAGCTGCTGTTCATAGCAGGCTTTTGATTTCCACAAGCACAGTAGCCACGGTGAGAATCTTAAGAGTTTCACATACACCTAAGGCAAGTGAAAGCTGGCAGAGAAAAATGGGTACTGTTGCGGTGGATATCTGCTGTATATCAGAAGAGGGAGGACCAGGTTAGGGAGTAGTTCAATGCCCTGGATGTATACAATAAGAATAATAAGAAACCAACAACCTTGCATGTATCAAAAAGTAAAACTCTAAATATATTTATTATTCAGTTACATTTGCTTTTCATTGCACAAATTTGGTTTTTATCCCCACGTTTTACAGTTTTTTACAAAGCTGTTAGGAGTTTTAGAAACTATTAAAATTATCACTTAAGTCTATCTAGGCACAGTTCATTAACGCATAACTCCATTTCCTCCATATTTTTTCTCTGTGTGAAAGATTTATGGTTGCATTTATGCTCCAAATTGAAATACAGTTCACAGCTTACACTTTTACGGGCATACTGTCTAAAAAAGAAGTTTTGATTAAATAGTCTTACTTTATCAAATGTTGCCAGCAAAGCCTAAATGAAAGCAACTTCTTTTCCAGAAATGCTGAAATCAACACAACCCTAAGATAAGAACCATGGCAGCTGACCATTTACTATGCTAACCAGTCACAGGATAACAAAGAAATGGTCCATAAGAGGATTTTAAAATCCTGCTAAATGACTCTGACTTGGAAATAATTTAAATAATTTATTCTGTATGAAAAATAAGAAAAAAATGCAGCAAATAAAACACATATGGTGACAAGGATGTGTCATATCCCCTGGACTGTCAAGGCTGTGTCAAGTGCTCTCCCTTCTGATAATGATAGCTTGAAAACTAGAGTGTCATGTCCCCGGGGCTACCCTCTGTGACAATGGCTTTGAAGTTAGAAGCTGTCAGGCCTGTTTGACATGGCTAAAAAACTGTGAGCTTCTTGACTTCTTACATAGCTCTTCTCTTTGGTGAGAAAGCCTGACCACTTCTGGTGTAAGATTCATGTTTGGGTTAAAGCTTTGTATCTGAGGTGAGATGCTTCTGCATGTAACCGCATACTGCAGAGTGTTCCTAGGGCACAGGAAAGTCCACTCTAGAAGATCTGAAATGAGCTGAAGTTTGTTTCAACAACTTTGTTATTAATATATTCTTTTTACAAAAAGAATAGTGTTAAGTAAGTGGATGATGCTAAAGGACTCTTCCTGAAGAACATGAACAACTATCCCCTCTTCGTAATGCTGCAGAAGGAAATTATAGTATTTGTGACTTTGTAGCACCCACATCTGTTGTTGGTATTTAGAAATGAATGAAATATTTTTGAAAGCTGGATGAAGTCTTTGCATAAGAGCAAAAGGCATGACAAAGTCTTTGTGTGATTCTCATACATGAGTATTTAGAGCCCACGAGCTCCCTGCTGGCTATTGCCTTCAGGGATAACCAGAGGGGCATCTCACATGAGCACAGGCAGTGCACAGCCTTTTGTCCCCTTGCTAAGGAGTCCTGTTTGTGGACATTTCATAAGAAGGGGTTTTGTGTTTGGTGGTTTTGGTTGGTTTTTTCAGACTTTGGGGAAACAGGCTTCAGGGAACTAGCAGGGCATAGTATTCATTCCTGCATTTGTCACAACAGAGGTGCACAGTTACAGGTTAAACAGCATTTGCTTGTTCTGGTTGGGTTTAAGATATCTCCATAAGCTGTGCATTTGGGGCAAGGAAAAATGTTCCCCCTCCAGTGCTGATGTGTTGCTCAGACCCTGGGACAACTGACAGTGCACTCCTACCCCACACCGTGGGAATAAATGAGAGAAGACCCCCCAGGCACGGATGAGGCAGGCAGGTCTGTGTACTACCCCTGTTGCTGTCACTGGCCCAGCTCAGCACACTGCAGACAGACTGCATAAAGCTGGTCACAGGTGCCAGCCCTGAAGCCAAGGATGGGACCTGCATCCTGCAGCTGCTCTTGCCCTAAGTAAAGGGCTGGGGAAGGCAGTGAGCTAGAGAGCTGGTGCAGAAGGGCACAGATGAGTGTGGCTGCCAGGCTTGGGGAGGCAGGGCAGCCCTGGAGGATGCAGGGAACTGGGCAACACAGCTGGGAGTAGGGATTCTGCAGCTGCAGGTGGCTGCAGGCACAGGACAAGGCGCTGGCACCTGGGAGCTAATGAAGCAGCAGCTGCAGGCACAAGGACAAGCAATACTCCAGCAACTGGGGAGGGTTGTGCCTGACCAGCCATGGTCCTACAATCCTCCTGTGGTTGACAACACACTTGTAGCACCAGTGCTGAAAGGTCTGCAGTGGGTCAGGCAACTCTTCCCTCATCCTTTTAATGCCTCTTGGCAAACACCCCACTGCCAAGCCTGTGCAGCTTTAAATGTTGTCCTTATTTGTCTGATGAGCACCGCAGGACCACAGCTGACTGTGGCTGGTCTTTGGCAGAAGGAGTGAAAGAAGGCCACTGACCCAAAGGACCCAAAAACTGCACCTGCAGCTTCTCTGGTGAGAATCAGTCCACACCACCACCCCTTTGAAGTAAGACCTCCAAACACCAACTTCCCTTTACCTATCACAAAAGTGCTGCCATCGGCAGCCCCAGTGCAGCCTCCCACTCACAGCAGGACTATCCCCAGAACATGGGCAGGGTAGCCATGACTTTGCCTAGCCACCCAGATGTGGGGCCAAACCGAGGCAGGAGGGGTGCATGAGGATCACTTTGGAGCTAGAGGTGCCTCTGAAGCTCAGCTGCAGAGTGGTCTCCCAGGGCAGGAGGGCAGCAGCCCCAGGAGCTGCACTGCTGTATCCAGGAGTAGGAAAAGAAGCTGGCAGCTGCCTTCAGTGTCCCATTCCCTTGTCATGTGGAGGGGCAGCAAAACAGGTTGTTCCTAGAGCTTAACAGGTGGCTTCTCCAGACCAGAAAAGCAAGATTTTCCAAAGTCTGTCACTGGCAATAATGCATGAGCTTCTGACACAAAGTGCATGGGCAAGCAAAGGGAGCCTGAAGAAGCACAGCAAGTCCATCAAAAACTGTCTGGTGATGATTAGGGAAATGTGACCACCACAAGCCAGGGAAGTCCATGCTGCCTGAAGCATCAATTTTTCCCCCAGCAAAAACCCTAGGAGGAGTTATCCACAGGAACTGGACTCTGCTCCAGCGGCCAGGGGTGCAAAGAGCTGCAGGCCAGCACCCTCAGTAACTGCCTGTGTCCATGCAGAGGTTTCTGAGCTCCAGCTCCAGCTGTTTAATTTGGACATCTCTCTGGTTTACCAGCTCACGTAGTCTACGGATTTCTTCCTGTTGCCGATAAAACATCTGCAAAAGCTGTAAGAAAATCACATTTTATTTCCTTTACACTAACAAAACACAGACTTAACCTGTCAAATGCCACCAGTTCCATCACATCATTTCTGAGAGAAAAAGTATCTAAGGAGAAGGCCTTCAACCAACAGACTGAACATCAGCAGTGCTCCTGCTGTCCACTAGCCTGGGCTATGAGTTCGGGTGTTTCTCAGCACCATTTTATAACGATACATCTGCTTAATTCAGTGGAAAAGTTCAAATAAAATAATGTTCATACAACCGATCCCTCAAAGACAGTCTAAACACAGACAGTACCTGGAGTCTCAGTTCCTGGATCTGCCACATCTCCTACTCTGACCTTGAGCAAGTCCTTTTACTCCCTTTCTCTTTTTCCTGTTGATCATGCTCTGCCCTCTCCAGCTGGGACCAGGGACTACTATGGCCTTTCAATTGTACACACAGCACAGCACCCAGCTCTGCAATGGCTGCTTCTGTAACCTCGGGGCATCAGCTCAGAAACATGGAGAATATCATTTTCCACACCACAGGGAAATCTAGCTGTGGAAATTCCTGTCCTATCAAGCTGCAGGGCTATTCCTGTCCTATTAAACCTTGCAGGGCCTAAGCACAGCTATAGGAAAGAAATCCTTCCGGGGTTCCTAAAGGCAAACAAGTCACATGTACTCGAAAACGTCCCTGAGCTGCAGCAACAGGGAGTTTGCAAATCACCACAGAGATCTACCATTGTACAAGCTTTGGTTACTACACGTGGATGGTGTCGGCCACAGCTGAAGAAATGATGGAGCTGCCAGGACCTTTTCTGGAGCCATTCTCAGCAGCAGGCTCTGACACGCAGCCAGCCTCAATGGCACTGCACTGCCAAGTTGTCCCCCAGCAGTGAGCTGCCGAGACAGGGGCAGAGCCAGCCCCTTTCGCGTGTCAGGGTCCACAGTCAGGTTAGGTGCTTAGGACTACGTGAATATGCCATGGGCCAAGGCAGCAGGGTGCACCCACTCCTTCTGCAGGCATCACTGCTGCCTCACCAGCCTCTCTGAATGCAGCTCTCATAGAAGTCTTAGACTGCATAAACCCCCTTCTCTTCTCCAGAACCTTGAGGTCACAAGAACCTCCTTGTCCCCAGCCAGCCATCAGCAGGCCTGTGCCACAAGAATGCCTAGGTAGTGGGAAGACTAATAGTTACCTGCTTTACAGACACCCACAGCTGGGGTACTACTGGGCAACATTTTTGCTCCCTGTGTGGCAGCCAGGGCATGCAGAGCTTTTGTGCCCACAAAGAATGAAGAGCTCACACTGGCCCAGGTCTGCCAAATAAGTCTTCCCCGGATTCTTTCACCTTGTGAATACCATCCTTTTGCAGCTGACTCTGGGCATCCCCCCACAGCCACAGCCCTTCACCCCAGATGTTCACACCTCATTTTCAGTTTTTGGTGGTGGACACTCAAATACGTCAAAGCCATTGGAGAGGCACATTTGCTCATTTTTCAGCAACTTTTCCTCCACTTTCAGCTGTTTTCTACTGTCTTCAGTCTCACTTGGCTTCTGCATGTCCTCCAGTGGCATCCTTCCTCCCTGGTGCTGGCTCAGGTCAGTAGTTTTCATGACTGGCTCTGGCTCAAGAAACTGTGGTAAGGAATTCACAGTTCCAGAGCCTGGTCTCAAGGATACCAAGAGAGGCCCTAGGAAGGGAGGCAGGTGACAGGTTATCACTCACAAACCACATTCAGAAATCAGCGGTAAGCAATTCATGAAAACAACCTGCAGGGATAAACATGAAGGCACTTGACTGCAACAGCTTCCAGAGTTCACAGTGGTAAATATTTTCACCACCAAATTATTTCAGCTTACAGCCATATTTGTTATGTCTCTCCTTTTCCTCCCTTCCTCTTTCTCTGGCAGTTAACAGGCCAGAGAGCCAGTGGCAGCTTACCCAAGCCCTGGGAGCTGAAGGGCTGGGGAGCTCTCCATGTGCTGACCTTTGTTAACTCCGTTCAGCCACTCTTGTGCTGTCAGCGATGGCTGGGTTCCTGTGGTCAAGGGGTAGATGTCTTCTTGGTATGACTCCGACTGCAAGCAAACAGAAGTTCAGAGTCACTGTATCAGTGATGTTTTGGCTTAGAGGGACCATACCGGATTGTGGTAGAGAAAGTTTGTTCCATCTCAGCACAAGGGAGTGTCATGAGCACTCACTGGCATGGACATAAAATCTTCTCATCTGCCCCAAGCCTCTCTCCTCCTCACCCCAACTCAGAAGAACTGCACCTGAAGGTCTGTTTCAGTTCCTGACAGTAAGGTCTTTACACACCCAGACAACAGACTGGGGGAGGTTGGTTACAGAGGCTCTCATGAACTCAGCATTCCTGAGGATGAAGTGAATATGAAGGATGGACACAAGTCTCAAATCACCAGCTGATCATCAGCTGACAGAAACTGGACAAGGACATAACATTGGAGGTACATGCCTGATTGGTAGTTGCAATGAGCGTTATCTCTGCTGTCTCTCTGAATTCAAGGCACTCATACCTTCCGATGTTTCTGGAAGTACAGGGCACATACTGGCATTTCCAACAACCTTTGCTCACACTGTCACACGGAAGCTACCTTGGCTAACTACAGGTTCATGACCTGGGTCATTCTCCAGCCACACCAGCTCTAAGACTTACTTCTACATCATGCTCAGTGCAATGGGTCGAATCTTACATGCTGCAGAACAACTGTCTGTAACACAGCTACAGCCAATGGGTAAAGACCTGGGAACCCATCGTTCCCTTTTTCCCAGGGTCATTCTTCTTCCTTACCCAAGGAAATTTTCATGTCACCCAACATCATCCCCAATTCTTCCCCCTTCTCTTTTGTCATTATGTCAAACAAGTGTCAGTAAGGAATTTTACAGCCAGGTGGCTGACCTGACAGAGAGATTCCTTGTTGCACAAAGCGCAGCAGATCAATGAGGATGTCTTAGAAAGTTAGCCACTACACAGAGACCTAACTCTTGAGCTACTCAGCCAGGGTTTGTTGGCAGGGTTGCCCCACAAACTGATCAGCTTTGTCCCTCAGACCAAGAGGGAGAAAATGCCTTGTTCTACCTACTCCTCTGCCCCTGAAAGTCACAGAGAGGAGACATTGTCCTCTTTCTCACTGATATTTGTCCCAGGTGTGAACATTATGAGGTTAACTTACCCGTCGAGGCACAATCATGGAGATGGGCTCAATCAGGCTTTTAGTTGGGATCAGTTTGTAGAAACGGAAAATCTCACAAGCTGACACTTCAAGGCCTCTCTTTGGCATCATTCCTGGTGGGACAGCATGAAACAAAAGGGGTATAAATCTCACTAGGGAAGTTAATGTCATCCACCGTGGAAAAAGGGTCACTAAACAACAAAAGGAGTCACAGCATCAGCTCCACAGCAGCATGGTATGAAATCTGCACTCAAAACTGGCTCAGTGGCACAAATGACAAGACTAAATCATTTTTTTACTGTCAGACCACTGAGTTACACATAGGCTCTGTAGTTTTCATGCTAAGCTTCCTGTTTCTTATTTATCTAAATGAGCTGCAAATGGAGTGACCAGGACTGAGCAGAACTGGCAAGTGATGCCACAGGATTTGACTATCAGGGTCACCAGAAAGGGATTTCACGACACCTAAACAACACCAGAACAGCTATATGAGTCAGGCTGAAAGCCCTTCCAGCCCAGTATCCTCCCTGTAACACTGTCCCAAAGCAGAATGGACTATGAGAAGGGTGTGAACACCTACCCTGTCAGACAGCACCACTTGTGTTTCAGGGACTGGCTAAGCCACACAAGGTCTCTAAGTATCTGGAAATCTCAGTGGATTTCGCTCATGAGCCTGTACAGTCCAAAACCTATATCCATGTTAACTCCCTTAACAAAAGAGATGACCTCTCCTTGCAGACCTTGCTTCACGGTGTCCTACAAGGAGCTTTGTTTTCTACTGATACCTAATGACTTCATTAAACAGTAGATTCTATGTGAAGGACTGTTGCTCCTTACATTATGCATTCATCCAAACGTGAATCTAAACTCCACTCCTCTGCACTGTATTTTGTTTTGGCAATACTGGAAAAGATGCTTTTGTGCAATATCATTAGCAGTGTGTTCGATCAGCAGAACAGCTCAAGTTAAGGAAGTAGATTTGATTCACTCCAGGCTTTTAAAAACACTTGTACAATTCCTTTTCATGGAATGATTTTTAAAAGAGACTATGACAACGTAAAATCAGGATACTGTGAATTGGAAAGATTTTAAAAGCAGAATAATAGAGAGATATTCCAGTGAAGTTTTAAATAATTTATTCCTTTCCAATAACAGGTTTTTTGAAGGAGCCCTGCATGCACAAAATCCAGCGCTGCCAATGTTCTGTAAGAATAAGAGTGTCCACAGGTACTGTGGAGGGGTGGCAAATGAACCTAAAAACACATCAGTCTGTAGAGGGATATGGCTTACAGAGTAGACTGGAGAAGGCTCAAGAAAGGGCTAACACTAGGGTCTGAGGGCTGAAAGCCACATTCTATAGCCTGAGTGAGTTAAACTGGGTAGTATGCAGACAGGTGAGTAAACAAGGGTCTTCAGTGGAGGAGAGGTTACCTAATCATAGCAGGTCTATCTCTAAATGGGAAATGCCAGTACAGGAGAAGGTAGGCAAGTGATAAGAGTGAAGGCATTAAGATGTGGACCACCCATTACCAGATAAATCCCACAGTGGAAACAATGTCAACAGAGTTCATCACCAAAAATCTCAGAGTAGATTCACAAAGAGCAAAGAGCATGCTCCATCTTTAAATCCAGACTACCCTCCCTTCTACCTTGACCAAGTATGTGAGAGGGGATGAGTCAGTAAAGCTTCCCAGCCCATGTTCTGCTGGTCAGAAGGGACCCTTCCAAGCTGTGACCCTGTGATAGCACCTGTGATATATAGGTGAGCTGGGCCAAGCTGACTGTTGTGCACCAGTAAACCTTGGTGGAATTCGACATGCTCTCTTTTCTAAATGTTATTTTGGATAGTCTTGGACCCTGACAGCCTCTAAAACAAAAAAGCCACCATCCTTTTGTAATGTTAGACATATGCTGCCACTCACCGATTCCTTTCTGTGGTAAATGAGAACGATACTCCATCAGGTAGTTCAGGTATGGTTTCTCAGGGCTTATCTCATAGTACCGTATATTTCCATCACCCTAAAGGCAAAGAAAATGAACATAAGCCAGGCTCTGCTGTTCAGGAGGAGGGTCTGAGAAGAATGCCTGGCCCCAGAAGCCATGCAGGGTCAAGAATGAACCAAATATAGCCCTCAAATTCCTTTGTGGAAAGGTTAGGGCTCTGCAGTGTACCACCCCATATTAAACAAGGTATGTCTGCAGTGGCCTGATGCTGCAGCGCCTTCAGGCCCCACCTCATCAGCCCATATCCTTGGATTAACATGCTTCGGGAGCATCTTTGAGTACGTCTTGGTGCAACCCAGGCAGGGAGAAGAATCAAACAGGCCAGCGTTTGCTAACACAGAAAGCACTTACCTTTCCCACAACATAAAGCATGTGTGTGTCTGAGTCATAGAAGGGAAACAGGAGTCCTGAGGAGCCATCCAGGTCCTCCTCCAGTAAAGGCACAGAAAGGTCATTCTGGGCAGGACACAGGAAAAACAGACAGCTGTGATCACCTGTCCATCACCTCAAGTCAGGGACACCTTACCTGGATCCCATCTGGCAGCAGCATATGAGCATAGCTTTAAAACGATACTAGGCCATGGCCAGCTGCCCCAAGCAGAGGTCACACACAGACTTCTTCAAAGCTCTGTGGGTGGCAAATGGGCACTCTGTCCCTGGTTCTTGACTGTGTGCAGCACCTCAGGACATCAGTTTCTACCACTAGAACATCTCAGGCACCTGATGACATTCCAGAGGTAGCTACAATAAGAAACACTGCCTGCCTCTATGTGGGCCACCAGCCTCAGGGAGATGGAGGGGCCTTTGGGGCACCTCTGCATTGCACACTGAATTACTCGTGTTCCCTCACTACCTCTAGTCAGGGCAATATCTCCACAACAGTGCACCAGCCACCACAAGAACAGTCTACATCAGCCAAGCAGTCTCCAAACTGCTCAGTGGGAAGGTGCCCATTGCAAGGGCAAAAGCTCCCATCGGCCTTTTGCACGCAAGCCATGTAGGAGGGCGTAGCACACCACACCATACACAAGGCTGGCATGTCTTATACAAAACCATCCCTGCACTGCTGAAGAGAGCGATGTCAGGAGGACCAGTGGGGCAGAGTATTGTGTCCCATGGCTGCCATTGTGGCTATTGTCACATTAATATGTATTTAGCTTAGGGTTAATACATACTTTGTCCTGCAGAACTGTCCAGCTGCAGGCTCCAGAAAGCCAGAGCTTCTGTTTAGATGCCATGATGACAAGAGTGGACATGGGCCTCAGAAAGATGCCTGCTGGGCAGGTCCTGTGTCAATGCTTGTCCCTAAGGAGGCTGCACATACCTGACCTCACAGGCCTTCCCACTGTGTTCTCAAACTACGTGTGGCCAGCTCCTCCAGCACCTCTGAAGGCAGTGAAACCCTGATGTGAGACTCGTGTTGTGTCAGAGCACTGCTCAGGTTTGTGGAAACCCTTCAGACAGTAGCACAGTACTTTGCCACTCACATAGGCAAAGAAGCCATGTCTAAAAATAGACAAATAGCAAATCATAGACCTGGTCTACCAGCTTTGCCTGATACAAAGGGTGACAGCACAACAAGGCAAAAGAATGTGCTACAAGGTGAGAAGGGACAAAGTTAGACGCTGACAAAGGGAAAGCATCTCACTACATTTGAGAAAGGTAGAGAAGAGCAGGGTTTCATAAGGCTAGCAGCCATCACGATAGGAGATCATGTCTTGGAAGTGACCAATAAGTGCTACCTCAATACTCTACTATCAAGAATCATCAGAAATTAAAAACACCCCACATCTTTTTCTCCATTAAGGGCTTCACCTGGGTATACTGTGGCTAGAGCTCATTTCTTTTTCCAGTACCAGTAACAATTTGCCAGTAAGGCCAGTAAGAGCTGCTTTTAAGTCAGAGCTACAGAGAAGACTCAAAGGTCCTTTGAATGAATTCTTCCTGTTGCAGGCACTGCATTCTCTCTGTTCTGGTGGATTTCTATGCTGAAAGTTTTGAAACCTTCTTCAGAAACTCATATTCAGTTAACAGTGTCACAGCAGTAAGACCTATCATCCATTAAGAATTTGACAGATCACTTATAAATTGCTGTTATAAACCAATGCTTGGGTATTTGGCAGGTGGAAAAGTTAAAGTGAGAGCAAAAGAGAGAAAACTGAAGCTGGTATTGTTAAGATTGCTGGTCCAACTCACTTGATCCCATAATGCAATTTGCCTATTATTCCACCGAGATGTTCCAGTAGAGAACAGCTTGTTCACGTTTCCAAGGAACAGGACTTTATTGACTCTGTGAGATTTGTAGCTGGCTTCCTATAGAAAAAGAAGGGACAAGATGTGAGTAAGAGACATCACCTGTTGCATAGCTACATTAAATGTTACATGAGACCTCTGATTCAATCACATCTGAAAGACCTACTTCAGCCGGGTTGAACTACAGTGAGCAGGATTTCATGGGGATCCTGGAAAGGTGGCATAAACTCTTCAGGACTATTCCCAAAAGCCCAATCAATCTCTATCAATTCACACATCTGTAAGAGGGCAATCCCTATTAATGGTAGGCAAGACTTTCTATGACACAAATGTGTGCAAATACCTGTGAAATGCAGTTGGCTTCACCTTACCAACAGAAAAAAAGTACAGGCAACAAGAACAACTGTGGCAGTGGGACAAATGTACACTTGCACCCGCCTGTCCACCTGATCTCTACAAGACCTCCCAAGGCATCCCACAGAGGACTGCAGGAGAGAATTATGAAAACAGTGCACTTCCAGGAAGGGTCTCAGTAAGGAGCAAGGTAGTAAGACGCAGAAACCCTTTCTTCAACAATGACAGCGTTCTATGAAAAGTAGAACACAATAGCACCATCCAGTGCCTTGGACAATGTGGGGCACAAATGCATCTCCTTTAATGGCAATGAATCTACCCAGAAGAGGAAACACTCCAAGGGGTAAGATCAGCTGGACTACAAACCTCTGAACCCAACCTACCTGTAGGACTGTTCCTCCACGAGGGTCTATCAGACGTATCTTTCTGTCCCTACAGGCTGTGGCAAGGAGACTGCCATCTGTGTTGAATGACATTGAGAGGACTACATCTTTGTGAGCATCGAGGACCTTCACCGGGTTTGAGATGACAGCTTCCTTGGTGTCAAGGTTCCAGATCATTATCTGGAGGAAAAAAAAGAAAAAAAAAAATCAGCCCTTTGCTACCTGGCCAACTGGGGATTCTGTGTACCCTATTCACTTATTCTTCTCTTCTCTACATGTACAGGTCTTAGCACCATAAGTGGATGCTCTCCACCATTTAAAACAATTCCTGGTCCTTACAACAATATATCAGGGATGTAGTGTTTGCTCGTAAAGTCCAATATTCTAATTTTCTTTGCAGACACATTTTATATGCAAAAAAGGCCAGCATCAGTGAAGATATTTGCAGATGAATGACATCTGCAGAACAAGAATGAAGCCAAACAAAAGTGCATAACTTTACATATTGTATCCAATCCAGTAAAGGAGAAGGGCAGAGCAGACTGAGGTTCATCAGAAGACTAGAAAACCAACAAGTCCTTTTGACCTTGTAGCAATGTCCTTTTGCTTTTGAGGTCACCATGGAATTTCCCCATGAAGAAGGCTTTTGAAATCTGTAGTATTATCATACAGCTGGAAATTAAAACAAGTTTCAAAACACCCTGCCAAACAGAGTGTCCCAGAAGGAAAGCTCCACAGAGAACAGACCCACCTTGTAGTCATAGCCAGAGCTGAAGAGGATGTTATTAGCAGTGGGATGCCATTCAATGAGGCCCACTCTTCGAACATGCCCAAGAAGTTCCTTCTTCGGACTGGTAATGTTTCTTGTTAGCAAGTGCTTGGGAATGTCCCAGATTTTAACCTGAATGGCACAGGATGGCTCTTTGTGAGATTCTTGAGTAAGGAGCTAATCAGGAACTTACCAATAGCTATTATTCCCTGGTATTTTTATTCCCTTGGTAGCGAATAGGAATGCTCCTGGCTTTATTGAATGCCAGTCCTTTAAATTAGTATCTTTACTTTTGGGGGGCCTGAAGACTCCTCTTTACCCTCCTTCTTTAGCCAGCTGTTCTACCAGTCTGTTTTAACTTGTCAATCCAACCCTTCCACCTGGCCAAGCTTTCAGCACAATTACAGAATGTTATTCCCAAGGGGAAGAAGTAAATCACAGATCTTGCAGACCTTGCCTCCTAACAAACTTTGAACAGGAACAAGCAAAGCTGAAATAAATTTCAGCAGAGTCCCAAAAGATACTACAGCAGTGATTGATCCAAGCAGTGATCCACGCAATGCTACCCGGTAAAAGAACTGAGAATTCCCCTGGTCAGATGACAGCTAGAGTACTGTTTGTCCCACAGAAAATTACACCAGTGCTGAACACTTTGTAAATGGCACAGCCATTTCTCAGAGTACACAGAGCCCACACAGGTGGCCACATGGCAGATGCCGTGAGCAGAGAGACTGGGCACCACCACACTGAAGTCACTCAACACTGGGAGGGTGTGCTGTTCCGTAACAGCTCTACCTGCAGCCCTGAGATCTTCTAGGACAATGCTGCATGAAGACAAAAGTCCTCTGTCATCCTGGGGTGGCAGAAGACAGTAGAGGAAACCTACAAAAGGGGCTGAACCTATGCAGCTAAAATGAGTCTTTCTCACACTACCCCTACAAGCACAAGTACTTAGGATGATAACAGATGATTAACCTCAATGAAAATCACTATGCTTATCATAACTTTTCTAGCACTTACTCTGAAGTAAAAGGGAAAAGCTCGTTGAAGCAGATAGTTTGTGGAAATTAGTCACATCTGCCTGAGTCTCCATTGTTTAGCTGATGAGGATCACATCTTTTTAAGCCAAAGAACAAGAGGCACAAATTCTGGGACCTGCTGGCAAAGACCATGAGCATCATTCTCAGTGTTCTCAATGGTGTTTATCCCACTGAGGAATCAAGCCCACTAGACATCTAAGGACTGTGGGGTCCAGTAGCCTCCAGATTAATTTCTACAGCAGTAGAAGGAAGCATCGTACTCTACAGCTTCAACAACTATCACTAAAGGAATGGGGCTTAGAGAGCAGCAAAGGGAAAAATAGGTTGTGTTCACACTGAGAAGAACTGCCTAGGAATGAATCATTCACTCCCCACGCTATGAAATGACTGGTGGGAAAAGCAGGGAAAAGCCCCTGGCTGGCATCTCAGGATGCATTAAATGGCAGAAATTGCCAGTGCTTAGTGTGCAGAAGAAGCAGGTCTTGGAGCCAGAGCTGCCAGGAACAATCCACAAGCTGTCTAGCCTGCTGCATCGTGAAGAAAATCTGACAAAGCAAAGCAAAATTCATAGAGTTGCCCCTCTAACGCAGTGGAGAAGATCTTCAACAAGCTGAATTCATACATGCCCAATAATTTGCCAAAAGGAACAGAAGGTGTAAGAGGATAAGCCCTCTCCCCATACTGTTCAAACTCTCAACCCTTGGTCACTTGCACTGGCCTCAGTCCTAAGCCTGTCTGAAGCAGCAGTAGGAACTGGAAAGGACACTGGGCATTCACAGGGACTATCCATCCCCTCCTGTGCCCAAAAGTACCACTCTGTGTGCTTCAGCTACACATCACAAAAGATAGCTGCGGTACCACCAACGCAAGCTCTAGAAAGGCTGGGTAATGGCCAAGAAACCGCTAAGAAATGTGGGTGATGGGAAATTTCCATTATCTTCACAGAAGTTTGTGGCCTTCCTCAAAAGTTCCAGGAAGACCCAGCCAATAAGACCAGTCAGATGTGTCCTTGCACACAAGCCAGAATGCTGGCTTATGCTAATGCTCAGAAATAGCAGAGAGCACCAGGCCTTTAACAACAGACTTCAGGAAAGGCTTTGGCTCTAATGTCCAGCCCAGTGTAAGTGATGGACAGCTCTGGGACCCCAAAAATTTCCTCACACTTCTCTCAGGACAGAGAAAGTGCTGTTATGGAGATGTCCCAAGAGTATGTCCTATCTGAGCTCTCCAGCACAGCCCAGGCCCAGACAGATGTTGACCACAAAGAGTGAGTCCAATAGCATGCACTGAGATGAGGACGGGTTGGAAGCACAGCAAATCTGAGGAGAGCTGGAAAGAAAAGAAGTTGTTCAGTATCTGGCTGCCCTTCAACTACATTGCAGGAAGGCACAAAGAGGATGGAGCCAGACTCTGGTGGTGCACAAGGAGAGCACCAAAGGTAATGGATGCAAATGGCAATAGGGACACTTCCTGGAGGTCAGACGAGACCTGTTTTCCCTAGGAGGGTACTCAACCCCTGGAATAAGGGCCCAGTGAGGCCACGGGACCTGTACTCTTGGAGATCTTCCCGGCTCATCTGGACAAGGCTTGAAGCAATCTGATTCTACTGCCCCGCTCTGAGCAGGGCTTGGATGAGGTGACCACTCTGTGGTCTAGCTACCAGGTACAAGGAAAGATAGTCATACTAAGAAACGCAGTCTGCTGTCCTCACTGCTCAGCAGGGAGGGAAGAGGTGTCCCTACACTGTGTCACTATGCAGGGGACCCCTGAGATACCAATTCCTAATACCAGATGATTATGGGAGGGTGGCGCCAGAAAAAAGAATACAGTCACAAACAGCAAGACTTCTTAGAACAACTTTTGGTGCTGAGACCAGTGACAAGCTCAGTGTTTCTGTTCTTTAGCCTGGAGAATGACCCAGTGCCAAGTTTCAGTAGGAAACTGGAAAAGAAAGCTGACAGACAGCAGCCTTTCTGTACAGACCCCAGGGTCCTGGTAAACAATAGAATAGATATGATCCAGCATCATGCCCTGGCAGAGATGAAAGCTAGCAGCATCCTTGTCTGGAACAGGAAGATAGCCACTAAATCAAGTGAAGTGATTTTCCCCTTTACTCAGCAATCATTAAACAACAGCTGGAATACTGCATCTGGTTTTGCACCTCCCAGTGCAAGAAAGATGCTGATACACTTAAGTGACTCCAGTGGAGACCACTGGGACACTCAGGAAGCTGCAGCTCTTGGCCTGTGAGGAGAAGCTGAGGGAGGTGGGCTTGCTCAGCCTGGATAAGAGACAGCTTCAGGAAAAACTGACAGAAGCCTTCAATACTTACAAGACTACTGAGAAAATATAGCCAGGCTCTGTCCTGAAGTGCAGGGTGGGAGGATGAGATACAGCGATCCCTAACTACACTGGGGAGATTCTGGCTGCATATAAGGAAAAAAAAGTCTCCATGGGAGCAATGAAGAACAGGAACTGGTTGCCCAGAGAGGTGGTGAAATCTTCTTCCCTTGGAGGTTTCCAAGACTCATCTCCACAGACCCGCACAGGACATGTGAGTAGAGACCACCCAAGCTCCCTTTCAACATGAATGGTTCTGTGATTCTGTAACTGCAGCAGAAGGCTTCGAAGCTTGTGTTCATTCCTCATCTGAGGCTCAAAAGAGAAGTCATGGTGGTGCCTTCCTGCCACAAATCCTCTCCGAGACAGCATGAGAACCTGGCATACAGGTTAGAAGATAAAATAAAACCTTCACAGGCAGCCCCGAAATCAAAAGAAGCCTTCAAAAAAGACATGAATATCCAAAGAAGCAAAAGGAAGTCACCAAACAGGAAGGACAATTCAAAGAGCCTAGATTTCCAATTCAAGAGTGATTTTTGGTAGAGCTGAAATGGCAAAGGATGTGCACCAAGCCAGGGTTAGAGGAAATAACTAGGGAAGCTTCCCTGATGCTGTGTGGCAGAGGGTGAATATACCCAGTGGGAGAAAACATGTGTGGGATCTCTGGAAAAAAGCACAGCAGTTAGTCAGATATCCTCACTCACAGAAGTTAACATCACACTTTTGTCAGACATGGAAAGTGACACTTCAATGGGTATATATGGGCTAAACTGCCCCTTACAAACATGAATTGAAACTTCCAATTATTAGTAGTTATTACTAGTTTGCACCTACACTGGAGTAAAAATATGTGACTGCATCTTAATTATACTAACTTCAGCCAAACCACTTATTGCAGAATAGTGTGACACAGACTCCTCAGCTAACCATAACTAATCCAGCATGACTTTTACAGAGAAAATGAGCACAGGAACAAGCTCAAACTTGCTCTGAAGGGAACTGATCTGAAATAGCTCTTCCAGATTACATTGTGCTGAAGCTTTTTCTGAAGTAAAGGAATAGTTTCATAGCAATTAAACTTGAATGGTCATTTCATTTTAAATTCATATTCTGTTTTTCTTATGCGAACACACCCAAAGAGATGCAAGCCCCCACAAAACAGATCTTCCTCCTCACACTGATCTCATATATGATCTGAAAGGGATCACACAGATCTGACCTTAAGAGAAAGAAGGGTATCTTCCTCTTACTTGACTTTTTTTATAAGTGTAAATATATATTAGCTTTCACATCTCATCTGTGAGCCTTTTGGTTTCTTTTTCATTTCTTTCCCAAAAAAAGCACATTCACCAGGTAATAACAGAGTACAAGCTGGTAAACTTACTGTGGCATCTTCTGAACATGAAGCTATTACAAAGTCATCGAATGGGTTCCACTTGATGTCCAGAACATTCCCTTTGTGCCCACATATTTTGGGATAATGTGGGTCAAGTTTGCCTGTCTGGAAAAAAACAAATATCATCAAACCTAAGGCGAGCCATGGAATTACGGGACATTGAAAATCCAGATTAGCTCCAGTAAGAAACCTCTTTCTGCTTGTTATGCTCCAAATGCCCTGGGTGCTCTCTGTCTGTTGAGAATGGGGTTTTGCTGTCCCTGCTAGGCAGGTCTTGACACCACTGAAAAGAAAGGAAAGTGCTCAGGCCTTCCTGAGCACACACGGCTATAAAGAAATCTGTACACATGCAGCAACTGAGACTGCTGAAGTCAGAAGTCAGTATTTGGTTCAGACACCATAGAATAAAACTTAGAGGGGAAACAAAAATTAGATGAATCTTCCACATTTTTTAAATATCTTGGGAGGAAAAAAACACCAGAATATGTCTCAGAAGACATTTCTGATAAGCGAGGGGCAGAGTGGGGAGCTGGGAGGGAGATACATGTTTTAACTTTTTTGGGGGGGGGGGCCTCATCAGCAAGCATATATTTTTTAAGCAAAAATACGTTTGTGACACAAATTACAAATGCAGTTTTTCTTTCAGCAAGCCATCCGCTTCTCTCTGATGGTGTTGAAATCCAGCCATTCACAGAATTCAATCAGCATTCCAGACTCCAAAAAGATGCCATGTTTGGGTGGCATCTTCAGTGGTAAAAATCCTGCACAAAGTGCACTAAGGAGTATTGAGGCCCTAGTGCCACATGGGGGCTGTGTTGCATCAGGATAAACCCATACAGGCGCAGTCCCTGCTACAAAGCCAAGTCGGTACATTTTTTATGTGCTAGGGAGAGTGCTGAGGATTTTATTAACATTGGAGCAGCACTTGCTTCTTCCTGTCAGGAGCAGAAGTATGGGGAGCTCCGGGAACCACCTTGCATCCCAGACATCTGTTCAAGATCAAAGCTCAATCACCTAAGAAGACAGACATAGTGACGAGCTGGTGATGCTTACCTGCTTACTTTTATCCCACCTGGAAGAATTGTAAATCAAAACGAACGCAAATGCATGCTCTACTGAAAAGCAGCCACCTCTGTTGGCATACCCCCTTGCACCTCTCCAGTGGTGGGCCTTAGGAGTGCACAGCAAAGGGGAACCAGAGTTGGCTTTAACCCAGATGTGGCGTGGCTAGGATGCAATTTTCCCAGCCTTGAAAATTTGTACAGTTTTGAATGCAGAACAAATCACGATGTGTAACTATTCTGGCTTCACTGGAAATTTTGTCACATAGACTAGGACTAACCTGCTTTAAACTGAACACTTAGAGGGCTTTGAAATGTAAAAGACTGTGCTTTTTTAGACTACAGTCTAAAACAATTCCCTTTTATAATAGCAACAATGCAAAGTGACTTGGGAAGGCAGAAGAGAGATAAAAGGCCTTTAATAAGCAGCGTTCCCCCGCCCACGGTGTCCTTTTGTAGGCTTCAGTGCTTGGTTTCAAGCTGACAACTCAATGGGCTGGGCAGCCAGCTCCACAGGGATCCCTTGATCCCTATGGGAACTCTGTCCCTCCCAGAGCTGGCTGCCTGTCTGCTCCCCACTCCATTTGGGAGACTTCCAGGCTGCCCTGAGCCCGCTCTGCCTGCCTCATCCTGCAAGGCTTTCCTACCCCCACATCCCCAGCAGGCTCAACTGGCCCTGGAAAATGAGCCCTTGCCCTCCCAACCACCAGTCTCAACTGCCCCAGTGCAGCCCTGCAGCCCTGGGACAGAGCAGGACCCACAACACATGAACCCCCAGGCTGCCAACAAACATATATGACAGGTAAGGCTGTTAGTCTTGGACACACATCTGCATGTGGAAATGAAGCTCTTCATATGCTGGGGGAAAACGCATTCTACAGACCAAAAACTATTTCAATTACTAGATATGTTGTCATTCATGCTGAGGTACCTGCTGTTCACAATTATTTGCAGAGCTTGAAAATGTGTCATTTTTCAACCACTCACTTTCTAAACTCCCAGCATTTTTTAAACGTAGCCAAACTCAGAGTTCTTTGACCAAAAAAAACCCACTTCTAATGGTACAGCTGTTAAACTCTCCCAGCAGATTTGTGCAGGGTAGATTACTGTAAGATGGGTCAGCCCTACCTCCCAGGTGTTGCCCAAAGGGCACTAACACAGTCACAGCACAGCACTCACATCTGGCGTCAGTCAGGTAAGGCCTGAGGGGTCATCCATTTCATAGTCCTCACCCCCAGGGAGAAGGGAGTGGGGTTTGTGTCTAGGAGATCTACACGATCACACATACATCCTCCCATTCACACCCAGTGCTGACACAGTGAGAGACTGCGAAGACTTGGATACAAATATCTCACTGTCTCTCAGGACTTTGTTCTCATTTTGCTATCCCTTTAATTTATACTGCAAAGGAACAGACAGATGCAGTGCCAACCAAGTCTGGTCACTGGTGAAGCAAAAAGGCAGGTCTTCGTCTTTCAAAGGAATGCCAAAAAATTGTCCTTCTGAGTCAAGATCCTTCCTTGGCATGCAGTTCATGCATCTCCCCAACACATCTGTGTCAGACACCAATCTACACCCAGGTCACACTGTGGGAAAGCATCTTATCTCCCAGTTACAGTCACTGAGGCCATGCCTTGTCTGACTTGCAGGATTTATAACGGCTTTCTGTCTGTTACAGGCACCAGGCGGTCCCTGTGGCCAAAGCCACTTCCCTCCCTGGTGAGATGTACTGCCATTTCACCCAGCTGGCTTCAATTGCACGTCTTCAGGAGGACCTAACTGACATACCCTGTGCAACTGAAGACCATTCTCCAAGTGGTAGCAAACATTCAACTAATTCCTCTTCAGGCTGAATGCAAAGGCCTGCTGAAAGGAGGGTATCTATGGCAAAGAGCTCTTTCCCTAAATAACCTCTGCTGTTCCCAACTCTGCCTCACCCCCAGGCTTTCAGAGAGGAAGAACGATGCACAAGGCAAGAAGTGGTATTTATTCAAGGAGAGATGAGAGAGCTTGGTGTCCATGACTCAGCAGGAGAGGAGCACAGCAAACAAGCAAGGAGGCACAGTTAAACAGAGTGAGGTTGAGCCTGTGTTTGAGCACATCCTCCAGGAGGAGCAGGCAGTCTCTCCAGTAGCACATGCAGAACTAACTCAAAAAGGCACTGAAGGGACAAAAGCAGCTCCCTGAGCAGGTTGTTCATCCTCCCCAAGAAGTGCATCCCTCCCTCTCCTGGTTGCCATCTCCAACTTTGGCTAAACATGACGTCCTGGCTCTTGGGCATTTCCTCCACATTGTGGCATGCTTCTGATGTATCTGCTATCTGTGAATCCAGTCAAAAGTAACCTCAATCAGCTGTACATCATGAGAGGACAATACTGTCTCAGGCACATGTCTCCAGACCAGGCTGCCTTTGGTGGCCTGGCAGCCAGGGGCATAGAGCCCAGTACACTGTTTGCCATGGGTCACCACCACAGGAGGAGGTGGCAGCCACAAATACCACCAACACAAGCACAAGCCAAAAGCTGCCGCTTTTTACCAGGTGGCACCAGTTTGCAAGCGTCTCATGAAAAAAAGTAACAGGTATCACAGCCCCCAGACTCAGGGATCCTCTTTCTGTGGGTGACTAAGGCTGCTCTCCCCCACCCAGCATCATTAAGGAACAGGTATTCAGAGAACAGCTGTATGAAGTGCAGCACGTACATATCCTTTCCCTGATCCATCACCAAAGGTCAATCCTCAAGGGATTTCCTGAATGAACTAGGGGACCTACATCTGAACACTGTAAACCAACTCCTCTCCAACTCTAGCAAAGTTGTCCTGTTTTGAACCGCTTAATTCTTCTGGGCTTATCAGCATCCAGAGCAGTGAGCTCCACATCTGAACTGCAGAAGCATTCACATCTGCTGCTAACAGTCTGCTCCTTGGTCTCCAGGATCCCCTTCACCACACAAATCAAGGAGAATGTCTCCTTATGCTTCTTCCCCAGCCTCTTCGCAGTTTTATATATCTCATTTATTTGTCTTTTTTCCCAAACTGATTGAAGTCTTTCCTCACATGAATGCAATTTCACATTTTCATTGACGTACTTGAATTATCCTTTTCTGTATTTTCTAATTCTACCATGCCTTTCACTTCTGCTGGCAGCATTTCAGATCTGGGTGGAGTATCTGAGCAGATCTTAAGAATGGAAGAATTGCTACTAAAAACTAGCCAAGCTGAGAAAGGTGAGAAGACAGAAGAATTAATAGGAAGCAGTGCAAACACCTTCAGCTCATTTTGCCCACACTTTTGAGAGCTGGGTCCCACCCAGCCCACATCCCACAGTCACCAGCTGCCTGCTTATAGATGCAGCTCTGTGATAAAGACAAGTTATTCAGCCTCAACAGATCATGGTCGAGGGGGCAGAACTGACTCAGTCAAGGAAAACAGGGTAGCGGTTAACTTTAGAAGGACTGTCTCTGAACAGCACCAGCAGAGAAGGAGCTGAATAAACAAAGTATAAAAGGGCTGGGAACTGTGTAGGTTCTTCAAGCATAGCCAGTTCGCTTTCATCCTTAGCAAATATACATTGAAAAAGTGGCATTGCAATAACAATATCAATTAACTTTTAATTAAAGGCTGAACTTTTACCTTTCATCTGTTCTGCCCTGATTCTAGAGAGTTCATAATTTCATATAGAAGTTAATCCACATTAGGGCATGCCTAATTGTTCTGAAGCAATAAACATCAGATGGCCAGCTCCTCCCTCTCATCAGATCCCTAAGTCATCAAAACCCACAAACATGAGATTTGTTTCTGAAAGGGAAGTTTTTCCAGCATCACTGCTTGAAGCTTAAGAGCTTCATAGCCTGATAATCATGCCTCCATTCTTTCACAAAGGAAAAGATAGTGCAAAACATACCACATGCCCCTCTGGTCACAGCTAAAGCCATGCCACTAAAGCAACTTTCAATTTTTGCCCTCTGTATCTACTAACTGCTTTTTTATTTGCAATTTGTCCTAGGAGACAAACATCTGAACAGCACAGTTCCTGCTGATTATACAAGAAAGGCAAATGAGATCTGAAATGAAGGAAGGTGCCAAAAAACTGTAAGGAGCAATGTTAAGTACACACATCTCGGGAATCACCTGTCAAGGCATCTGCGGCCCTTCCATCATTTTGCAATTTGGGCAACAGTATTAACTGAATACTGTCTGTGCAGTCTAGCCTCCCAGAAAACCCCTCCTCCAACCTCTTGATGTGCTCTCAAAAGCCAGCTCGCCTCAGTGGAGCTCACCTGGTGGATGGGAATGACGAGGAAGGCCCCCCCACCCGCACACTCAGTCACCACTGCAATGAAGTGGGGGTTCACGGCACAGAAGTGGTTGTCATGGACGTTGCGGGTGATGGGCACGCAGTCATAGCACTTGTCCTTGCTGGCAGCTTTGCCGTACACGTGGCGGAACTTGGAGCTGCGGTACTGTGGGTGCCACGACATCTGCAAGGGGAGAAACACAACAAATACCCCATGACGTAAGAATCAGCTATCCCATCATGGCTTGCAGACCCCCACTCCTCTCTCTCCAGAACAAGCTCGCCCCCCCCCCCCCCTCCGCCCCCATTTGGGGTCCTTGCACCAACCCTCAGCCAGAAAGCAGCAGCCACATTTTTCTCTGCTGGTCTTCACCCCTTTGGCATGACCTGCCGCTGCACCTGTTGCACATCTCTGATGGAGAGAGTGCAGGGGAGAAAAGACAACCCTCTCCTTCACCAGCCAGCTGGCCTGTGCATGCACCAGCAATCCCTATCATTGAGGGCTGGGCCACATGGCAGCAAGGTTAAGAGGAATTGAATCCTGGTAGCTCAGAACTCAGGAAGCATGAAAGATATATTCTGGGTGAGGAAAGCCTGAAAGATGGCGAGTGAACAAGTCAGTCTGGATGCAGGCTTCATTTGGCCCTCGGGTGGTTTAGGACCAAAAGCTAGTCTAAATTTTGCTCACATGAAGGGAAAAAAAGAGGTTTGAGAGATCATAGTAATCATTACAGTCACCTGTTGTTTTTTTCCCTGCTGACAATGACATTCTGCATGTCTGGTTTATAACTGCACTACAGCCCTCTGAGAGACAGCATTTTAAATGGTGTTTAAATGAGATACATAAAGCATGCTAACCACAAGAATCCTTTCCCACAGAGAGCAGTGAAGCTTGATGGAACTGATGCAACTAATTTCAAATAGGAAAGTACCAGTGTTGGACAGAAAAGGCAATTCAGACTATGAACTCCTGCTCCGTCCACAAAACCTAGACAGTAAAAGGGACATGGCAGAGATGGTGAGAAGATCCTGCTGCCCAAAGGAAAAGAAATGTACATCAGGCAAGAAGGTTTTGGGTGAAAAAGAGCCCCACACAATCAATATAGGCAAAGACCGGGAGAGGGCTTGGTTTGCCCCATATTGATCTGCTGAATGTGCATTTCATGAATGGTATTATCAGTGCTGCTGGATCAAAGATATTCCAGTTTGAGAGAGTTCCCCCTTTTGTGTTACAGCAAGACTTAGCTCATTCACAAGGGTAAGTGTTTGAAGGGAAGCACGCACTCAATGGCAGGAGCCCAAGTGCATCATCACCCAACAAGCAGAGGTCTAAGCAATTCTAAACCAAAATGTCCTTGTTGCTGGCACAAGACGGTATCCTCCTGGGATGACTATTAAATGCCAGGAGTCTGTATTGCTTGATCCTGGGCAGTTGAACTGGAGCTTTACAAGCATCCATCAACACAAAGATCTGCAAAGCTCATGTCACACTGGAAGATCTGGGCCGTGAATAGTGCTAGGACACAAGTCCTGCCCTACTCCCCACCTCCTCCCAATCTACTGGCACAGCTCAGACCCAACCCCACCTTGGACAAATACATATGCCTGTAAAAAATCAGTCCTGGCAGATCACCAGTTGCTTTCACAGTCATTTTTGTTGCCTGCTTTTACCTTGGCACGTTTTACCCACATTTCTCCATATTCTTAGCTGATTAGATTTCTTGTGCAGAAAACACTAGGTGCAAAGGATCTCTGATACAGTGAGGGCTCTGATGCTGAACAAAAACAAAGACACACAAGTTATTTGGAAAAGAAAGCAGTGATCCTGGGAAAATAATCTTGGAAGAAGGGATATTCACAGACAGAAAGAAAGCTGAGGTTTTACAGAGCTAACTAGCTCCCCAAACAGCCCAAGATGTGCAGCATTCTCAAGCACCTTCACACTCATTACAGCTTTAGTGGTTAGGTTTACTCGCATCACGGTGGAGGAGGGGAAATCACTGTACTGTCTGGATGCAGCAGTTCCTTCTTACAGCAGGAACGTTATCTTTCCAAAAGGAAATTAACTGCCTGGCTCAAAAGAACTTCTAGCTAAACTGCGCTTGAGGTGGGACAGAGTGTGTGGTCTGGAGGTTTGAGACTCCTCTGGAGAAAGGAGTCACCAAGTACACAGAATATATTCACTATTGCAGCACCAGAGAGCAGGAACACACAGCAAGATACTAACATCCCATGCAGAGTACCTGTAAAATTTTAACTCTGAATAAGGAATAAAGGAAATAAAAGGAATTAAATGCCCAAGTTTGGATAGTGCTTAGGAAACAAGCTCTCTCCTATTTCAGTTTGTAGAATTAAGGTTCAGCTGTCACAGGAATGGACTTCAAAGCACCTACAGCCTGGACAGCAGGGCAATATATAACTGGGAATATCATAAAAATGGAAAAGACAATCCTAGCAGAACAGTGTCCCTCCTGACATAATTGCAGCCACAGCAGAAAGCTCAACATTAAAAGAAAAAACTTTTTAAATAAAATATGGCAAAAAGCAGCCTGAACAGGTGCAGCATCAGCAGACTGCATCTGGCACAGTGGGAGATGCTGAACCCAAATAAAGCAGACACGTGGACATGAAGAAAAACTTGTTTGGAAGGAGTGTGGAGGAGTGTTCTGCACTGGAAGTTGCTCAAGTGGCGATATGTCTCCATCCCTGGAAATCCTTTCAAGACTTCATTAGATAAAGACATATTCTCCTTATTCAAATGTTCATAATAGTCCTGCCTCTGAACAGGAGGCTGAATTGGAGAAAACCTAGGGCATGGTGCCACCAAACCATACTGAAACCTTACAAATGAAAAAGCTCACATCTTCACTAAGTAAAATAAGGCCCTGTGTGTACAATCTGCCTGCTACAAGCCATGCAGCAGACAAGATGTGGTTCCTCAGCAAGAGATGAGATCTTCCAGCTGGCTATTAACAAGAACAGCCTGGCCAGGGCTCTGACAGATCTCAGCTATTAGACAGTGCAAGCTATGGTGCATACAAGAAGATCGTTGTAGAGAAAAGAGGTCACCATTCTCCATCAGAGCTCTCAATGCACCAAATGCTGTGTTATGTATAAATACAGGCCCAATACCAACTGCATAGGTGGGTGTATAGGTTCTAAAAGGACTACAGAAACATTTATCCCCCCAGCAGGTCCCCACTGCAGTCTGCCTTCATGTGATTTGCCCAGATCTGCCCTTCCACTGCTGCCAGAACAATGCAGGAACCAGTCACAGGTCACTGGTACCCCGTTTCCATCAGCAGTCCTGGCCCAGCCTCTCTGCTCAGCTCCTGTGTTTGCATGGCAGGACAGAAGTGGCCTCAGTCTATAGCTACAAGTCTCTTCCTTGTTTTTTCCTAAAATAGCAGGTTTTCCAGTCACTTCTCCTCCCCCTCCTCCCTCTGTCTTCCTGGAAGGAAGGAGTTGGTTTAATCACACCTCATCTGGTACTTCAACCATCTTGACTACCACTCTGTTCTCCTAGATGCAATGTCATATGTTCCCGGGAGAGACAATCTGAGTGCTGTGTCCACTCTCCAGGGCTGAAGGTGGAGCAGGGGGACTGACCAGAGAGTAGAGAGACATCCCACTCCTTCCTCTCAACAAGTACAGAAGAAAGCACCACAACAAAGGCAGAGCTGGGTGAAAAACGCTCATGACCAGACAAAGAAAGGAAGCATGATTTTCACAGTATCTCCCATCCAGGGCTCAAGGAACCTGTTCTAGTGCAGCTGGCAAAAAGCTGGGCTTGCCTCCCTACACAGGTGGCAGAGAAGCCAGCTCTGCAAATGTTGTGTAGGAGACAAGGGTCTCCCTGGCTTACAAGTGCAAGGAGATGCCAGTTTCTGAAATATCTCCCGCCCCCAGAAGGAGCTGTGGTGTGGCTCAAAGTGCCATACACATCTACGGTGCCAAAGTGCCAAATGCCACTTCCAAACACAGCTGCAGTGAGACACACGGCGAGCCAAGCAGCAGCCCAGATAAAGAAGCTGGGAAGAGCTGGGCTGGGCAAAACACTTCACTACAGGTCTGTACTTGAGCAGCTCCTGAGTGCCTGCTTCAGAAGAGCAATGTAAGGTTATCCACTGCCCTCCTGTACCAGCCAGAGGTAACTGCTCTTTCCTCTTTTATTCTCCACCCCTGCAAGATTGTCAGCTACTCAACAGCTTCCTCACAGAACAGAAGCAGTTTCCTGGCAGTGAGCAGCGGTGGCCACTTAGGTCACCAGCAGCATTTCCTGCCATTCCCTCTTGGAGGCAAGCCCACCTTGAATCCTCTCCCGTGCTGAGTGAGTCCTGCAAAGCAGCTGCCACCTTCTCCATAATGGCCTTTGAGCTCCGACATGACTCCCATGCTCCACTCCAGCTAATCTCACATCAACTTAGTCCATTCAAGCCATGTCACACTGACACATTTCCACGTTCGCCTCAACCTTTCCACGGCCCATCCTGCCACCCCAACATTAGGAGGCAGGTTTCCTCACTGCTGGGGGCAGGGGCAGCAGTGGACTGCAAGCAGCATCAGAGCCAATCCCACAGGCCACAGGGAGCTATCTGCAAAACCATACCTAAAGCAGGAGGCAGAGGCACCTCCATGGGATCCCCCTCTCCCCCATCTTTCCATGGCAAGCAGAAGACCCTGGTGTATGAGTAACTTTATTTAGTTCTTCCAAAGCTGCTGAGGCTCTGGCTGTACTTTCCACCTACCTCCTCCCATTCAAGGCCCCACCACACTGCAGAACCTTCTCACCAACCTCCTCCTGACCATAAGCTGCCAGCAATGTGCCTTTGGAGCAAAGAAAGCCAATGGCCTCTGGGGATGCATAAGGAGGAGTGTTGCCACCAGGCTGGGGGAAGTGATCCTTCCCCTCTACTCAGAAGTAGTTTACTACTAGTGAGACACACCTGGAGTGCTGTGTCCAGTTCTGGGCTCCCTGGTACAAAAGACATGGATGTAGTGGTCCAGTCTAGGTGCAGGAAGATGTTAAAGGGACTGGGACTATCTCTCATATGAAAAGAAGCTGAGAGAGCTGGGACTGTTCACCTAGAGAACAGCAGACTCAAGAGGATCTTCTCAATATGTACCAGCACCTCAGGAGGTCTCGAGGGTAAAGAAGACAGAGCAAGACTCTCCTCAGTGGTGCCCAGCAACAGACAAGAAGCAATGGGCACAAACTGAAATACAGAAAACTCCATTTAAACACACGGAAACACTCTTTTTCTGTGATGTTAGTCAAACACTGGCATAGGCTGCCAAAAGAGGTTGTGGAGTCTCCATCCCTGGACATACTTAAAACCTGACCAGACATGGTCCTGGGCAACCTCCCCTAGTTGACCCTGCTTTGAGCAGGACATCAAGATACGAGTTTCAACTTCAACTGTTCTGCGATTCTGTGATTTTAAGGCCTCTGGATCTCAGCCATGTGTATCTTTTACTGCCCTAAAAATGCCACTGGCAACATACCAAGATGTATGCCCATGCGATGTGGACTTTCAATCCAATAAACCTGAAGTTTGTCTTCCAGGTTCAGCTCTCCCATCTCTTCTTCCGACAGGGAGCAATGACAACACATTTCTTCCCCATTCCATAAAAACTGCTGTTTGGAGGGGCAACCATTTTTACAACTGTGCAAATAGAAACTGGTATAAGGGATGGAGGGGAGAAAGTGTGGGAAAATACAGAACATTTGCCAGCACGACAGGACTGTTTTTTCACTGCAAAAACTTGTGCTATCACCTCAAAAAAAATACCATATTTGTACATTTTATAAAGCCCAAAAATTATATGTTTTGCATAGTCC
Source organism: Falco naumanni (assembly GCF_017639655.2). Classification (NCBI taxonomy): domain Eukaryota; kingdom Metazoa; phylum Chordata; class Aves; order Falconiformes; family Falconidae; genus Falco; species Falco naumanni. Next base: position 17,276,529 of record NC_054080.1, read on the forward strand.
CTTAAGAATATACTTTCCCTGGGTGTTTTTTAAGACTAATGGGGTTAGCTTTCTCCCTGCACTGGAGGGCCCCCAGTGTACGAGTCTCCCCTTGCACATTCATGCCTGAGCAGGGTGAGTCAGCATAGGCAGAGCTCAAGGTCCTGAAAACCCTGGGTGTGCAGCACCAGGTGAGGCTTGTAACCACAGCTCAGGGATCCCCAGCTCACCTCACCTGCTTGTGGGACAGCAAGGAGCCAGGATGCCCACAGCAAGGGCACGCAGACCATCCGTGCACACGGTGCAGTGCCCATGGCAGCACATCCCCACCCTGAGAGGCAGCTGGAGCTGAGGTCTGGGTCCTTTCTTCTGATCAGGGAGGTAGAAGATCTCCCCCCACTTGCTACTCAGGGGTCTGTGCCATCAGCACAGAGACTGATGCTGAACTGACAAGGAACTGGTGAATGGACCATCAGCCCTCTGTCAGCATGACACAGAAGCCTTTGCATCCAGGAGAAAGGAGGAAGGCAGCCTTTGCAATCCAAGAAGCAGCCTCCTGCCTTCCCTCCCCATCATCCTGACCTAATTCCCTAATTCCCAATATCACAAGCCTCCCTGTGGGGGGAGGGGGAACTGGGATGGAGGGAGACAGTGCAGATTGTACTAGCGTGCGTATGTTTCTAACCATACAGCTGATGCAAAAAATGTGGTTAGCACTATCCTCCCCTCACCCAGCTCTCAAAGACAAAGTCCTGGGACCTTGTGGTTGTCAATCCCACCTCTTCCAACAAGGAACATTAAGGAGACTTTTTTCTGAAGCTGCCAAAGGGTCCTGGAGTAGGATAGAGATCCCTGCAAGCCCCACTCAGATCTCTGCTTACCACTTTGCAGTAGGCAATCAGCACACGCTTTTTCAGGATGGACAGTCTTTGCTTTCATGTTTACCAGACATGAACATGGAAATGCTTAGGAGACCTCTGAAGAACAGTTAAAGATGGAGAATCCAGGTCTACCACTTGTCTTCAGAAATACGATGCAGCAGCACTGAAGGGACTTTGCTGTGCTTTAAGTCTGACTCTTTTATGAGGTTGTTTATGAAAAGTTAACTTTTCATCACTCATCCATGAAACCTGACTGCAAAGATCCTAGCTCCTGACTGAAGGTGTGAGCTCCTAAAAGGGTTGTGAAGTCTAGGAAGGTCTGCAGCACTCAGAAGCAGTCTTGGGAAAGTTATGCTGTGGCATATTTGCTACTCTCCAGGAAGTATTAGACAAAACAAATAGGCATATGCATGTCCAACTGAGTGAACATGTGCTTCACCATAGGCCAGCATGTTCCTGCTTGCCCTGTTGCATCCCACTTACACTAGGATTACAGATTTGCCTACACTGTGCATGAAACTTGTGAATTCTGGATTAATTTCTCTTGTTCTTGGAAAAAATAACCACATAAAAAAAGCAAAACATGTCTGAGGAAACCCAGACATATGGGAGCCTAATACAGGTCCAACTGAGAGCACTTCCTCCTCTGGTGCACAGTATTTCTGAAAGAGTCACAGCAGCCAGGTCAGTCCTAATAGTCTGGAAACTCAAGACACTGGCAGCACTTTATTCTGCCTTTTACAGTCTTTGATATCTTTGGTGGCTTTGACATCCTTGGCATTGTGCCTTGGATTGTGCCAGGAGCTGGAGGGCATACAGATCAGGAAGTTATTTCTTCAAATCCTGAGGAAGGTCTAAAAGAAGATTGATGGGCACCTTATCTCCTGGAAATACCAGCTCTTGGATGTGGCTCCACATACTGTTAAGAGCTGACCTGTCCAGCACACACCCTGGCATATTGTTTTTCTGGCAATTTCAGTCTCATCTATGAGCCAATTTCTCTTGCTCAAAGAGCAGAAAATGAACACAAGGTGGGGGAGGAAATAAAATAAATAAAACACAAACACAACAAAAAAAAAGAGAAAAAAACAGAATAAGGCATCTGAGCGAATTAGATCATAAAAAGTATCTGGTGTGGGTAAAACAGAGCACAAAGGGATGGGTGTCACATCACAGGTAGAAGCAGAGGGAATTGGAGTGTCTTTGACAGCAATGAGATCCCCTCAGCTCATCCAGGGAACCACAGCCAGGCAGCGTGACAGTGTCACCCCAGGAAAGGAGGGGTAGCTAAGAACCAGACCTTGTCTCATTCCCCTCTAAACAGGCATGCACATCTCACAGGCTGTGCTGCGCCCAGTCAGAGCAGGGAGGAATTTAGACTACATGAAGGTCAGATGGGAGATGGGTTTGTAACCTGACCAAGAAGTTTGGGGGCAGGAAATCCTACTTAGCGTGCTCAGCTCCTATATTTCATGCTTTTCAGTGAGTGCCAGCCTTCTGCTCTTTCCCAGTCCCGAGGAACCAGCAAACTCCAAAGCCAGAACCATCTGCCACTAGCTGAAGACTAAAGCCTTCAGCTCTGGGCACTGCTCTTGCAAAAGGTGCCAGACAGTTGATAGGAGAATTCAGTGGAGAGTGGTATGGACAAGTGATCAAAGGTGTGTGACCTGCTAAGAAATCCTGAAAGCTTCAGAGTGGAGATGATGGAGGGAAGCAATGACAGTAGGCTTCAAACACGGAAAAGGTTGCCGCAAAGAGGATATAAATTGTCTGCTTTCAAAGTCTAGGGGAGACAGAAAGTAAAAAACCATGTGTTTTAACCGCATCAGAGAAGTCTCCAATTAGGCAGCAGTAAAACTTCTAAGAGTCACAGGAGTGGGAAATGTATGAATCTCCATCAGTGGTATTTCCCAGGCAGACTCAATAAAAGACTAGCAATGACAACGGAGCTACAGCTGACCCTGATTTGGACAGGAGACAGACTCACAGAGCTGGAACAGAGAAATCACATAATGATTTGATTTCATGTGCAGTAAGCCTGCTATGTCCCGAGTGTGGCAGGCTGTACCTGCTTGTACTAGCTGCACTAACCCCCTCAGCAGGGCATCCGGTATCTCAATTTTAAGCAATTTTTAAGTGCAATCTTAATGTCAGAATTGCAATTCTTAACATCCAGGGCAAGACAGCTGAATCAGATACAGCTACTGCAGAACAATCTGTTTCATTATGGTACCAAGAGCTGTGCTGCAAGACAAGCTGTTTAGCAGTGGCCATCATTCCTGGCATTAATGCGCCAGAGTAGCTCCTTTCAAATGTACCATTGTTCAGGCTAACTATTAAGAGTGGTATAAGGGAAAATGAAAGCCAAAATTTTAACCTGAGCTCATTTGTCTGATGCAGCATTTAGGTTGAAACTTTCTCTACTGCCCTTGTGAAAACATGCAGGCCCTATTTCCCTGAGATTAAAACCTCAACAACTGTATGGGACTGCAAAAAGGATCCATAGAGGGAAGAGACCATCCCATCCAGATGCAGAGCTGAAGATGATGGTGAGCAGAAGGGTTGGACCTGCAGAAGCAGAGATCACATATCATTAAAGCAGCACAAAACAGCATCTGGAGAACTTAAAGGAGCTGAACAAGCCCAGTGGGAACAATAAACATCTCATTTTGGCTAGGTCATCTGCAGCTCCTTCAGGGAAGGTGTCCGAGGTCTCTGGCTACAGAAAGTTTTTCAAGCTAACCAGGCTGGTTATTTCCCCCGAGCAGCCCCCAGGCCACGCCAGTGCCCATCTTCTGTGGGACCAGACTCCAGACATGATCTAAGCTCTTCTCTCTGCCTTTGTGCACAGCACACCTGAGGGTCTGGCAGCACCCAGCATGCATCAACCTGACATGCATCCATCAAGACACAAGTCCTTGGTCCCTTCTGTCCACATGCCAATGCACACTAATATTTCACTGACTCAAAGCTGTACAGGGAGGAGGCTTGCTGCTAACTCCAGTGATACAAACAGGCATCTTACTCCACCAGCTACTATAAGATCACCTTGATTCAAAGCTTTTTTTACAAGTTCATCCAAACTAAGCCAGTTGAAGCACAAGATCACTGCCTATGAAGCATCCTATTAGATGACAGATCTCTCATAAGACTGTATGACAATCCTGGTATGGAAATACAGCACATAAAGGCTGCATGGATTGCAGAAGCAGCACTCAATTCAGCCAACACAGAATTTCTAGGCCGAACAAGTTTGTAAGCTCTAACAGAAAGCTCTCCAGCTGCCTTCAGGTAAGCAAGGGGAGAACAGACTGTCAGCCTCTGCCCCTGATCTCAGGACAGTGATCAAAGGACAGCCAGAGCTCTTCTGAGATGAGAGTCTGGCACAGCATCTCCTGCAGAGATTTGCATCTTCTCCCCACCCCATGCCTGGGCTGAGAGCCTTCCAGTTCATCAGGTGCAATGTGGATGGCACATGCCCCTCACCAAAAAATTGCTTTCTGTTTTCTTGTGCTGCTCACCTCTCAGCAGGGTACAAATACATACCAATGAATTAGTAACTGTTACGTTTGCTTGAAATTCCCCCAGTTTCACACAAGAAGCCTCCCTTCTCCTTGAGGCCTGTGCTCTGTGCGGCCTGTGTTGCACTCCTGCATGAAAGCTGCCCTGGCATAGAGAAACATGGGCCGAAATCCAGCCACACTTCTGTGGACCTTGCCTACAGGGTGCCCAGTGCACTCCTGGGGAAAGCACATAACATGAACAATCTTCCAAAACACTTTTAAGTACTGATTACTATTGTTCATAAGCAGGTTTCCAAACTCTGCCTATACCTCACCTGCCACTCTGAAAAGCACTTCAGCTGTTCAGGTGATCCAACCTGGCAAGTTGGACTCTCTTCCTCCCCTGTCCTTATTGACAGGGAATCAAGAGAATTTACAGTTCTAAAGGACTTTTCTGAGGTCCCAATATCTTGAAAATTAGCAACAATTTGGAAAGCACAGGGACCAACAGGAAAAAAATAAATTTACCCCTCATTTCTTCTCTTGCATGCAGGGTCAAAAAGAGATTAAAAGGTGAGAAAGGAAAGAATGCAAATGCTAATAAGGCTGGTTTTGAAAGTTCCAATGACCATTTCAATCTGAAATGCCATGAAAACTTTACATTTCCCTTTTCATATTCTCTTTTGGAATGCTAAACTTGTATTGCATAGGTAATGCCTTTTTCCTTTCAACCTCATCATTTTTAGGTAACATTTCTATGGCCAAAAAACCCACAGAGCAGCCCTGCCAGTCTTTTGAGAGCGCTGTTCACAAGTATCCAAGGACAGTGTCACAAGAGATTCAAACTTCCAACTCCATGCTAATAAGCAGAGTGAAACTGGCACAAGGGTACACAAGTAGAAGGCTCTAGAGAAAACACACTTCCTCTTCTTAGTTCTGTATCAGTAGTCTATGAAATAAAATCTTTACATGCACTCGGGGCCAATTAATAAAATCAAACAAAAGAAGAATCACTTGCAAAATTTGCCCAGGTCCACGATTTTCCCCTGTCCCTTCTCCCCCTGCTCTCTTCAACTCAATTTCATTCACCTTACCCTTCTCTTCTGCTAAATCCTCTCTCCTCCCCTCCCTCTCCTTTTCTTCCACACAGCCGATCCTCTCAAAATTCACCCTTCCCATCCAAAAATGCATAATGTAACTTGATGCCAAAAGTCAGGAAGACTCACTCAATGGCAATTCAATAATGCTTAGAGCCAGATGACGAGAGGAAGATGTACATGAAGTCAGCTTCAACACTGCCCTACACTGAACACCAAGCTGTGTACGGGAAATAGGAGAGACATTCCCATTCCCAGTACCCCAAGATTTGTAGAAAGGAAGCAGTTAAATACATGAAATACTGCCGGCTTTCTGTCAAAGAGCCAGCTACATTGTACTGTAAATTTCATGACATAACTCCATACGGAACAGACCATACCAAAGAACTCCATAATTAAGTACTCCTCACTCTGCTGTCCCCACAAGAGATTTATGTTGAATCAGGAAGACATCTGCTACCTGCTCCTAAACCATGCTTGTGCAATCCTTACACATACACAAGGCCTTGGTTTCAGTGTCTCCACTTTAAGAAGACCGTTAGCCCCTCTTCTGATCAGAGAGGGGCACATTTGTTGCTGCATCCTGCTTCTCACTGAATCTCAGCAGAGGAACAGCTGCAGAGCAGGATGCTCCAAAGCTTTCTTCTCTCACCTATCCAGCACCAGGGCACAGCTGGGAAGCAGTGCAGCACCTCAGGTCAGCAAGGTCACTATTTCATACACCTCCTGCAGAAGACATCTGTCACCTGGATGTGGTACACTAGCAAGACTCACATACAAGCACTTTCACTGGAAAATGGTTGCTTTTAGCAGTTGACTAACCAACCAAGCCAGCTAAGTCCCAGGTCCACCCAGCTAGACTGGGACAGTTTCGGCGAAGACAAATACATCACATCGTTATATTTATTCTGAATAATGCTACTAATGCTTCTCCTACAGGGCAAAGCTCGCTCTCTCTGAGACCCAGTACTGCCAGCCACGTGCTCCAATACACTTTGCCCCCGCAGTTAAACCAGAGGCATTCAAAGTAACCAGGCCTGCAAAAACAGTGTGCAGAGGAACTTGTCACTTCCAGATGGCTTTAAAACTTTAAACCTCACGCCACATATATTTCTCACTCTTTCTTGCTTTATGCAGAAAAAAGGCTGTTGGCTGCAACCTTGATAGGAGCACAGTGATCACAAAACAAGCAAGCAGTGAGAAAGGTGTCTGCTTGTGCCAGTCTGCAGGTGCCGCTTTCAAGCTATAAGCAACCAGCGCTGGGTTTCAATTTCCCATCTCAAGTGTCTTTGCCACCAGCTTTCATGGTAATAAAAAGGGCTTCATTAGAAACATCAGAGTGGGCAAAACATGTCCCTCTGGCTAAATCAAGTATTGTAGTAAGACAGAGTTTTCTGCAAGTAGCACGCACTCATGCCAGGAGGGTTTTGGAAGACAGGACAGACTGTCTCATGTTAACATGGACCAGACCCAGGCATGAGCAGTCCACCCATTGGAGCACAGTCTGGCCCAGCCATAATTCATTCTAGCCCACACAAGTATTATTCCCAGGTGATTTCACCAGATCACTCAGCTCTTCACACCTCACCCTGCTCCCACCCTCCTCTTTCCCCTTTCATCAGAAGCAGCAGTAAGGGAGTTTTATCACAGGAACTGGTGAACAACCCCTTGTCTCAGAGCAAGGCCACCCCCAGCGACACATCAGTATGGCTCCAGCTTTCTCCAGCTGTACCTTGCAAACCCCCAGCAGGGAGAACCTTTCACTCTCCTGGTGCCCTGCACCACCCTCTTTTAGGCTGACCTACCCGCAGGGACTTCTGCTCACAGCAGATCAGGGAGTACTTTCAGAGACACCCACCTCCTGCCCCCAGAGAGGACTCACCAGCTGCCTGAGGAAAGCCTGCTGGGTTGGGCCTGGAAGTTTTTTAATAGCAGTGTCACTAATTATATGGGGTACTCACAAACACCAAGTCCGCAGCACCATGAGGCAGATGAAGAGGCAGTCCCTCATTTATAGCCTGCAAAGAAACTGGAGGATACCTTTGAAAACAGAAAGGGAATTACTGCCCTGTCAGACTGTTGTGTAAGAGCAGGTGGAGGCTTTGCCAAGACGCCCCTTTACTCCACCCCTTTGGGACCATCCTCACTGCATCCTGTTAGCAGCTCTTGCTAGGAAGGGCCAAGGATGATCATCATCTTTTATTGGATGTGGTGGGGAACATTGCCACAAAGGATAAGGAAAAGGCTGAGGTACTTGATGCTTTCTCTGCCTCAGGCCTTAAGAGCAAGACCAGTTACCCTCAGGGTACTCAGCCCCCTGAGCTGGAAGACAGGGATGAGGAGAAGCTGCATGAAGTCCCCACAGCCTAGGAAGAAAGGATTAGTGACCTGCTGCTCCACTTAGATGTGCAAGTCTATGGGTACACGAGGGCACTGAGGGAGCTGGCAGAGGAGCTCACCAAGCCACTCTCCATCATTTATCAGCAGCCCTGGCTAACTGGGGAGGTCCCAGCAGGCTGGAGGTTAGCCAGTGTGACACCCATCTACAAGAAGGGCAGGAAGGAGGATCTGGGTAACTACAGGCCTGTCAGCCTGACCTCGGTGCTGGGGAAGGTTATGGAGCAGATCATCCTGAGTGCCATCATGCAGCATGTGCAGGACAACCAGGGGATCAGGCCCAGCCAGCATGGGGTTATGGAAGGCAGGTCCTGCTTGACAAACCTGATCTCCTTCTATGACAATATGACCCACCTAGTGAATGACAGAAAGGCTGTGGGTGTTGTCTACCTGGACCTTAGTAAAGCCTTTGACACCACCTCCCACAGCATTCTCCTGCAGAGACTGGCTGCTCAGGGCTTGTATGTGTGGGTAATGGCTCTATGCTGGGTAAAAAAATGGCTGGGTGGCCAAGCCCAAAGAGTGGCAGTTAATGGGCTTATATCCACTTGGCGGCCGGTCACAAGTGGTGTTCCCCTGGGCTCAGCATCCGGGCCAGCCCTGTTTAATATCTTTATCAATGATCTGGACAAGGGGATCGAGTGCACCCTCAGTCAGTTTGCAGATGACACCAAGTTGGACGGGGGTGTTGACCTACCTGAGGGCAGGAGGCCCTGCAGAGGGACCTGGGCAGGCTGGAGCGATGGGCCCAGGCCAGTGGTGTGAGGTTCAGCAGGGCTCAGTGCCGGGTCCTGCCCGTGGGTCACACCAGCCCCACGCAGCGCTACAGGCTGGGGCAGAGCGGCTGGAAAGGGCCTGGTGGGAAAGGGCCTGGGGGTGCTGGGTGACGGCCGGCTGGGCAGGAGCCAGCAGTGTGCCCAGGGGGCCCAGGCGGCCAGCAGCACCCTGGCCTGTGTCCCCAGCAGTGTGGCCAGCAGGACCAGGGCAGTGACTGTCCCCCTGCACTGGGCACTGCTGAGGCCGCCCCTCGAACCCTGTGTTCAGGTCTGGGCCCCTCTCTGCAAGAGGGACGTAGAGGGGCTGCAGCGTGTCCAGAGACGGGCAGCGGGGCTGGGGAAGGGGCTGGGGCACAGGTCTTGTGGGGAGCCGCTGAGGGGGCTGGGGGTGTTCAGTCTGGAGGCTCAGGGGGGACCTTGCTGCTCTCTACAGCTGCCTGACAGGAGCCTGTGGGCGGATGGGGGTTGGTCTCTTCTCCCAGGTAACTAGCAACAGGACAAGAAGAAACAGTCTCAAGTTGTGTCAGGGGAGAACTAGATTGGACAATAGGGAAAAAAATTCACTGAAAGTGTGGTGAAGCACTGGAACAGGCTGCCCAGGGAGGTGGTGAAATCACCATCCCTGGGGGTGTTTTAAAAACATATAGATGCGGTGCTTAGGGGTGTGGTTTAGTGATGGACTTGGCTGTGCTGGGTTAACAGCTGGACTTGATGGTCTCAATGGTCTTTTCTAACCTAAATGATTCTATGACTGCCTATGATTAAGGTCTCACAAGGTGTCCTGGTTTCAGCTGGGATAATTTTCTTCCTAGTAGCTGGTGAAGTGCTGTGGTTTGGATTTGGTGTGAGAACAATGCTGACAGCACACTGATGGTTTGAGTTGTTGCTGGGTGATGTTTATACTAAATCAAGGACTTTTCAGTTCCTTGGGCCCTGCCAGCGAGAGGGCTGGGGGGGGCACAGGAAACTGGGAGGGGACACAGCCAGGGCAGGTGACCCAAACTAGCCAAAGGGATATTCCATACCATATGACGCCATGCTCAGTATATAAACTGGGGAAAGAAGAAGGAAGGGGGGGACATCTGGCATTATGGCGTTTGGCTTCCCGAGTAACCGTTACACGTGACGGAGCCCGGCTTCCCTGGGGATGGCCGAACACCTGCCTGCCCGTGGGGAGTGGTGAATGGATTCCTTGCTCTGCTTTGCTTGGGTGCCTGGCTTTTGCTTTACCTATTAAATTGTTCTTATCTCAACCCTTGAGTTTTACATTCCTTTCCGACTCTCCTCCTGCATGGTGCTGAGTTGCCAGCTGGGGTTAAACCATGACACAAGGCAACTGTTCCTCTCTCCTGTCCTCTCCTGCTCAGTGGCACCTCATTTACAAGATCTTCCCAAGAGAATGTACATCAATAAATCAAAGCCAAACCTTTACATAGCCATTCAAACCTTGAGTTAAAAGCATCATGCTTCCTTCCTCATTTTAAGCATTCCTTGTCTTGGGGCACAAAATGTTTTGGGTAAGGCTGTGTGAAATACACTGCTGTCTCTATGGAGGAAATATTGCTAAGAACTATCCATGGAGATGAACACCTAACAGGTTATCTTGTCCCCACCAACCACCAACACCAGGCAGCGGTACTGCACGGGCCATCTTTCAGTCCTCTGGAACCTAGAAGGCTGCTTGCTGGCGTACCAAGAAGATGCAGGTATCATAACAGATCTCCAGCATTTCAGCACCTTTCTTAATGTAAACCTTTTCATTTTGCCCAGAGAAGGCAGAAAGCCCAAACATTAACCGCAACTCTGTTTTGGCTCAGGAAGCAGTTCCAAACCCAAGTGAGGAAGCTTGCTGCAAAGGAGCAATAGAAGAAGCAGCTATAGAAGAAGCAGCTAAAATAGTTCTGTCTTTGCAAGTGGCACAGAAATAGTCATGAGCACTATAAGGAGCAAGAGAGGTTAAAGTTGAAGCCAAATGAAGAAAATAGAAAGTGGCTTATACATTTAGGCAGATTTAATACAGAAAAGCACAACTAATCAGAAAAGTTACTAAACTCTTTCTCAAGCACAACCACAGCAAGATTTTCAAGATTCACCTCCTGCAAGTTCGAAATGGTCCATCCCAAAATGCAAAAAACAAGCAAAGGCAGCATGAGACCTGCATGGATGAACCAGGACATGCTCATACAACTCAACCATAAAAAGGATGCACACGGGAAGCAGAAGCAGGGACAAATGTCCTGGGAGGAATATAGAGAGACTGTCCAAAGATGCAGGGCTGGGCTTGGGAAAGCCAAAGCCCACCCACAGTTGAATCTGATGAGGGATGTGAGGGGTAACAAGGTTTCTTTCAATACATCATCAGCAAAAGGACAACTAGGGAAAACATGAGCCTGATGAGGAATGGGGACTTGAGAAAGGACACTGGAAAGGCTGAGGCATTGAATGCCTTCTTCACCTTGGTCTTTACTCCTAAGACCAGCCCTTAGGTATCCTGGGCTCCTAAGAGCTGTGGACAGTCCAAGTCAAGGAAGACTCATCCTTGGTGGAGGAGGATCAGGTCAAGAAACAATAAAACAGATGGGAGGTGTTTCAAAAACGCATAGGTGCAGTGGACATAGGGACACGCACAAGGGCCTGATGGGATGCACCCACAGGCCCATGCTGTCGCAAGGTTTTCTCTGAAGGACGATGGCAATTGGGGGATCTCCCTGAGGACTGGAAGAAAGCAGATGTCACCTTAAAAAGGGCAAGACACATGATATGGGGAACCACAGGCCCTTCAGCCTGAGCTTGATCAGGCAGTTAAACATAAGAAGAAACTTTTTTATTGTGAGCATAGTTAAACACTGGCACAGGTTGCTGACAGAGGCTGTGAAGTTTCAATCCTTGAGATACTCAAAACCCAACCAGAAAGTGCCCTGAGCCACCTGCTGTAGGTGAACCTGCTCTGAGCTGGCAGTTGGACTAGAAGATCTCCAGAAGTGCCTCTACCCTATGCCATGCTATGACCCTGTAAAATCTGCACAGCGGTCTCTAGGGAGAGCATCCCAAGTAGATGCAGATAAAAGCAGCCCATAACTTTCTGTGCACATTTGGCACAAAGGAGGTGGGAGAAGTTCCTGTTACATAGCACTGCCTGCCAGGGATTCATCAGACAGGCCATGGCCAGGGGAAGAAAAACAAGCACCTTGCTTGTGAGCAAGACTTGCCTTTGCATAGCCTCCTCCCTGTGGCATTTATATTTCCAGAATTTTCTTGTTCCCAGATCCTCAGGAGCATACTTGCTCGTTGTTAGGAACATCTGGTTGCCCTCCTTGAAATGAAATGCTCCAAGCAGTGGCAACCAGCTGATCTAAAGCAACAAAAATAGCTGGACTACACTGTCCACTCTGTCATTTAAATCCAAACACGCGGGGAAAGCAAAAAAGCAATGTCAGAAAGTTTTCAGGGGAGGCTGGGGAAAGGAAAATGGCATCAAAGAAGTGAAAACCAGAACAAAGCAGATACACAGATAAATGAGATAGATGGAGAGTCAACACAGCTTACGTAAACCCTTGCCAGGCCTCACCTAACAAAAGCCAGAACCTCTGTGACACAGCGTACCCAGTTTCCAATACTAGCATGGCTCCTCACCGCAGAGATAATGCAGCATGAGGTTAGCAAGAATGTCCTCAAATGGGTAAGTGGGTTTTGAAAAATGGGAAATGCCTACTTTTTTAGTGCTTCAGGCTTAAGCTCAAAACAGACTCTCAGCACCCTCTTTATATGCCTATATGTCTCCCAGGAAGGATACACTCATAGAACAAAGGTAGATCATTACAGGTCTTGGGAGTCCATCTTTTCTCCTACTCTTCTCATTTGTTTCTCTACATTCTTCCCTAAGGATCCTTTTGTAAAATTCTCCAGTAACGAACAGACCACCATCTTCCTGTGAAATGTATCCCAGCACTCTGTATCCCAGCACTCAGCTGCCTTTATGAGTACAAAGCTCTTCCCTGCTTTGAAAATTAAATCTCCCTTTGTGCAATCAGTATCTCTTGCTTCTTATTTAGTCAGATCACAGGAAAAAGACTATTACCTTCCTCCTGCAGCAAGCTTTCCTCTGCAGTTAGCACACAGCTTTCCAGTCTTCTCCAGCTTTTACCTCATTCTCCTTCTGTCAGCCACATTTTCTCAACAGCTGATGAATTTGTCCTCCTTACTTCCACTCTCTTTGGCTGATCTGTATTTTTTCAGAGCTGTGCACCTAAAACTGGCATACATCTACTTTACTAACATGGATGAACAAACATTTCCTTTATAATTTACCAGACACTCTCTTTGTTCATGTTTATTATTTTCCTGCTCCAGCATGTCACTGGGTCGTGCTCAGACTGGAACTAACTGCAGACCCTGGACACTTTTCTGCAGAACTGCACCAGGTCCAACGGTACTGCGTCATCTGAAGACCTGAACCTGAAGACTGAACTGCATCCTCATTTTCCCATGTCATTTCTTCAGCTCTTCAAGGCAATTTCAAACCAGAGCCCTGTCCTTCTGCAGGCTTCCTGCTCCTCCTGGTTTCCTGTTTATTATTTATTCCTTTGTCCCAATTACTAACAAAAATACCAAACAACATCAGATGGCAGGAAGAGCACTGCAAAACTCTTCTCAATAAATCCTCACATTTTGATAATTAACTGTCAGATGAGCTCTCCAGTGCAGTTCCCTCACTAGATTTACATGTACCTTACCATAGCCAGGTGTATCTAGTGCACATTCCCTTAGCTTAATTGTGTGGGACAGCACTGAACATTTTCCTAAACTTAAGGTAAAGGACATCTGCTTCTCAACATCCATCGCTCTCACCACTCTTTGCAAGAGGAAATCACAGTGTGTTGGCATGATTGGTTTTGCCATGCTTACTCTGCCTCCTTCATCTTATTTCTCCCTTGTGTTCTGCTTTTTCTTGTTGTTCTAATATTCTCCTTATAGAAGGGTTCAACTTTCCCTCTGTCTAGAGCTCAGGAATCTCCTCCACCTGCTGCAGCATCCTCAATGGCAATCTTCTAATTGCTCTGAGTTAATTTCAGTCAGTTCTTCATGTGTGCCTGCAGCCCACACTGACTGGGGTCCCCATACATCTGCCATGAACACTGCCTAACCTCACTGCCCCACTGTAGCCTAAACTACCACTCATCCTCTCTTGCTGTTGCAGAGGAATTTAGCCAGGTTTGGGAAGGGCTTTGCATTTTTCACTTCAAGAAGCCAATATAGTTGGAAACCGTGAGCCCTGCCAGCCAGGACTGTGCTGCTGAGGTCATCACAGGGCATGCCAAGCCTGCTAGGTGGCAACGCACTGGCTAAGCAACCAGAACCCCTGTAGCCACTGGGGTCCAGGGACTGGACTGCATGCAGGACAGAAAACTGTTTATTGTTCATAACAGCCTACCATGGGCGCAAGTTCTTTGGGATCTCCAAGCTTTTGTTTTCAGGAGGCTTTGGAAATAGGTTCTTCCAATACATGAGACTGAGCTCCAGGTCCAGCACACTAAACACCTCTATCATCAGCAAGTCACTCATGGAAAGTCTTATCTGCAGAGGAGGAGAGCTCCTCTCTCACCTGTGACTGGAGCTCTGAAGCAACACCTAGAACTCCAAATTCAAAATCAGTGGTCCAGGACACCTCTTTTTCACAGCACACTTTCTCAGGCTGCTCTTACTATGGGAAGTCAGGCCCACAGTGCTGTGTATCCTGGCAGCTCTCTGCAGAACAGGCTGTCTCACACCCCTGCCTGCACTGCGTTTTGCTCAGCACACCAACAAATGCCCCTCTGCAGACATGCTTATTTGCAGGCAAGATGGGGATGAAGAGCATCTTCACCCTCTCCCTTTTGAAAAGTACCCCATTTGTATTTATTTCTGTATGCCAAGCTGGACCAGTAATACTGGTGTGGTTTTATTAATATAATTACAGGATTTAGCTTCCACTGAAAAAGTATTCCCACATAAACAGGCTTGGAAAGCCCAGTGCTAGTAACAGGATAAGTAAAGATGTCTCTGCTTTACAGTACACAGAAAGCAACAGCTCTAGAAATCTAGAGAGCAATCACAGCTTACACTTTGCAGTTCAGCAGATTAACACTATCAATTCCTTTTTTTTATCTCCTTCCTTTTATTCCAGCCATACTTCTTTAATTTCAAAAATAAATTGTCTATTCCTGCACAGAAAAGCAGTGGAGGATAGCATCCAGAGAACACTTTCTTCAGAAAATGCATGCATTCCTGCTAATTTGATTGCTTTTCCAAATAATCTACCATCCACCTCTTGGTGCAGCATCTCTGACTACTGCCCTTTGCCAGTCGTTTCCCTGCACCCAGCAGCGCAGTCAGTGCACAGGCATATGCACACAGCAGCTATGTCATATAGCCCTGCTCAGCTACACTAGGCATTTCACTTGCCCCAGCACACGGACCTGTGCAGTCATGTTACAGGCTGGCATGCTGACTCCAACACTTATCCAGGCAACATTTTTCACTGATTCAAGGCTCTCAGGTTTACATTTTTGAGTTTGCATTTTTTTTTTTAAATCTACCTACAGACTTATATCCTCAAAGTTTCAAAATGTAATACAAGTATGTCCTCAAAAAGGCAACCCTGAAGGCAAACAGAAGAATGTCAGTGTTACCTACAATTTGTAAGACACACACATACGAAACAGTCTCCTGTCCTTTACAGGTGTTATATCACAGTTTGTGTTGAGCTATTGCTTCAAGACAAAATCAGAGCTCTCAGAACTTTGTCAGCAGCCATCAGCCTCCTCCTGAGTTGGGTGCCAAATAAGCACAGACCATTTTGTTTCTGGTCCAGCTTCTCTCAAACTTGCCACACCAAACAGTTCGTAAGCCTGAGAGCTTAAGCTAGGCTTGAGCTGTAGACACTCTTCTAGGCATACCTGCAAGACAGCAGGTCACATACACCCATATGCACTCACTGTCCAAAATCCACTTCTGCTGTGTAATAACACTTATCAAGGAGAAATTACCAGTAATAAATTCCTTTTGATCCAAGGTCAACCAAACAACATGACTATGCAGCAACCCAGAGCTTTAAATACCATCTGTATGTGTCATCTCAAACAATGCTACAAGCACAGAAGCTACAGATTTATTGTTACAAGAGTAATAAATGGTACTGATACGGTGGTTTTCACCTCTCGGTTCACAGCTTGGTTCTACCTAATGCCCGGCAAATAGACGCAGCTGTCTCCACCACAACCGTAGACTGAGAAACAAATCCTGCATACAAGGATGTTGCCTTGGAGGTGAGGTTTGTCGGTTTGGAGTCCTCAGATGGACAACCTGACCACTGAACCATGGCCTTGACCATGTCCCTTGACAGCCAGGTGGTAAAAGACAGCAAAGGGAGTTACATTAAAAGACGAGTTCCCGGACTGCTTTTGTATGCATCCAGCCCACATAGTGCAACTACAGCGAGTGGCCACAAGTGGGAAACAGAGTCTGCCTTGATGAGTTCTGCAAGGTCCTGTCCCCACAAATGCGGTGCAAGCAGGAAAAGCATTTCCCATCTCCGACTCCTGTGTTTGCAATATAATTTAAACCCGTCTCTGCAAGAAGAGCACACTGCCGGCGGCCAGCAGCTCAGAAGAGGACCTGTGGGGGCTCAGGAAGTCCAGGCACAAGCATGCATGCTGCAGTTGTGCCTCTTCCCACAAAAAGAGGGCTCATATCTCAGAGCGTGGCACCCTGTGAGAGGTTCTCCCACTGTGGCCAGCACGCAGAAAATGCAGGCGCTGCCACCCGCAGCCCTGCTGGTGGTGGTGGGTGCCCCAGCACCTATGTTCAACAGCAGTAATCTTCATGGGTAAATCTACTGAATATGCATTAATGGAGAATCCAACACGGGGCACTGTTACTGCAAACGGTCGGTTTTCAAACCGAATGTTGGTATGCATATTGCACCTCAGACATTTGAGCCCTACCAGAGAAGCAGTTTAAGTTGGTGCCGCAAGAAAACTGACTTACCGGTGAAGTACTACAAACAGGACCAGTCTAGCAAGCAGTTTTGTACGAACAATTCATTTAAAAAAAAATAAATAAAAAAGCTGGGAATAGTTTGTAAACAAGAAAACACGAAAGGAGGTGGAGAGCCATTAGCTAAGTGATCTCGCATTCCCCGATCTGCTTTATCAATCACAATATTCAGAAAAAAAGCTTGAGAGTAGCCCAGGCTCTCCAGTGAATCAACAAAAAACCCGCATAAAGAGCTGTACCACTGCTCACAGCCTTCAGGCTGTGCATTAGCTTTTAGCAAAGGTATCTGCCACATGAATAATGCAGCACGTCTTCCAGAGCATCTGTACTCCAATCAATCCACAGTAGCAAATAAAACCCTTTCAGCACGCCTTTCTATCAGGCAGCAGGACCTTTTTACAGCAGCTCAGAGGCATATCCTTGGAAAAACAACCCTATCTGCTACCAGAGCTGGAAGCCTTTTAAAGCAGCCAGCTGGGAACCAACCTTTTAAATCAACCATCCTGCAATGGGCCTTGATTTTATCAATTGCCTTTCTTTGTCTTTTGTCCCTAAAGAATCCACGCTTGCCATTACAGGGCTCAGATTAAGGGAGCTCAGACTAAGGTTTCAATCCACTTTCAGAAACAGACATGTGCCACCCCACAAAAGCAGCAGTTTACAGCCTGCAGCCTGTGAGAGAGACAAAGTAGCCCTGCCACACAGCACACATGCCACATCTCTCTCCTGCACTGTAAAGCAGCCTCGTAATCAAAGTACCCTTCCTCAGTGTGGGGCAATGGGCAAAGAGCCTTCACCAAATCAAACCTCAGCCATAGACTCAAACCTCTGTATTTTCAGAAGCAAAGCAGGTGATGGGAAGTGGTGTTTTGAAGATGTCCACCACTTGCACCAGTTTGAACATTAATCCTTTGCAGAAGCACGAAAGCCACTTCTCCTTGGCAATCCACTGGGAGCTGTGGGAACTGCTTCTGTCACCTCATTTCAGCAGCACAACCTGCAGGCCACTGGCTGCCTGAGGGAGGATGTGCTACTGGATCTGCAGAGGTGATGTGGGACAAAATATCAATAGTGGGCAAGATCTCAAAAGACACCATATTCTAGAGGTGTGTTATCTTTCATCAGAAAATTCAGCTCTAAATAACACTCTGAAATATTTGCAGTTCTCCAGCATGGCAAAGACACTTAAATATAGTGCCCTGGAAAGCAGGTTGTGAAAAAAACACTTCTACCTGTAGTATAAACATTGCATAAATACAAAGGACATGAAGCAGGGGGTGAAGGAGACACTCAAGATGGAAATGTGTTAATTTCCTCACCCACAAAACAGCGGAGCCCAAACCTTTCTCTGAGTGGGCACAGCAGACGCTCTTGCCCCTTCTTTTCAGTACAGTAATCCAAAGCTTATGCAGTGAGTAACAGGTGGACACAACCCCAGGAGAGGCAAGACAGTGGCTCCTCCACTGACAGGCATAATGTGCTTGGACCATAAGCAGGAAGGCGTTCCAGTACTTTTGCTTCCCCCAAATATCCACTTCAGCCAGGAAAGGCAAACATTGCATAGACACTTGGCTTGATGCCAGCAGCCCACTGCATCCCTGCATCCCACAAACTTTGTCACCAGATGGTACCACATTGTCTCAGAGCATCTTTCTAGTGAGGGATCCCAAAGCAGCCCACTAATGCCAAGAACATACCAAAGCCCAAAACTTGGTAAAACGCATGATGTGCAAATTTTGTTCATGTTAGAAGATACACCAAGTATTGTGAACCTCAAAATAATTTTAAGTGCATATGTCCAGGGGCAGCCTGGGGCTGCCAGGATTGAAACAAGAGCACTCTCCACAAGGCAAGGTTGAGACGGCAAAAATCCAATGGCCATCCTGTATGAGCTTTCCAACTGTATTTGTGTTCAATCAAAGCTGAAACTGCAATGCAGTCCCCAGGGCAGGCAGCAATGCCAAGCGTGGTCCAGCATAAAAACTCCTTGATGGTGACACCGCTCATGGTATTGTTGCAGCCCCACCACCTAGTATTACTCCATGGCTGTGCTCTTCTGTCACACTGGCACAGAAGGGAGATGGACAAGGGAGCGTACATGCCTCACAAAAATAGCTGAGCCAGGTTATTTTTAAGTGGGTCATCCCAGTACACCCAGCAGCAACAGCCAGGAGCAGGGAAGAAAGCAAAGAAAAAAAACTGGCAGAGACTACAGCCTCAGGCAGCTCCCAAGAGGCTCAGACTGTCCTGCCACCTGACCTGACAAGGAGCCCAAGACAGTATTTTGGATAAAATACCCCAGAATATTGTCAAGTGAAGCCATGTCATGTAGTACCAGCTGAATTGTCACCCGTTCTTCATTTTATTGCTGGGGTCACTTCCAAACCTGGCACTGAATGTGTACTTGAGCCTCCCCTAAGACAAGTGGGAGAAGCAAAAATAAATTACAACAACAAAGCACACAGAATGACAGGAAAAAATTAGGCCAGAAGGCACTTCTGAAAGTCCTGAGTCCTATCCTCAGCCCCCAGCAAAGCTCACTACAATGGCAGGTCATCTTGCTTGGACTGTCCAGCTGAGTTTGGAAGACCAACAAGGATGAAGATCCCACAGCCCCCTTGGGAAACATGTCTGCCTACCATCTTGCGGAGAAGTCCAGGCTGCAGCTGGCCTGCAGGGCTTGCAAAGTTACCCAGATAACTCTGGTCAAACTTGCTGCCTCATGGCCTTCACTGAAGAGTTGCTTTCTTGCCAGTCAGACCTAGCCTGCACCAATGCAGGGGACTGCTGCAAATCAGACAAGAAGTTGACATTTATCTTTATTGAAGTTCATGAGGGGCTGTTTTTCCCCTCATGAGAGGCATCAAGCAGACTGGGAGCCTCCAGGTTGCTTAAGAATTCCAGGGGCTGGGAAGTACCCATGGAAGCTCTGTTGCCAGACCTCGGACTTCCCTGCAGTGGCCAGACAAGCATCTTATGATTGCATTCCCATGAGCAACCGAAGTGATTCACCCTGGAGCGAGGGAGCCTGAGGCACCTGTGGCACCACCACTGCCATTCTGCTGTCAATGGCGCCTGGAGCTCCACTTCCTGAAGGTTCACACCTCTCACTCAGGCACAGGCACTGAAACACCACTTCACTGCACATGAATTCCTCAGGCCACAGAAGAAGTAGCCTCCTGAATACTTTTAAGCCAGTATCAGATAGAAATTAAGCTGAAGAGCACAGCCCACCCTCCAGTGAATGTGAAGAAACTTATGCTCGGTCAATGCAAAGTCAGTTCGTAAGTCCTAAGAAGAACAGGAGGATCCTCCAAGGACGATCCCACACTCCATGACAACACTGTTTCCTTATAGTTCAATCTCTCCCTTCACCATGTGTCCTGTGTCTGCTTCATTTGGTGCCCCAACTCCGCAAGCTCTGGCAGAAAGAAAGGTGATGTGTTGAGGACACAAATGGCTTCAGTCAACATGGCCTTTAAGAAGTACAGTAGTGGGCTGGGGGAGTGCGAAAGGCTGGAAAAACTCAAAAAACCTCAAAACCCCTGAAACTCAGCACTGTTTCATTAGGCTTATCAGAGCTCCCAGGAAGGGCAGAAGGCAGTATGACTGAAGCAGAGGATGGGGCCACCCTAGCCTCTTTAGAGAGCATGCCCCTCCTTCTCCTGGTTCACTTCCAGCTTTCCAAGATAGCCTGTGTACTCCGGCAGAAAGATAAAGCCAGCTTGCCTGCATTCTCCAGAGACAATACCCTCTTTTACTCTGCTGGTTACCTGGGCAGCAAACAAAATATTATTGCTTATCAACTTCCTTGTGAGTACTAATGTGCTTCTCAATTCAATGAGAGGGCAAATTCCACCTTACAGGGCTTTTCTACTCTGGCAAGATACTATGCTCTGTTACGAAAGAAAAGCAAATACCACAACCCCAGTTCAATAAACAATAAAAACTAGAAGCCTCCTCTACCCCCCACCCTGCAAAAACTCATTATAAAAAGGAAGTGGTGAAATGCACAAACTTTAAGAGATGTTGCCACATTTCTTGACAGAAAGGCAGCCTTGAAAAAATCATCTGACCCTCTGCAAGATCAGCAGTTTCTCCTGAAACCAGGACACCATGCTTTCCTCTCCTATTTCACAGGAAGAAGCTTCCTGCTGTTCAAGATCAAGCTGGTTTCTGAGTTTCAGGAACCAAAGTTCAGCTCCCCATCAAAAATTTCAGCAAGGTCTTTGTTTGGGAAGACAGGGACGCTTAGTCCCACTGCTCTTTATCATGAGGTCTAAGCATGCCTGAAGACATCTGGCAGATGGTGTATCTCTGCTACAGGCTACCGTACCGAAGTCTTGCCTTGCAGCAAAGCTGAGCATCACTGGTTTAGGGGGTTTGGCCACCTTGCCTCTGGTGGTCTCCTGTCCAGCCTCACAGTTGAGCCTGCCCATAGCTCTAAATCAGGGCAGATGTGGAACCCTCAAAACCTGCAAGGATGAAGGCCTCCACCTGCCTGGTCCCAGGGCCGTACCACCCTGCTGGGCATGCAGCTTTCTCTAACATCTGACCTACTTCCCTCCAGCTGCAGCTTGTGTCCTTTTCTCCTTGTTACACTATCCGTCACTGCCAAGAAGAGTCTGGCTCTGTAACTGCTCTTCCAGGAGTTGTATCCTGCTATTAATAAATCTGTATGGCAGCAAAAGACACAGGTACCTACTACAAGGGACTAGAGAAGAATCAGATGAGGATGTCCCAGTCATCAGCCTGGAGCAAAGGGAAATGGTCCCTGTCCTGCTGGAAGCAATGCCAGCAGTACCTTGTTCTTTGAAAGGTGGTGGGCAGCATCAGAGGTCTTCTCTGAAGCTCATAGCTGCAGAGTTCTTCCACCTCCCTTGCAGCATGCAAAACCATTTAGGGGCCCACAGAAAACAGAAATGTGGGGAGCTCTCTCACACGCATGCTGTGCCTGTGGAATTGCCTTATGATGTCCGTTGAGGCTTTTCTCTTTGACTGCCTGATTAAATCAAAATTGACATCTCTGTGTTCTCCAGAAAACTTCTAACATGCTTTTGAGCTCTCTAACAGCAGGCCCCATTTATCTGATGCATGACAAGCAGTGAATGTGTGTGGCAAAGGCAGGTTTTACAGACAACACTTTCTTCTGCCACATCACAAGTTTTAAAATCGATTCACCATTTAGAGCAGAGGTTCAGTTTTTCTCTTTTTGGTTCTTAGTCTGGCTTTCACTAATGTTGGAGGACTATCTGTACTTTATCTGCCAGGGAAACAAGATTCTGTGTCCATTAATTCACCTGCTGGGCTTGGCAAGAGCAAATGCACAGTCTCTGAGAAACCAATGGCATCACTCTGAACCAGATCCATTGGTCCACGTGCAGAAGCAGTGCTTGGTTCAGACTGGAAGGACACTTCCAAAGCAAATATCCTTATTGCTGACATTTACTGCACTCCAGTTTGCATTGCAAAGCCATCTTGGAGCATGCGGACAGGATTCCCTCCAGGTGAAACTAAGAACATTCCAGGATCAGAACTGAGTACACTCCATCCGCTAATGGAACCAACTGGGTCAAATTAAAACATCCAAAATGCCTGCGGCTATGAAGTCCCGGTACTACCTCTTTCACTCCACAGGTCTACTCCTCTTGCACTGTAGATGTGGCTATAGCTATCAGAGAGTTGATGCAGTCACTGCACAGACACTTTTCCATAGACCTCCTTCTCTGTTTGATCTTCAGCCTCGCTTGTCTTCAGATAGACTATTTTCTTTACTTCCTCTCCTCCAAGTGTTCTCTTATACTAGTTTTAGGTGTTCCTCCATCTCTGATCATTTTGTTCAACAACACTGCTCTCCCCTGTGACCAGTCTCCCTCTTCCCACCTCCACCTCCCATTTATCAGCCATGAAGATCAGTCTTTCCTCCCATATAGTAGTTTATTTCCTACATACGTCATTCCTGCCAGCCTCTTTGCATATCTCCTCCAGTATGAGTTTTGATCGTTTTCCAGCTCTGTCCCTCTGCACCATCCCTCTCTCCAACCCTTCCAGCTGGGGAGCACCCTAGCAGAACCTCCATGTCCCAGCTAAGCTCCCTGCCACAGAGTTGCTGCCTCTACCACTGCTACTTTCCATGCCAGCCTACTCCTCCAGCATAGCTGATATCCACAACGACAAACTGATTTTTTCTCTGCCTTTGAGTCAGGTCTGGGCATCTGTGCTTCATGGACTTTTTGAGCCGAAGGCTTATCTGTCTGTTTAGCCAGCCCTAATTGGTTTTCCGCCTGCAGATCCATCTAATGGCTTTTCTTGAACCACATCCCCAACATCCTGTGTCAATGCGTTCCACTGTTTATCTGTATCCTGTGGTTCCTGGGCAGTAATAAACAGAGGAACAATCACACCCCATCTGAACTCTCCATCCCATCATCCTACCGCATGTCAAAGGCCATATGTCATATCCCTTTTCAGGCATACCTTTTCCAAGCTAAACAGTTGTCCCTCTCTGCCTTCTCTTCTGCATTACCAGGTCCTCAATGAGTTGCACAAAGCTAGCATTGCATGAGGCAATGTAGATGTATCCAGAAAGTATTTGATCTTTTTTACAGTGCCACTGGAAAGGATAAAAAGGAAAAGGAAGGGAAAAAAAATAAAAGGAAAGGTAGCACAGCCCTTGAAGTCTGGCTGTGAACTAAAGCAGCATTTGCACTCCTGACATAATGCAGGCCAGGCAGCTTGGGGCGTGATTTCCATGCCTTAGGCAGCAAAAACAAAGACTGTCTGTGTGAAGAGTGAGAATAAAAGCACTGTGTAGGACACACTAAGCCACACTGCACCTGACTGAATATGCAGTTTTCTCTGGGTATCTTACACATGTTCATGAAATTACACCTGCATCTAGGGCTTTTCAGTACCAGAGAAAGTCTTCAGGCTCCAGGAAGCTTCTGCAGTTTGTTCAAAGCCAGGGGAGAGTCATGCACCATGCTCCTAGCTCTTGCTCAGCCAAAGATGACAGCAACTGGGAGCAGTTGCACAGGGGGCTCTCCAAGCCTACTTGAGGGCTTGAGGGCTGTGGGTGAGTGCTGGTGCTGCTCTGAGTGATGCCCTGGGTGCCCCATGATGCCAGAGAACTCCAGGCACAGGAAGGACAGCAGACAATGACACAGGCAGATATGGAAGTAAAGAAAGGGAAAGGTTTTCAGAAAGAGCTTGCCATAAAGGTCTGAATTTCCTGGGGAAGACTTGCCTTTCTGCAGGAGTTCAAGAGACGGATTTCCAGACTTACAGACTAGCACACCATGCAATCATCTGCCTGTACTGCCAGTGGCTAGTAGCACCAGTGGCAGCAGAACCCCGCAACAGTGAAAGGTGTGTGAAACCCTTCTAGTGCCACATATGGTGTCTGTGCCATTAGCCTTCCAAACACCTGCAACTGAGCCTGACTGCAAGACAGGCAGAAACAAGAGTATAAACACTGCTATATTGTTTTTATACATAAGATACAAGCTGTCATGAAATCACAGAAAAGTTCATGTTGCAAGTCATGCTGTCAGGAAAGCAAGAATAGGTAAGACTCTAGAAAACTCTTCTGAAATACACAAAACCATATGAAAGATAATGACTGGTTTCTAAAAATTGAAAGAAAGAGAAGGTAGAGAAATTGTCACTTCAGTTCCCTCTTTACACATCAAACAGATCTACTTTCAATTAAGCTTAAGATGCACACAGAGGGCTGGGCACCAAAACCAAGGTCTCAACAGCAAGAGATTCCCCAAGCTAACAGCAAGATGAGCTTTACTGAAATATCTTTTGAAACTTCAAGGATGACCACAATATATTCAAGGACATCCTTTGATATTTTGTCTGGACCAATAAAGCAGGTATGTGTGCTGCAGCAGAAGCATATTCTCAGTGCTCATCCAAGTTCAACACTTGGCATCAGTGTTGGGAAAGTAGTATGGGAGGTAGGGACCAAGGTAGACCTTCCAGGTGGACTTTAGCTATGGGTTTCCTTGGCTTAATTCCTTGGAAATTTGGTTCCTAATATCATTAACAGAGTTTCACTTCTACTATCATCACAGAAGCCACAGGCAAATTTAGTCTGGAAGGGGCCTCTGGGGGTCTGCAGCTCAAACTCCTGGTTAGAGCAGGGTCAGCCTCTAAGTCAGGCCAGGTTTCTCAGAGCTTTGCCTTTGTGAATTATGAAAATCACCATAGGTGGAGGTACTACAGGCAAGCAAACCATCCTGCTGAGCCCCTGTCTGGCTAATAACTGTGACCCCGGTCAGTCAATACACACCAGCAGCAAAGGCAGGTACTGGTCCTACACATCCATGAGGATAAGGAACTTACTCCTGCCTCTCCAGATCTCTAGCCAATGGTCACTGAAGTCCATCTCCACTTACAGTCATGTCAATGTCCAAAGTGGCTGAGAGGACTCCTGCCTTCAAATTGTCATCCTTCCAGTGATGATAAAACAAAACTCAAGAGTGAAAGTTAGCTGTCATGTTGGGGAACAAGAATGGGGCCCTAAAGGCAAAGCCCAGCAGAACATGCTGAAAGGTTGGAAAGAGGAGTGTATGCTCTCCATCATGGTGAGACAGGATGCTTTGGGAGAAAGAAATCTCTGCAGGATGCCAAATAGCTGCTGTTTGGCTAATGACAGGCCAAGAGATGTCACCTGCTCCCAAAGAACACTGCTGCCTGCACTGAATGACATTATTTAGAAGATCATCCTGTTCAAGTTTCTAGAAATGCTTCATCCCAGGAAGCTCTTCCCACGATTACTCCTCTTTGCTGCTAAAAACACAACTGCCTTATTATTTTGACAAATAATAACTTCTACTTCCAGCTACTGGCTCTTGTCAGCTAGACTGAAAAATCCATTATCTGTAAAGATACAAGAGGCTTCTGATCTTTTAAACTCCACAGGAACAAAGAGTTCACCAAAACCACAACCTGGATGCCAAGAAAGATGAAAGAGTCAACTTTCCACTTGAGTTTTTACTTATAAAATCAGAGTGAGGTGGATTTTCTGCTCCAAGACTTGGTTTGCCTGGCAGGGTCCATCACACCCATAGCTATTGTACAGGGCTTAATGCATGGCAGAGGCATGAGCCTCAAACAGATGCAAGGAGCTGTAATATCCAGCCCTTCAATCCCTATTAAGCCTTCAAATGAGTGCCATGATTTTTAAAACTCCTATTGGTTTCTATGAATGTCAGGCTATCATCAGCAAATTCAATCTTTTCAATTAGGACTTCAGGCATAAGTTACTGACATCATATCTTTGCAAATTCAAAGAGAAACATGAGCCACAGCCATGACCGCAGGCAGGAGGGGTCAGAAGAGACCCTGATACTTGTCACCGTAAGGAAAAGAGCCTCTATACGCAGGAGGATCTGAATATTATGAGAGCAGGAACTTGCAACCATGCTATTCTGATTTTGTTTTTGTTCCCCTGTGTGTGTATTTTAGTATTTAAATTAGAGAAAATGGCAGAGAAAAATAATATGAGCTAATTACATGTAAGTAGATGTTAGCAAGATAATATTTGACTTCTTCTATTTGTCTATTGCAGTTACAGAGCTGTCTGGGTTCCCTGCACTTATAACCCTGCGATCCTGTTGCCAACACAGGCAGGTTCCTTTTAGGAGCCAGATGGCATGGAAGAAACCAGGGAACGGCAAGGAAGATTGGTCCTTCCTGGCACTGTTCGCGTTACCAGACAGTGTTCCCAATAGCATCAGTGTGAGGTTCCTTAGAAAGGAGCACTGCAGCTGTGCCAGAAGTTCAAGCAAAATAGTATCTACACTTTTCTAAGGCAGTATGGTTTATATTTTTCAAGTTTTGTGTATTCTTCCTCAAGACAAACACTGTGAAACACTGGTTTACATAACCTCACATGTAACTATGTGGAAGGTGGCCAAAAGCTGAATGGCACTGGCAGACCCGAACCCTTCACAGCCTGGAAAGCAAAACTCCACAGACACCTGATGGGAGAAGAGCTACTGTGCTACAGAGGGTGGTGAAAAGCCTGTGACTGGATTCAGTGCTGACTGCCCCTGTGAGAATGGCACTGGGTGGCATTCAGGGGCAGCACCACTTCAAGGGTCCTTTTGGCAGGCAGGCAAATGTGCTCCCTGGCTAAATGAGACCCAGGTGAGGCTGGAATAAGACAGGCAGTTTTGGGAGAATTCCACTGATCTCAGTCCTGTGCTTGCACGTGCTGTCATTTACCTGCTGCTTCAGTCCATACCCCAGACCAGGGAGAGGGCAATGTCTGAGAAAAAGGCACTTCTCTACCAAGCACCATCCATGCACCTCACCAGTGGTTTCCAGAAAACCTGGGATGAGATGGGATCTAGAGCTTTCTGACTCTTCCAAGGAGCATTTCAGCCCTCTGCACAGGCACCCTGCAAGAGGAGTTTAAATCATGGTATCTGTAGAGCAAGGACTCTTAATTTCCACTCTCAAGAGTGGGCCAAGTATTGACCTTGTTTCCTGCTGGACCTTTTCTCTGACTGCCCCTGCTCTACTTTATGTACAAGCTCATACTCAGCAAGGCTCATACTAACTTTACTAGTGTAACCCTGACCTGGAGAGCCTTGCCCAGCAACCTTCTCCTGGGAGTTCTCCCTCAGTGTTGTCTCCTCTCCTGTTTAAGCACACCTCCCAGAGCGGTAGGAGGAAGAACAAGATGGAGTTTGGCCTCTCCTGCTTTCCTGGAGGCTATCTAATCGGTTCCATGGACTTTGTCTCCATCTCTGAGATAAAAATGGGAGTTTCTGCTGATTTATCTTCCTTATCACTTTTCTCAGTGGCTTTGTCCCACAAAGGGAGTGAGGCAATGCAGTCATCGGTGCAGAAGACCTCTCCTCAGGTAGGAATGCACGTTTCCTTGCACAGAGATAAAGAGCACAGCAGCTCACCAGACTGGAAATAAACCTTTGCACAAACCAGAGCCTAGAAGGATGCTTGGAAAAGAGAGGGAGAGAGAGGCCAAACTTTGGGCACTGCTATGGAAAATGTGAAACTGTGGAATAGAGCAGGGAGCAGATCAACAGGAGAAGAGAAAACAGGACTTGGAGCTGCACACTGTCATTGGGCAGCAGCATGTCTCCAAGCTTAGAAAAGGCTTTGTCTGGCTGAGGGTCAGAAAAGTCCTGTCTGTGAGTTTCAAAGTGCTTTGGAAATAATAAGCATCAGCATTACCCTAACAGAGCCCTGCAGGTGTATTTTCAAAATGGAGAGTTGCTGCCAAGCCTGTAATACCACAGAGGGGAAATCCCTGGAAATACTAGGCCAGACTGGCTCCTACTTGCAGGCCAGTATAACCCTGCAAGTGTCAAACCCCCTCAGCCCACACAGCCTCCTGGATGATGTAAAGGTCTTTCCTGTTTCTCCTGCAGAGAGGCAAAAGGCGCGTCAGCATAATTGCTGTGTGCTGCGGGCTGCTTGCCTCAATCAGCCCTCTGCAGCCAGAGCAGCTTAACATGCACTTAAGGGAAGCCAGGTGATGACTACATGCGAAACCTTACCACATCATCACTCCACTGGTGTCTTCTTGACAAGGCAGCAAGAGACCAGACCCTCTGTGGCCCCGTTGTGCATCAAGGTGGCCAGCCCTAGCCACTGTCCAGCCTCACCAGCGATGGATGAGTCCCCAGTCCCCCTTGGGTCCGAGCAGGAGGTATAGTAGCAAGTTCCTCAGCAGCCACCCAGACGTCAGCCCACTGGCAAACTGTAATACTGACTACCAGTTTATTGCCAAAAAAGACTGCTGCTGTTTCTAACTGGCAGATGGGAATACTCAAATAAGGTGGCGAGTTTGTTGATTGGTTTTGTTTTTTTTTTTTCATTGAAGCAAACTTTCTTGGAGAAGGTTTATTTATGTGAGTGGAGGACAGGGTCTGGCCATTAAGGATCAGGACTCTGCTGAAGTCCCCTTGGACCAACAAAGAGCAGATGGTGGGGAACTGATCTGGGACAGTGTCCCTCCACCCTATTTCTTCACTGAAGGTCTCTGTCATACCCTGTCATAACCCACCCTCCAATAGTTTCCCCATCGAAATCCCTGCTGTGGAAATCAAGGCCCACCAGTGTGGAATTAAGGTTTCATGCTGTGCAGACACTGTGAGCCAAGGAATACACAAACATCAGAGGCAGCAAACTGACCACAGTATACAAGAAGGTCGCGTGCAGAATCTACCTTAGCCTGCCCTGAGGCAGCTGTCTCTCTCTCCAGAACATCATCTTCGCATCTGGGGATTTGCCAAAGCCTTCACTTCTCTCCCCAAGTCTCTGTAACACTGAAGCATACATGTGGCCAAGCACCTGCAGCTCACAGCTCAGGGACCTGCTCCATACTGGAGCATAAACCCACAAAACACCATCCGCACAGCACTCGGGCATCTGGCAGCCAGACAGCCCACAGGCAACAGCGAACTGCCCTTGCACAGGCACAACAAAACTGGTTCCAGAGACCAACAGCCTGCCCAGTGCCAATCCACCTAGAAAGAGGCTCCCAGAATCCTGCTGCAAAGTCAGACAACCCAAAATCCACCCATCACCCATTAGTAACAAATGTAGCAGACATAGAAACATTCAAAATATTATCCATTACTGGCATTGCCTGAGTAAAAAATCTGCTCAAATGGGACAAGCCAACATGCTCGACACAGGCAGAAATTAGCCAGCAGGGGAAAAGAGACTGAGAAATCCACCACATCTGGAGATACCCTGACCTGCTACCAGGAAACCCACCTGCTGCACGGACACAGCCAGCAAGCAGACTGATCAATGGGATGGAGGTGAGCAACGCTGCTGGGCAAGCTGACGCAGCTGGTGCACAGAGGGCAGCAGTCTCCCTCTCCCAAGGGGCCTTGCAAAAATGACACATTCACGCAGAGCTGCTTTGCCTCCGAGGAAGAAAGGTCAGGCACAGCTCGGGGCAGAGCTGGGTACAGGCAGCAGAATTGTCTGGCTCTTTGTCCAAACGTCTCCAGTGCCTGGGCCTCGTGTTTCTCAGGTCTATGGCAGCTCTAAAGAGATGACGAGTTTTGATTTGTTGCTATGGGCTAATGGATTGAATGAATTTGAAATGCTTCTCATTCACGAAGCTAAGGCTTCTCTGCAATAATGCTAATTTACCAAACAACAATCAGCATAGTTGAAAACACCTCCTTTTTCCCTTGTCTCTAAGAAGCAACCAGCTCTCCCCTATCCTGCCTCCTGAAGTTTTGCTCCAGAGTTTCCTGTAACGTTCACACCAAAACATGACGTCCCTGCACGCCTCCATCAGTTGCTCCCTATCTGTGATCAAACCAGGAGAGATCAGAGCCCTCCAAAGAGGGCACAGCCAGTGGGAGAACAAAGGGAACAGCAGGGCTACACAGGCTGCTCCTTTGTTAACCCACCAGGGAGCTGTGTTGGGAGGCTTTAGGCAACCAACACCCAACTTCCCCCCAAAGAGTTCCTCAAATCCTCTGCAGAAATCACTTCCCTTGAGCACCCAAGAGTCGAGAGGAGGTTATGCCTCTCCAGGCAATTCCCTTTAAGGGACTGCAGCAAACAAAGTGGCTGCTTAGGAGGTGTAAGTGAACGGGGCAGGGGGAGAGGGATCACGAATAGCCAGGATGCTGCAGGGCTGTTTTTCCACGCTCCAGAGCAAGACAAGGAGGGCACCACTCCCTGCAGGGTGAACAATGGATGTTCAGCAAGACACTGCACATAGCTGGCCTCTCCAGGCCACCAGGGACTTGTTTGCAATGTGCTGTCATCATTACATATCCCTTTGCAACAGCCTGTCTCGGACCCTGACAGAGCTGCAGCATCAAACCCAGACCCATGCGAGGGAAGCAGTCCTCCAAAGCTGCGCTGCCTGAGAGCGAGACCCCTTCACGGGCTCACCCTGAAGGAGGAACTGGTACCAGGAGACCCCGCTGCCAGAGAGTACGGCCTCTATGCCGTTTGTGTGACTGTCACCATGCTCTGTGCAAGCTGTGACCTGCCCTGACACCAAGCACCCAAAACCCCACGACTCCAGCACAAGGGGGCCAAATCCTGCCACTGGCGTGCACACACAGAGCCATAGGAGAGGCTTCTCTCTCCACCACGAAGGAAGCTGTGCAGATGCCAAGCCGTGCCCACCCGTTGCACCGGCAAGCAGGGCGGCGGGAGGCGGCGCAGCCTCCCAGGCAGGCGGCACCACGCCGGCTCCCACCTGCCTCAGGCCGCCGAGGAGCTCCGCTGCTCCGTGCACCGGCCCCCTGCAGACCCCCGTCCCCGAGGCGGAACCCTCCGCTGCAGTCACCCGCGGGAGCAGCCCAAGGGCACGACGCTGCCGGGCAGCGAGGGTCCTGCCCGGGGAGGGCGCGACCAGCCCCGGCGGGGAAGCCCCGCTCCCGCACCCGCTCCCGCGGCACACGCCGGGGGATGCCCGAGGCCCGCAGCACCGGGCGGCCGCCGCATCCCCCGCCCGTCCGCGCCCCGGCGGCGGCGGCTCCGGCTCCGCACAAAGCGGGGTGGGGCCGGCGGGGGCTGCGGCAGCCCCGGCGCACGGGAGGGGCAGGCGCCCCTGCTCCGCCCGCCCGCACCGCCGGGCTCCGCAGGCCCCGCGCCGTGGCAGGTGCCGCGGCCGCCCAGCCCACGCGTGCCCCGGCCCCGCGCCCCCCGCTCCCCCCGCGGTCCCGTACCTTGCCGCTGGCGGCGGGGCTCCGGCAGCGCGCAGCGCGTACGCATGGGAGCCGCGCCGCGCCGTGCCGTTTCGTGCCGCGCCGTGCCAGCCCAGCCCAGCCCGGCCCGGCCCGCCCCGCCCGCGGTCCCCGCCCCGGCCCGCCCCCCGCGCCGCGCCCGCCGCCGGGAGATGCTGGCAGGCCTCGGGGGGTGCCCGCCGTCCCCCGTGCGGCAGCCCGAGCCCGCGGCGCTCGGGGCGCCTCGGCGGGGCGGCCTGGCCCGGTCCGGTCCGGCGGAGCGGCTGAGCCCAGCCCCGGGCGCCAGCCGCCGCGGGGAGAGTGTGGGGGGTCTGCGGTGCTCGCTTGCCCTGGGGAGAGCCCCAGCAGAGTTCAAGCACCTCTCCAGTCCCTGGGCACGGGGAGCCGGCCCGCCTGAGCCGGTGTGCGCGGCTCCCCATCACCACCACCCGCACATCTGCACCTGGAGGTACACTGTGAAGGCTGGGTATGTTTTCCTAGGAGATCATCGTGACAGCATCAGGACTTTGCCATCGTCCGTGCAGAGGGTACCTGCAGGCCTCACCTCAGCTCGCAGAGCTGCTGAAGAGACAGCAGCACATTCCCGCATCCTCAGAGTGACCACCAAGCAGTGGGCACTGCACCCTGAACATTGCACACACCCCTGCAACACATACTAGTGTGCCAGCCTTAGCTGGAAGCCTCGGGCTGGCTCAGCGATCCCTGGTAGATGGGGAGACACTGTCCCATGTGGGCCCAAAGCTGCAGAGCCTCCACTGCTGGCCAATGGCTCTAGAAAGCTTCTCATGCCTGCAGAGCACACACTCAGGCTTTGGGGCTAGTTGGTACCTCGGCAGCACTACAAGCCCACCAGGTACCCTGGTTGAGGCACTTGGCAAGTAGATAGCAATGCCCAAGATCAAAGGGCAGAGGATGTTTCCTTGGCCAGGTCACCAGCTCAGTTAATACCACTCTGGTCCTGTGTGAGCAGAGCCTGAGACACCTGGCTCATCTCCACGCTTTGGTCCCACGAGTCTCCAGGCAGCAGCAGCAGCTCAGGGCTGAGCCAGTGGGTTTGACAAGACTGTGAAACTGGGTGTCCTCCACAAGTGGGATGCTGCAGTTCAGGTGTTTCTGCTTTGATTCTGTGATGGTGAGACAGGAGTCAGCCGGTCCCTCAGGGCAGCTGAAGACATTTGGGGGAAGGAAAAGCAGGCCCTTCACAAAGGCACTCCCACCAAATCCTTTGAGGAAGCTGAGCAGAATTTCAGAAACAACCAGAAGGCCCCAGGAGTGACCTCCATGCCTGGCTGCCAGGTGCCAGGCTTGGACAACTCAAGAGCATGAGACATAGCTGTTGAGAAGCACTGTCCATGGATGGAGTGCAGGAAGCAATCCAGCTGTGGACATGAATTGTGGCTGCTTGTGCAGCAGCTGTCCTGGACCCACCCTGCCTACAGGAACCAAAATGACTTCTGGAATCCCTCAGGACCCTTGCAGCACATGCTTACATCTTCACCGTGGAGAGGTACAAGACAGGCTGGGTACCAATGCGCAGATGATCTCCAGTGCTTTCTTTCACACACACTGTGCTCCAGCCCTGATTGAGCTGTAGAAGGTTGTGTGCAGGACTGACAAGGGGGACAAAGATGTCTTTGTCTGAGGTTATTGGTGGGAAACATTTAGGCTGCATGC
This sequence comes from Falco naumanni, assembly GCF_017639655.2. Lineage (NCBI taxonomy): Eukaryota > Metazoa > Chordata > Aves > Falconiformes > Falconidae > Falco > Falco naumanni. Next base: position 17,309,584 of record NC_054080.1, read on the forward strand.
AGCCCTGTCCACTGCAGGCACCCAGCTATGCCAGCCCTGCACAAGTGCCGTTCCTCGGAGCTGTTTTAGGTGCTGACAAAGTGGATGGGTTTGCTGCCCATTCCCCTTTGCAATCTAAGACTGGGTGACTGGGACTGGTGCCTATACTGGGGCATCGTCGGTGACTAGGCTGAAATCTACTCTCTGTCTCCTTTCCTGGGACTTCTCAACAGGTCATCCAACACCACAGACCTGGATGACCAACGGCTGCTGACAGCCTATGTCCACGGAGGTTGCTTGTGGCAAAGAGCATCCCCGCACAACACTTGTCCTGCTGTACAAAAGGCCCCCAGCAGCCTCAAAGAAAACACTGCTGGTGCTTTCTGTTGGGATCCAATAGCAGAAGTTGGAGCAACGTGCCCTGTAACTCTCTGTCATCCCACATCCTGAAGTGCCAGAAATCTGGCCAGAGGCAGGTTAGTGTCACCTCTGGACATCTCTCCCCAGCCTGTGCAAATTAATGAAATGGGGAAAGGTACCACTGCTGACGAGCAGAGTTTATTACATAGGAGAGCCTGACAGCAGCACAAACACCACCACTGGCCCACTGCTAGCCAGAAACTGCGTGCAGCACTGCAGCCTGCAGCAAGCCACTGGGAAGAGCAGAGCCGGCACCTGTTGTGACTGCTCTGCTGTTGTATGACCTACATCAGCGTGGACGCACTCATGACATCTGCAGCTATGGGCAAAGCACCTCCCACCTAGCTGGGGCAGCCCCCAGGGAGCAGGATCCTGCCTTGCAGGGAGCAGTGGCAGCAGCGGATGAGATGAGACAGAATGAAAACAGCTTTCTGCTTCGTCCCAGCCTGCTGAGGACAAGGGGCCCAACATGCCCATGGTAGGTTTGGATGGAGCCACATGGAGGAAGCTGCTAATTAGTTATACCAAATTAGCACCATATTTAACAAGAACTTCCATAGTTCCTACCTCTCCTGGTGTTATTAGTTCCAGCCCTGCAAAGTCCAGTATCACTGACTGCGCCACGTGTATGGAGGCAGCTGGCAGGGAGAGGTAGGGTGGAGGCTGAGCCCACGCAACATCCACCAGCCTCAGGGGCTGATTAAAACACCATTGTGGTGGCACTGTCAAAACTGGAAGTCTTTCCATAGTCTGTGGCATCAGCATTCCCCCTCCATGTGCAAGAGCCTTTATCACATTGAAAAATGTTAAATTATTGGAATATGAAGCAAAAAATATCAGTTGGTTTTAATTTCCTTTTGGAACATTTCCTCCCTGCAAAATGCCTCCATAACCAATACTTCTGTACTAACAGAATCACTTTATAAAAGAAAAAAAATAAAGGCATTATTTTTAGCAGGGGGCTGTGATGTTGGGCTGACTCCTGATTTTTTCCCAAGGGACTTCTTTGAAATTTAATTTTACTACCTTGAATGTTGCCTGAAGTCTCAAAGCTTCCTACTAACTTGACACCAGAATGTGCCAAAGAGATTCTGTATCATGAAAAGTAAGCTTAAAACCAGAGCAAATACGGATCCACCAGCTGGAATCTGAAAACCAGATTTCGCACTTGGCAGGAAGCCATCAGTTAGCAACAGGAAGAAATGGGGACTTTGTCTCAATGGTAGTGGACCATGCACCTATGGCAAGCATCAGGCTGCAGCGGGACAGGGGACCCCTCACCCTAAATGTGCTCGCCACGGTTAGCGGTACCTCCTCCTTCCACTGACTGACCTGGTGAGCTCTTTTCATCCCTGGAGAGCTCCTGGAGCAGAGCAGCAAGCACAGTGGGGACACATATGGTCACGATGTAGCATCTCAGTGTGGCCCACTGCCTCTCACTGAACTTGAGGAAGGGGTTAAATTACTCCTGAGGGCATTAAATTACAACAGCTTCAGTGCCATGGCTCTGCTGTGGGAAAGTGGTTTGTCTTCGTGCACCTGGCATGTCCCTAGGCCAAACAGAGTGAATGTTCTGTAGAGGAGCTCTTAGGACTGAGAAATGGCTGGAGAAGTCCACGTTTTGGTTCAGGCCACCAAATTGAGCCCTTAAATGGGAAGAGAGCCAGCCCCAGGTCTGGTGTCTGCAATGGTGGCAGGAGGTTGCCCAGCCTTGGAGCTGGAACAGAAACTCAGAACTGCAGGGTAACTCCTGCTGCAGGGTGTTGTTGCTTCCCGCTCATGGGCAATGCCTTGTCCCTTAGCTCTCTCCTTCACCCTGCATGAGAAGCTCAAGCTTGGGATAAACATTAACCCAACACAGAAACAACCTCCCCAGGAACGCCTTTTCCGGGGCCACGTGCCAGGGTACAGGGGTGGATCAAGTGTCAATGCTGTGCGGTAGTAAGCTCTTGCATGCAAGGGCTTAGCCACAGCATGCAGAGGTAATGGTGGCTCAGACCAAAGATCCTTCCAGCCCGATACCACTCAGAGCCAAAAAGGGGGGAAGAAGGGACTCCTCCTAGCCTCTGCCTCTTTGGAGCTCAGGGACTTACTAAGCCAGCAGTGGCTTTCTGTGTGCTTGGCCACCCCCCACCAACTTGTCCTCTCAAAACCATATAAATGCTTGGTGGCTCCAAAGTCCTGCAGAAAGGTAATTACAGGTTAATTACACATTCTTGGGGGGCAGGGAATAGAGACCGTCCTTTTTAGGGTTGGAGCTGGTATCCCAAGGTTATATTAATGCAGAGACAGAAGGCTAAATTTAACAAGTAATGTTATGCATACAGCAAAATTCAGCAAAGGCTGACTCTGAGGTGGAAAGATACCCATTTTATCCACAGGTGCCAGCACAGACAGAGGGACCTACTGGGCTGTACAACCAGGTCAAACTGTTTTCCAACCACAGCTGTTGGCCGTGGCACCACAAATTATCTCTATGCAATTCACACAAGGGTAACTTCTGTCCAAAACACCCCCAGCACTGACGATACTCGCTGCAGGTCTTGCAGAGGCCTGAGGGACTGGCATAAGGCTATGCTAACCTCTGGGCCCAGCTGGCATCTTGTGACATCAGCTCAGCACTTTTCAGTAGCCCCGAATTTTGTAGAGAGGAAGGGGAGTAGGGCCCATGAGGACAGGCTAGCTTGGCTGCAAGGTGCAGATATTCCTGCATCCACCACATTTTAGTACAGAATGACCGCAGATGACTGGTTGGCAGCATGACCAGAGGAAATGGCCCTCAGTGAATACACACGTGGAGCAAAACAAAGAGCTGCTAAAGACAAAACAGGACAGAAATTTCTAACAATCCTGAGATGTCCCCCCCTTCAGATTTCAATTAAAAATTATTTTCAGAATTTCCCACTAAGGATAACACCTTGGTCCTCTTCCTCAGAATTTTTTTTTTTAATGGTTCATTATATACAACATAAACCAATGTTTATTTATATACTGTAGACATATATCAGGCTATGGTTTGGTCCCGTAATGCACATTTAAAATTACTTTTTTAAAAAATGTAAGGGCAGGATGGAAGAAAAGACTTTTAAGCTGTTTCAAAAGGCTCTAGGAAAAATACAATTGTAAGTATACTCCTAATTTCTATGGTCATGATTTAAAAGATAATGCCTTCCAAAAGTCCATAACAGTAAGTAAAAAATCTGTATTGTGTGCACCCATGCACATAACAGTATGAGTAAATTAGGTTAGTGGTATCATCTGTAAGGAAAAACCTTCTGTCTTTTGAGCTTCTCCAGCTAGGTGGCATTATTTTAAAGGCAATGCATTTTTTTGAGGTAAGACTCCAGTAACATCTTCTTGTCATCCCACACTTGGAATGTGTTCAGCTGTCAGTGACAACCAGTGGATCTACCTCACTCTTGCCCATCTATCCACTCTTTTCCAAAACCTCATGCCCACTTTGACTACTTCCATACTGTGTGGTTGGCCTCCACAGCTCTCTCCAAAATCAGACTTTTACAGTCCTCTGAAACTGGGTGATCTGTCCAGTTGCACCTAAGGCAGAGTTGAGGCAGACCACATGTCTCAGGTGAACAGAGGTTGGTGCTGTTTCCACTAGAGTCTTTGACCTTGGCTACAGCCCACCTGGCTGAGAACAGTACGGGCTATGAATGCTTCTTTTCCCTTCCTATGCAAGCACTAATGACTTTGTACCACAAGATGTTTAAAGGTGGCATCATCCACTGGACAAATGGGTTTGGGTTCAAGGTCAGTCTCAACACACAGAGCAGAGTCCCGCTTACAGCAGGGTCTGCTGCATGCTGTCAGTGCCAGCGCTGTGGGTACAGCTGGAATAAAGCACTGCTCAGCAGCAAAGCCGGGCAGCAGGATCTGGCACCATGTTAGGGAAAAGCAGTTGTATTTATCTAAAGCACTGGCCTCATCCTGTGCCTGTGGAGGACTGAGCTGCACAGGCAGGGCATACAGCCCAGGGGATGGGAGAGCCTGGCAGGAGGCAGGGGAGAAGGCTGTCAGGCCCCATTCCCAAAGGTAGGCAGGGCATCTCTGTCTGCTAGACCCATGGAGGCTAGCTCCTTGGTTCAGGGGAAATTAGTATTTTTTCTAAAGAATATCAAGGCATCTTTTGTAACCCAGACCAAGTGGTTTGCAGGTTCACCCCCAGAGTGCCACACTCCATAGGTCAAACACCTTCAGTATTAGACACTCCTAAAGAAAAGTCCTCCCTCCCACTGTGAACAGGAGCCAGAAACAGGGATATCAACATAGAAACCCAGCACAGGAGGAGCATAACTGTGAGGCAGAGAGAGATGGCGACACACTCATCCTGGCCAAGTGTGAGGCAATCAGAGGACCCAGATGTCCCCAGTCATCAAAGTCTCCATAACATTAGGCCCTGCCTGCACACAGGCTGCAGTCGGTTGCACACCAAGACGAGAGCTCCTCTATGGAGCAAACTCACCCCTGGAAGGCACTGTGTTGCCAGGGCCAGGCCAACCCAATAGATGGCTCTGGTCAAAGCTAAACAGAGGAGAGGCAGCTCCCAGTATTTCCCAGACAGGTAGGGAGACATATCTTGTGCTCCCATGGACTTCCACGGGAACCAAACTAAACTGGAGAAGCAACTCTGCTCTCCCACAACCCATTTCACTTGTCCCAGCCTGAGTCTCATGGGAAGATGTCATCCAGCTCCCAGGACTTCCTCAGGCCCAACACTCATCTGGAGACACTGTCATGACTCAGTGACTACAGTGTTACACACATATTCTTCTAGCAGCCTAGCCACTGGTGGCACCATGCCTTCAAAGAGCAGGTTTTCTTTCTGACCAATTCAGAATCTTTAGGAATGAGGGAGTGCTCTCAGTTCATTATTTACAGTAATTTTACTTATAGATAAAGGTGTCTTTCAAGCCCCCATCAGAAAAGGTAGAAAAGCTCTGCCTAGCTGGGTCTTTGGCACCATGTCAACTTCTGTCATGGTACTAAAATTGAGATTTCCTATGGACCTTCAGCTGTTATCCTGAACTGCACAGCACGGGGAGGCCTTAACAGGGAGAAACACAGAAGAGGATAAAACTCCCTTGACACCCTTCAATCCATTACAAAGTCTGGCTTGGTCCCCAAATGGTCTTGTACATACATCTTTGCTGTGTGGGGCAGATGAACTCCTGCTGTGACCACCTCTCCCCCTCTGCTCCATCTCTTAAAGACAGTTGCTGTTGAAGACCTGCAAGGCAGAAGGAAGTGATGAGGAACTCTGTTTTCATTAAATCTCTTCTTCCTCTTCACTGGCAACCTCCTGCAGGTCCTGAGGCCTCTGCTCTGCTCTCTCTTTTACATAGGCTGCCTTGATCTGTTCCAGCTCACACAGTTCTGTTTCCAGCTCTTCTCTGTGCACTGACCGCCGGTTCCTCAGCAGTTTCATGGGGAAAGGGTTTAAGTCATTGAAGGCAATGTTCATCAGCTTCCTACAATGGCAAAGACAGGTCTGGTGAACCAATTTACTGGCTGGTAACAGACGGCAACAGATACAGCAAGTGCATCCCAGTGCAGGCAAACAGTAGGGCCTCAGATTTCAGCTCTCTGAGCTCTGAAGTCACCAAGCAGCAGAGGAATCATAGGTAATTCCTTCTCACATAAACACCAACCCACACACTTCAAACAGCCTTACACTACACCACCTTTTAAGGTACCAGCGTGCAGCCACCAGTCAGGAAAGGGTGGATCACATGCCGATTCTTATGGCCCCTGGGGGAGCAATACCCCCGAGGTATTAAAAGTTACGCTCTTCTGATGACAGAGATCTTCCTCTCAGGTACATGTTGCCATTAGAAGTTGTCAGTAGTGCTGTGCTGCCAAATACTCCAACTAGAGCTGAGAGAAACCCAGGAAGCGGCAACACAAGTTTCAGCTGCTGCAAAGAGGAGGCTGGCCCAGACTTTGTGACCTGCTCTGCTGTAGAATGCCTTTGCCCGAGCCAAAAAGAGTTTAAGTAACACCACGAAGGGAAAGTAAAAACGTAACAAACCAATCTGTGTCCCACAGACCTGCCAACATGCGTGCATCTCTTTTAACAGACTGGTCACAACCCTTTTCAGGCTGACCTAACAGGCAAGCAAGTACAAGCCCAGAATGGAAGGCTGCCTACAACCCACAGTCTTACCTGCCATCCATGATCATTCTTGTGAAAAAGCGTAGGTACTGGTAGATCTCCACACTGTCATGAATTCTTAGGATTTCTTCCTCATTGTATTTAAAAATAGCAAGAGCGTAGCGGAAAATCACCTGGAGGGTTGAAAGGTATAGGCAGTTGAGGGACCAGGCTCTTCTGGTGTAAAACATGGGGTGGGGCACACAGCACTGCAGTACAGGCTGGACACTGGGCTTCTCCTCCTCTCAACAGGCTGTGTCAGGGCAGGCCTAAAGAAGCACAGAGCTAGTCCCAAGAGAATAACCATCTGCAAGCTGATTTACAACCTCAGAGCATACCAGATCCTCCAAAAGGACCCCACAGGGATTTCACAAAGGTTTTCCAGTTCTTCCTATGCACAGGATCAAGGCAAGTCTCACATTTTCAGATACTAACTCTCTGCCTATCTTCTGCGCCCTGTATCGGTCATACTCTCAGCTGCGTCCAGGTCACAGAGCAGAAAACACCACAGCCTGTCAGACAGCTGTTCCATAGCAGGACTACCTGCTAAAAAGTGCCAGGGATACTGCGCACAGCATCAGGGACAAGACCTGCCCACCGGCAGCAAGTACACAGACAACCCAGAGGCTGGGAGGCATCAGTCCGGCCAACAAACAGGCAGGATGGGACAAGAGGCTCAACCCTTCATCTCTTCAATACGCGTCTATGTTCATGGCCCTGCCGTCACATCACAGAGGTGGCGCAGATGGGAGGAAGACCTAGACTGAGTCGCACCTTAGTTCCCTCATACAGGAAGGCATCCCACACTCGCAGGAGGATGTCGCTGACCAGGCTGTCCACAAAGACCACCAGAAACCAGTTGAAGGTGATGAGTGAGACATCAATACGATACTGCTCAAAATGAGCCATGAGGCGAGGCAGCTTCTCCGACAGGAAGTCTTTGAAGACTCTCTGATCTACCTAAAGTCGGCAAAAAAGAAAACAATGAAGTCCTGGTCAAGAGTAGTCCTGTTGTTGGAGGAGAAGAAATGGTGCAACAGGACAGTGGCTGACTCTTCCCAGCTCTTCAAAATTACTGAGCTCTGTATGTGGACACTGTACCCAGTGCAAGGTGTGGAGCTGAAACAGGGCCAAGATACATCTCAGAGGATCATATTCCTTTCCAGCCTCAAAGTCAAGAGGGAAAATGCTGCTACCTCTTCCTGCATCAATCTTACTAGGATTTTCTGTGGTGTCACAAGCATCCAGTCAAATGGCAGGGATTAAAAGCTGCCCAGGTCTGAATGACTGCAGTGGCCCAGCAAAATAAACACCTAGAATCCCTCTGACTTGCAAGCAGGACCTGATCTTCTCACACAGCTTCTCTTTGTGGTCAGAGTACTGTCTGTGCTCTGCTCCTAGTTGCATGAGACACAGAAATGCAGTTGGTGACATCCTTGACCAGGTTTATTAAGGCATCATCTCAGGAAAGCCAAGGATTTAGGAGGGGAAGTGCTAAGGAGCAAGATCATGGTTAGGTCTTCCCCTAAGCTATATCATGGTCACACCAGCCCCACGCAGCAGTACAGGCTGGGGCAGAGCGGCTGGAAAGTGCCTGGTGGGAAAGGGCCTGGGGGTGCTGGGTGACGGCCGGGTTAGGGATGTGGTTTAGTGATGGACTTGGCAGTGCTGAGTTAACAGCTGGACTTGATAACCTCAAAAGTCTTTTCCAACCTCAACGATTCTATGATACTATCATACTACTGCCCAAACTGTGTCAGCTTACTTAGCTGTGGCCCAGTGGTATAAATCAGATGAGGTGATATGCTTGGTCTTTAAAATCTGCAAGAGCTAAAACAGGGGTCCTCAAACTACTGCCCGCAGGCCAGATACGGCCCCCCGAGGTCCTCAATTTGGCCCCCGGTATTTACAGACCCCCTGCCCCCCCCCCCGCCGGGGTTTTGGGGGGGAAACCAAGCAGCCGCAGATGGCTGCCTGCCGCTGCATCCGCGCCGGCCCCCTGGTTAAACAGTTTGAGGACCCCTGAGCTAAACCTTAAGTTTTGCAGCCAACTCAGAGCTTTCACTTTATCAAACCAACCAAAGCATCACCCTAGGCCTTCCTTTTTATGTGGGTCTTTCCTAGACTTCCAGAGATCAACCACAAGGTCAGAAAGTCTTTCTGAAAAAGGCTCCCTCAGCTAACAGTCTTTTCTCACAGAATGTAGGGGAGCCTCTGTGTCTTCAGTCTCCCATGTTTACCCTGTCAATCACTATCTTTCAAGTATTGAGCACTGCCTATAAAATCTCACAGCTAACACTACCTGCTCTGGATAGGCATTTTGCAATTTTCACAGTGATTTGGCTGCTTCCCCAGTCTGTGGGTTGGCCTCTCCACCAGCACACAAGTCAACCAATTCAGTGTAGCCCCTCTCAGCTACTGATGCTTGTAACCTCATGTATTGTGGGCCCACAGATACAACACCCTTCTCCCTGGAAGGACCACACACAATAAAGACACGAGGGTGTCCTAGCTTTGGCTGGGATAGAGTTAATTTTCTTGTTGGTAGCTGGTACAGTGCTGTTCCAGATTTAGGATGAGAATAATGTTGCTAACACGCCGACGTTTTAGTTGTTGCTAAGTAGTACTTACTCCAAATCAAGGACTTTTCAGTTTCCCATGCCCTGCCAGTGAGTGGGTGCACAAGAAGCTGGGAGGGAGCAGGGCCAGCACAGCTGACCCCAGCTAGCCAGAGGGATATTCCATACCATAGAACATCATGCTCAGTATATGAACTGTGGGGAGCTGGCTGGGAGCTGCCCATCGCTGCTGGGAGGCCGGCTGGGCATTGGTCAGCACATGGTGAGCAATTGTACTGTGCATCACTTGGGGTTTTTTTCCCTTGGGTTTTATTCCTCTCTCTCTCTCTTGCTCTCTCTTTTTCATTACTATTCTTATCCTGATTATTTCATTTCAATTACTAAACTCTTCTTATGTCAACCCATGAGTTTCACCCTCTTTTCCCCACCGATTCCCCTCCCCATCCCACCAGGGGGGAGGGGAGTGAGCAAGCGGCTTCATGGTACTTAAGTTGCTGGCTGGGGTTAAAGAATGACAAAAACTCACGGCCAGGCTCACCAGACTGGGCACTGCTCACAGACTGGGTCATATGGGCACACGATTACTATTCCATTGAACTAAATGGGATTTATTTTGGCTCTGTGTTTGCCTGGGAGGATGAAGTATTTCGAATATAAGACAACACATCTTGAAAACCTTGAAATGCAGTAACTTTGAACCAGGAGGGTATATTACTCACAGAGCAACATTTTACATCAAATGGTCAGAAGTTTTTCTGATCTGCAGAGAACTGCAAAGCCACAACACACACTGTATTTGATCACAAACTGAGGCAAGCACACTGCATGTAAACATCTCTGTATTTTCTTCCATCTGCATGTGGCACTGAAAAGATAGGGTGCAGTTTCCAAAGAAACATTTGAAGGGCTGTAGAATGGTGCCTTCTTCATATTTGGTTCTACAGGTGTTGGAGTTTGCTGCTTCACCTCTACTAGGCCCTCCTTAAAATAAGTAACTGTGCAGTTAATGGGCACTTTTCCTTCTGACTAACCTGACTGCAGTGATTACTCTGGAGTGCTCCCCTGTTTCCTAGCGCTGGGGATCAGTTTTGCTGCTCCTGTGTGTACAGTTTCATACCCTCAAGTCTACAACACTTCTGCAATGGAAAGGATTGCAAAGTGGTGGTATCACTGTCCTGTGAGAAAGCAAACACACTGCAAGCTGCTTGCTTTCTTTTAAACTTTTACTGTAAATCACTGTATCAGGGTCCAAAGAGATGTGAGGGTACTCAGCTCACCTGTGATGTTATCAGTGTGTCACTGTAGTAGTCTGCTGGCATTATATTCTCCACAATATGGACCAGGCACCAGAAAGCAAATTCCTCATCTTCCAGGACCAGTAGGGCAACAGCTGCTAATCTGTGATGGACAAGACATGTTGAGGCAATGAAACATAGGCCAGCACAAGAACTGGAGAATCCAAGACTTCTCTTGAAATGTCCGTAACTCCATGAGCGTCCAACAGATCAAATGTGGCAGAACAGTTGGTCAGAGAGGCAAGTCATCTGTTCTGCATGTTCCTGAAGGAACCATGGGGCTGTGATTTTCTTTCCCATGTGCCTCCATCAGCAAACAGGAAGCATCAAACACACGGGTGTGACAAAGACAGGCTCCTCGCTAATGGGATGTTCTATAGATCTGCTAAAGTTAGCAGTGTGCTGATTTTGGCTATTTCAATACAGGAGCTCGCTCAGAGATAGTCTATATTATGTGACATAACTCACCTTCCCATGCATTCTTCTACAGCCCTTACCCCCTTCAGCTCTGACTTACCCCCTTTCAGCCAGACTGGAAAGATGATACCTAATATTAAGGGCTCTCTAGAGTGGCAAATGTCTTTCTGAAGACCATCCAAAGAAAACCAGGAATAGCTTACATAAGCTTTCCTCATGTGAAAAGGTCCAACTGGAAATTCCCTTCTTGCAGCTAGCGCCCACCGCCTCTTTTACTTGACGGCACAGTTCTAAGAAGTCTGGTTTTATCTTTCTTATAAGTCTTCTTTGGGAAGGAAAAGCAGCTTTTAGATTCCCTGAACCTTCTCCAGACAGAAGTACCCCAGTTTCCTCAGCCTCTTCTCATGTCATTTGCTGCAATTCTCTCAACTCTAACACTTCCCAACATGTCCTCCAACTCTTCTCAGCAAAAAGTAGAATCATGAGGGTGTTCTTCTGCTGAGCACATTAAGACTTAGAAATTCAGCCCCAGCCTCATGCTGTTATTCTGGGAGTGCCTCACTCTGCCTCCTGTAGCTGCTCCTTACTATTCTGTAACTATGGAGATGCTAAGCAAGTGCATCCTGTTGCTTGCTTGATCCCAGCAACAACATGGGGTGAAAAAAAGACACCACATGCAGAATTCCACAAAAAAATACCTAGAGCCAGGACAGAACTCTAGAGGGGCAGGAGTCTGGGGCTGCTTGAGACAAAGCCTAGAGTATGTGTCTACACCTTCTCAGCGCTATCCCATGAAGAAGCAGTATACCTGCCTGGTTCCTCACCTGTTCAGTCCCTGACAGTATCCAATGGCAGGATTGTGCCAGGAGAATGCCAGCAAAACCCTCCGGAGCTTGGGGATGAGCTGGGAAGTGGGAGAGGAAAAATATTTGTTGTTGGTCAGTGTGCGGGGCAGGTCAAGCTCAATCTGGCGGTAGGCAGGGTGCTCGGTGCTCTTGCTCTGCCGTAACAGCCTCTGGTAGTGGTCAGGCAGATGACTGCAGTGCCGGCTGACAATCCATCTCCAGACCCGTTGCCGATGCTCCACTGGAATGCCACTTCGGATCAGGCTCTTCAGCTCTGCAGAGGGGCTCAGCTCTCCAACACTGTTCCACTTGTCACGGAGGGGCTTCTCCACTACTTCCTGGCTCCGCAGATTGTTGGACTTTATCTCCAGGGCCTGGATTTTGGCCAGAAGCTTCCAGTCCTCAACTTCATAGTCTGGTACAGTCATAAACCCGTACTCATCATACTCACTGGAAGGACACAAGGCAGAAGTTAGTTCAAAGGAAAGCGCTGGTACCAGTGTCAAGCGTCATTCACTGCCTGGGGCCATACCAACTACAGCCTGCTGCCAGGTCCCTGTCACCCACGCCAGACCACAGGTAGTCCTCCTTCACCTGTCTGGTAGCTGCATGGGAAAGCCTGCCATGCCCACTGTCTCAGAGCCTTGAAGACAGAGAAGAGTCTGCAGCAATGGCATACACACACATTACTCGAGTGTAACTTTGCTCTGAGCTACAGCCCAACCTCATCAGACCACTCTCACCTCACCTGCTCCCCTGCCCCCAAGGGAGTAGCTAGCGCAACTTGTGTACCTTCTCCCTAACATGTCCTAGTGTGAGATAGTTCTGTAGGAAGGGACTGCAAAGCCTTTGGGGCATCAGACCAAAGAACAGAGATCCACAGTCCCTTCTGATGTCTCCCCTGTACACAACACAAATCTCCTACTGACTGGAAAACATGAGGAGCACTGATAGTACAGCTCATTGAGGGTTTGTGCACCATCAGTCCACAGGCTGGGATACTTGTAAGTTAACATTATATTCTTGACAGAAAAACCAAGCGTGGCCTTGGGGTCTCATCTCCAAAGCCACCCAGAGAACCTGTGAACCTGACCAACCAATGAAATAGAACTGCAACAGAACTGGGGCACTGACTGGCCAGGAAAGCATAAACACAAATGCAACACCACCAGCAGCACTCATGGCAAGGCTCTCTGGAGGTCTCCAGTCCAGCTGCCCTTCACTGGCAGGATTCTCCCCAGCACCAGAACAGGGCAACAGTGGCTTTGTATGGCTGGGACTAGAAAACCCCAAAGGATGGAGATCCCCTGCCTCCCAGGTGACGTCCTCTCCTACAGAAGGAATTTATCCTCATGTCCAGTGTTTACTTCCCAGGCATATCATGGCTATAGGTCACTTGTCATACTGTCTGCCACTGTCAAGAAAACTTTACCTGTACTATCTTCAACTTCCCCTTCCTACAGTGATACGCTGCTAACAGATACTCGTGGTCTCCACACCACCAAACTAAACCAGCCTCCACTCCTAAGTTATGGCTCTGAGTCCCTGCTATAGAAATGTCCCTAGATCTTTCTTGCCTGCACGTTCCCCTCCATGGCCAGACTCCTACAAGGGTGTGAATATTCCCATGCTCTTGCCTCTCACCTTACAGGATTCAGATTAAAACCTTCTTCTGCTTCTTCCTTCACATCCCACTGGAGTGCTTCCTGAATGAGGTTCCTCACCAACTCAGCATGGGAGCTAGGCAGCCCAGGCACAGCCTCCTGCAGCTTCCGCAAGACTGTCAGGTATTTGCTCTCCATCTGGCAGTTTCGTGCTTGCAGGCAGGCACACTGATGGGGAAACAAGAAGGAACGGGCTGGCTCACTGATGGTTCCTCCTGTGTTGCCACTGCTCTCTACTGACCTGGTCTACACATAAGGTGAAGACTCCAGAACAGCAAAGCCCCAGAAAACACATCCAGAATTCTTCTATAGTCAGTAGAATTGTAGCCATGAATGAGTCACTGTGGTCTATGAACAAGCACAAGCTGCAGTAGCTAGCATGCAACAGAAGTTGCTTATTGAGTGGGAGACATACTACACCATCACTTACTTTAGGCAGACCACACCTTAAAACCCAGGGAAGTAAAATCCAGGGAAAACCCACAAAACAAATGCCAGCACACACCACCAGCCTGGGGAAGCAGTTCAGGACAAGAAGGCAGGATTACACAAGTCTGAAAGTAACCAGGTTATGCACACTTACAAGGCTAGAAATAAAAACAGAGCTTAAGAAAACATAAGAACCCTGATCTAGCTGCAGGACTGAGGGTGCTGCCACCTGGCACTGCCAAGCCTGGTAGAGAAATCAAGACTAGGTGAAGCCAGGGCTTGGTCTGCCAGCTCTCAAGAAAATGTTCTGATTCCCTACACAGTGTTGTTTTTTCATTTGTATCCAAAAGCATAGCTGAAGTGCAGAAATCTGGGTTAAGTTTCAGCACTCTTAAGACTGAGGTTTGCAAGTATTTTGCTTTTATTGAAGAATGAAAATGATCGTATCTAATTTGGGACCAAAACAAAGCAGAAAAAAAGATCTTAAAAACTAAAAAAACACACTGCGAAGAAGGCTTTTTCCTGGTGCATTTTGGACAAAGATCCATCCCAGTGCTGACTTTGGAAAGAAATTAGTAACAGTTCTCACCAAGGAAAAAAAGTAATTTTGCCTTACCTTCATCAGAAGGGCTTTTTCATTCTCAGCAACGCTTGTCCAGAGTCGAGTAACTTGGTGAATCTCTGAGTTGAGAAATTGGTTCTGGGTTTTGTATGCATCAATATCATCCTGCCACAAAGCAAAACAGACACACAAGGAGAATTTTTGAGTGGCTTGGAGTCCTCTCCCAGTTCAGGAACTCAGGGCAAGAAAATATTTCAATAATTTTATGCTCTGGGGAGAAGACAAGACTGCCCAGGACAAATATTTCCTACCAAGGAAATCAAGGCACAACATTAAATAGGAGTGTCATATGTAGACAAGACACTTGAAAAAGCTAAGTGCACTGCCTGTACATGCTTTGAAAACAGTCATCAAGGTGACATAAAGCTAGAGAAGCACCTAAACAAAATGAAGAAAATACATGTTTTGTTCTATTTTTAAAAATACTGACACAAATCTCAGCCCCATGGGCGGCAGCAAAAACAAACACTCTCCCACAATGCAGTAAGTGGCTCTTTTGACAGTTCTCCATCCCACACTAACTGGTCATTATAACTGTGCATATAGTGGCACACAACAGGCTGGATTTGAAAGAACCAGGGTGTATTGGGAAACTGTTTGCAAGAGGGAAACACAGAGGAGCAAAGGTAGTGAAGGCAGCAAATGAGACTGCACCTGTGAAACAAAAGAGCAAAGAAAGAGGCAGGCACTGAATGGTGACACCAAGTCAAACAAGCTCTGAGATGAAGCTGAAACTGACCCAGATGCTTTTAAGTGCCTTACGGCTATCAGGAGAGGCCCTTCCAGCCTGCCTCTAAGTTTGGAGACAGATGGAGCAACTAGCAGATGTATATTCTGTGCTTCCCACAGAGAACACCCTCCCACCAAACCAGAGGGCACAGAAATGGAAGCCTCCAAATGACTTGTGCAGTCCCACAAACCTTGAGGTGCTCAATCTCCTCCTGCTGCTTATACAGTGTCTCTGCAGTGATAGTGTTGGCTTCTTGCAATGAGTCAGAGAGCTCTCTGGCCATCTGCTCTGTCAAGGCCATGATGACTTCCTGTTTGGCATGGTTCTTCTCCATTAGAAGCTGCACATGCTCCTTGAGTTCCTGGATGTGGCTGTCTCTCAGAGCCAGTATCTGCTCCAGCTCCTTCTTTTCTTGCTCAAGAGCTTCCAGTCGACTGGTGAGATCTGCAATTTGTCTCACTTTGTGTCGCACCAGCTCCAGCCTGTCCTTATCTTCTGCTGCAGTGAGATACATGTTAGATACTCGCTTCTCCTGCTGGGCTGCCTCCAGAGCTTTATGGAGAAGTTTAACCAGCTCCTGAAAAGGGAATGCAAAGCCATCACATCACAGTGCTGCCCAGACAGCACAGATCCAACCAGTAATGGGTGAACAGTGAAAAGTCCTCAGGATCTTAAAACTGACTCCTTTAGAAGCAAAACCAAATGCAGCAACCTTGAAATCACAGTGCCTCCCCAAATAGAGAAGTTCTGCTTTCAGGGCTGAGCGCGGAAGATCTCTGCAGCAGGCCACAGGTGACATGACTCAAGGTGGATTGCTAACAGACAACCTGCTGCTCACACAGTCTGAATTCTGGCTTTTCTACAGTCATCATTCTTGGGAGGCCCACCAGAGACCAGAGAAAATGGAGATCTGGTCTAGCCCTGTGGTAAAATGGGAGGGAGGGAAATAATGCAGTCTGCATCTGTCTCTAGTACCAGAAGATAGTAGAGTCCTCCCTCTCTCCATCCCACATGAAGCTTACCCCAGCAACATGATGCTGATTCAGGCTCTGCCATCTCAGCCATTTAAGGAAGCCAATCAAGGATGCAAATGACTGCCCACACTGGGACCTGGCTCTCCTGCCTCTTCTGCTGGAAGAGCTATCAGCATCATTAGTGGAGAGCCTGGCATTGTTCTATGCTTTTCAAGAAGAACAGTACCATCCAGGAGAGACAGCCCTTGCCGTGACCCATGCATTGACTTCTACAGTCAAATCACCTCTTAGTGGGGGATCACTGTTTGAAAAGAATGACCTGCTGTTAACAGTATAACTCAACCTGGCAGTTCCTGCTGGTGTCACAGTACTTATTCAGGACTCCACTTCGTACTTTGACTAATACAGATGCACAAGCAAGACACCTGCAGAGCACACTTGGATTTGTTTTACCTCTTTTCCAGCCCATTTGCTAGCTGCATTTCTGATAACTGAAGGACAACTCATTCTCCCTTGTGCGGGGCACAATCAGGCACATACAAACGGGCAACACCAGCAGCTCCAGCTGGTCCTCAGTGAGTGTC
Organism: Falco naumanni; assembly: GCF_017639655.2. NCBI lineage: Eukaryota > Metazoa > Chordata > Aves > Falconiformes > Falconidae > Falco > Falco naumanni. The sequence goes on from NC_054080.1 coordinate 17,326,291, forward strand.
TGCCGAGTACTTCTCAGACTAACACCAAAATATAAGGCAGTCACTGTGACCAGTCTCAGGGCCCTGACCTTAGCAACAGCAGACTCTCTGCCACACTCACCTTCTGCGACTTGACTTCCTCTGTAAGTGTCAGGATTTGTTGTTGTAGGACACTCACTTTATCCATTGGGTTCCTCTCCCTAGACAGTTCTTCGTGCAAGCCTGGGAAGCCACTGTTCATCCACCTGGCTTTCCTAACCCAGTTCAGCCTGGGCTCCATCCTCCCATCCTCCGGGGTCCCCTCCTTAACTGAAGGGAAATAGGATTAATTTACACAGAACTGGGTTGCTACTATGGACTCCTGAGTCTTACTATGGCAGGACTCAGAACATTTCAGTAGAGAAGGCTGACACACAGGACAAGGAAAATCAGCCTGCTGGGATCCACAAGGCTGAAGCAGACTGTAGGGATCAGCCATAGGTACCCCAGAATAAAGCCATGATGGTACCTGTTAACCCACCACTGCCCATCTATCCTGCACACAGCAAATGCAAGTTACCACCATGAACAGGTAACTTCCCAGTCATGGAGTGGAGCTGCTGAGTTTAGCCTGTGACCGTGCAGCAATTTAACATCTACCTCAAAGAAATACCTGTATGGACTGGCACCATGGATGGTATTTTTGGCTCTGCAGAAGGTTCCAGAGGTAGGAGACAGACAAATGCAGCCTGAAGCAGAGCCAAAAGAGTCAGTCTTATGCCAACAACACAGGAAGGGAACTGAGACAATGTGACAGAGTTTTCACGTCCCATAACAACTGGTCACCCTCTTCCTGCCTTTCCTGATAAGTCTGACTCCTTGCTAGAAGCCCTCATACTCAGACCAGCTCACACAGCCAAGAAACAGGCACCTGCACACCCTGCCTCCATCTCTGCTTCTTGTTCTTCAACCAGGTTCTCAGGATGCTCCTGGAATTCACTGAAGTTGAAGACATGCCCATTGTTCCCCCAGAGCTGCTTGGAGCCACAGATATTGTAGACAGTGTTTCTGAAACAAGAAGAGATAAAGACAGCCTAGTGAACCCAAGTCATGATCACTGCAGTCAGTGCATATTCAAACTATTCCCTGCCTCAGTTCTCCTCATATCCCACCCCTCTTCCCAAAACATATCTCCTTCATGCACTCAAAAAATTAACTGTTCACAGCACTGGTGGATCTGAGGAAAACCAGGCTGTAACTGGTGTAAATCAGGAAGGTATAAATCAGTACCAGCATAGCAATGTAGATCAGCTGGTGATCTTTCCCCGCATGCCTGAGCCCTGTTACATACAAAGCAGGCTGGACAGAGGGATTAAAGGTAACAGCAGACCAACACATCCCTCCTTTCCTTCTTTCCTTCCCTCTCTCCTTCTCTCCTTCCCTTCCTCCTTCTCTCCCTTTCCTTAGCGCACAGCAGAAATCCTTAGGTGCCAAGAAAAGCTCAGCTACTCCAGCACAGCCAAAACTGCCACAGTGGTCGCATCCGAAGCAGCCACAGGTCCTGTGCTCCAAACCCCATTTAATAATCTTGCCATTACAAACTCAACAGACTTCGATGCAGTAAAAGATTCAGGAACAAAACTGAAGTCAGACCTAGAACCAGTTTGTCACAACTGCTGCTGTTGAATATTATCAGAAGCACTAAGAGATGACTATACAGCATCACGCAGAACCACAAATGCACAAGTATTTTCTGTAAAACCTACACAAGAAAGTGAGACAGTTGCCACTCTATACATGTCTTTTCCTTTCTCTTCCTGTGTTTTCCATCACCTAAAAGAAAACAAGCCCCTTGTTTTGAGGTCTACAAAAGACTCAGTGTCCGCACCTTCCTAACTGTAAATGAAGTTGGCATTTAGATATTGTTCTCCTTTTGCCTTGCTTCTTTAAGGCTTCACAGCAGAAGATCAGACACTTCTGACCTCAGAGAACATATTGGCATATAAGATCAGCAGATCTTCATACCCTGTAGTCTGCAGTTGGCACTCACCCAGTGTAACTTTTCTGCTTTTCTCTACCCCATGCTGCACTCTGGTTTTCCTCTGAGACAGCAGCAGAGGAGCCAAGCAGAACCTGGCTGAAATCAGACAGGATACTCTCACTAAGACCCAGCCTGACAGTGACAGAGCCTGAACAAATGTTCACAGAACAAGGGGAGCAATACAGTTTGAAGCTGAAAAGAAGCAATTGTTATTCAAGCTAGCAAAAGCAAGGCTGGGGAGTGGGGAGGAGATATTATCATATTATTTTTAATAAAGTGAGGCGGAGAGAATGCATAGCCTGCAAAATAGTACCGCTGACTCTGATCCTCTTTGGTCCCATGGGGGATCTTTCTTCCTATCAGTGTAAGATTGTAGTGACAAGAGTAGTAGTAAAAAACTATAGCCAACCTCCCCACTGGAAACATCTGGCAAGTGTCAAGCTACCTACCACACTCTGTTGCAACTTACACATTTTTGGTTATATGTTAATAAGTGACTAGGACACACTTAAGGAGATATTGATGGGGTTGTCTTTGTGCAACTGTAACTGCCTGAGGCTTGTAACTTGTAGTCCTGATCGAGCTACACATTGCAACTGCAGATATCAGGCACAGTGGAAATATTCACATACTAGGAACTCAGCAAGGAGTAACAAACTGTGCGGTGTTGGGCCATATTACAGGCTATAGGCCTTTTGCTTGGAGTTCCTGCTTTCGAGAGTGCACTACATTCAAGGTCCTTTGAAACCACTGGGAAGTGCTACTGACCTTCTGTCACTAGCCTACAGAGTACAGCTCAACCTGCCCATGTGCCTTTCCAAGAGCAACATGCAGATGCATTGGGTAGGGATGCAAATCACTACCTACACTGAAGAAATTTTAACCAAGCCCTAGGTCTGCCACTAGGATCTTTGCCAAGAGAGCTAAGTGGTGTGAAATGCATTGGAACAGGTGGATGTAAAAGACCCTCTGGCAGGAAGTTTACTTTCACCTGGAATATCCTTCAAAAAGCTGCTTCATAGTTCCTCCTTCTAGGCAAGAGTCCCATTTCACAAAATACATGACAGGCAAGGAAGGCACAAAGTGGCAGGCCAGTATGGCAACTGCACTGCAGCTCTCCTCACGCACTTACTGTATCTCTGTCCAAGGGTGCTTAAGGGAGATGTTCTGCAAAGCAGTAGATGTTTGTGGTGCAGGCAAAGACGCTGCCTTTAAACCCACTGCTTCTGTTGGCGTTTTCACCAGAGGCAGAAAGTCATCATTGTCAGCATCTGTGTAAAAACAAACCAGGACACAGAAACAAGTGAGCAAGACAGAATTCCATTAGACTTCAGCTCCTTCATGTAACTTGAGAGTCACAACATTTTATTACAGGTATACGTTCCATGTTCAAGTGGCCAGTTGTAACAAGGACAGCACAGCATGTTTCCTTAGTTTTAGGTCAAATTACGGAAGGTTCCATGTGCAAATAGAGTCATCTATTCAAGGGCAATCAAGTGACTTCAACCATTTGTATATGACAGTAACTAACTGTAAACAATCAAAAATTAAACTGCCTAAAAGAATAGGGAAGGGAGCTGGTGCTGTTCTTTTCCCCATTCCAAACATGTTTCACAGCTTTAATGTGTAGATTACACTCCACAAACACAGTTTGCTACCTGTACTGCCTGCTGTAGCAAAATGCCAAGGCACCCAGAACCTTTTAGATCAGACACTTACTAGTGGGTTATTTGCTTCAAACAAAATGTGCATCTAGTCATAACTAAACAGGTGGACACACTGCTTGTGCCCTCCCCTGATCCACTGGTAGGAATGCACGTCTTCATCCTACCACCACTGAAAAAAAAGTTGCTTGTCCTAAATTTCACAGACGTCACAAGAGGAAGGGGATATACCAAATGTGCTCACTTCACATGCATGAGGAAAATCAAGAGAATTCATGATCACAAGATACCTGAGCATCTCCAACCACTTGCTGTGCATTAGGAGACAGCCCATTCATGTTCACCCATAATAAAACCAGAAGCTCCAGACATTGACCAACCATTGATAGTTGGCACCTGCCTTTAAAAGCCTGGCCAAAACCTCTTCCCACTTACCATTCATCACTGGGGGGCTGAAAGCAGAAGAAAGACTGATAAACGCAACACCTACTTGTTCTGCCAGCCAGAGGTTCATTCACAAGTTGGGAGCTGCCCACAGGAAATCTGTTCTGAGTGCTGCAAAATTCCCAACGCCTCATTTGGAGCTGCTGCAGCCAGTACATCATTGCCTGTTTGCTGATTGCCTGACATAACACAAAACAGGAAGGGGAGGGGAGTAATCTCACCAGCATGAGACACGTCCTGAAGGGTGGACCACCACTTCACTGCACAAGTCAGCAGAAATAAAGGCCAGCTGTGTCAATCCTATGCTATATCCTCTGGTCCTAACACTGATTTGAGAGGACTGAGTAAATCTTCAGCACGGCCTTAGTAACAGAACCTTAGTGGATCGCTGACCTCATTTTAAACATTTCTTTGTTTACTATGTTCCAAGGCTAAGCAGAAATGTCACAATCATTTTAGCCAGGAGTCACGCACAAGGCTTTTTAATAGCAATTTTCACAGAGATAAAAATCTAGCAAAGGTTCCTGCTGGAGCAACCTTTTTAGACAGAGAAGCTCATTTCTGTTTAGCAATTTACATATGGACTGAAGGACTCCTCAATGATTTTAATGTAACACCCAGTTCAGCTTTTACTCCTATTCTGTTAAAACAACAACCATCTCATAGGTAATGGAGTCTCAGTTTTGTCAGAACAGTGCAAGTAATTTAGGTCCAAATGGTAACAGTCCAGACCGGGAGGACTAAAGTGAAACTCAAGCTAAAAAGTATCTTAGCAGAGATGTGTCTGTCCTGATTGGGAATGTTTCATAACAGCCCCCAAAAGAAGATGCTGCCCCTTACCTTCAAAGTAAAAACTCTGCTTGGTGTTCTGATCTCAAAAACCCCTTCCCCATTTTCCATCTTGCAGTCAAAGCTGGCACTGGAGAGATCGATGGACCCCAAAGGGTTGATGTCCTGTGCAGTTCTGTAGTATAGCAAATGACATTTGGTTTCATCATAAAAGAACCAGCGAGACTTCCAGGTTTTGATTGGTCCCTTGATGCCCAGTTTGTTTAAATAGCCACAAAGTTTTTTTCTGGATGTTTCTTTGCTGGGCTTCAGCTGCGCATTTTCCAGTTCTTGGGAAGAAGAAAACATGTCTTTCTCTTTTGCTGAGGCTCCATTGCTGCTGTTATTGTCCAGATTTGACTCCACTAAATTACCTGGAGCAGCAAGGGGACAAGCTCTGCTTTCTGGTCCTTTTTTCATCTCTTTCAGGAAATACACTCAGAACCGGATTGAAACAGGAAATTCTCTAGGTAAATAAGTAACAGCAGATCCTGACTATACCATCATTACAGAACCTGCAGCAAATTAAAAAGAAGGAATAAGTTCACATCTGGCATATGGAACAAAACATTCCAAAGCTTTCAAACCGCCCAGCTAAGGTCTCTGACTTGTATCTTTGGTCACTGCTCCCTGCCTTCCTTGGCTCAGATGACCTCTATGTATGTTTTTTCCCTTTTCCATCCCCAAAATTAGCCTGGACTAGCAGCCAAGAAGCAGTACCACAACCTCTTGGGTGAAAAATAAGTACAGTCTATGGGCATACCAAATCAATATCATATCCAGGACATCTGAAGCCACAGACAACAATGTTAAGTAAAAGTTGCAGAAAACATGGCAAGATAAGAAAGAAGCTCAGCTGGGGGTACATACTTGGGGTCAAGGGATCTCAGGTAAGTGTATGCTGGCATTTCCGCTCAGTGTTCAGCTAATATTTTAAACGATGGTGCCTGGAGAAAAACCCAACGTTATGCAGCATCCTCATAAATCATTTGTGTTACTTGAGGACTGCTGTTAAAAAACCTGCATGCCATGTTAGGTCTCCATCCAGTAGGCCTCATATGATGGATTATGCACAAGAGAAGGTAATTCTGTGATCCTTGCAAAAGAGATCTGGTTGCTCAGTGGCCAAAGTAACCTGCTGGGTTCCCAAGAGAAAAATAAGGCTGGAAGGGATCTGTGGAGATCTCTACACCAACTTCCCTCCCAAAGAAGGCGCCAACTTCAAAGCCATAGACAGCTGCTCAGGTCCACATTCAGGTGAATTTTGATCATATGCAAGAATGGCAATTCTGGCACATTTCTGAGTATTTTTTAAAGTGCTTAACTGCATGGCAGAAGCGAGTTTTTGCTCAGAGCTGCAGACACCCATGGCCCTTGTATAAAGAAAGCTAAGAACACTCAAAAAAATATCTACAAATAATTTTTTGCATTTTTTCGTAAGTAAAAACATGGTTTAAAAATCAATAAATGGAAAGACTACCAGAGGCTTCAGTTCAGACACTAACATATCTGAAGCAAGTGCGTAAGCAAATAAAATTGTCGCAGTGTTAAGTTAGTGGGAATCCAACTGCAGACACTAAACTACTGAACACAACAGCCAGCTGTGTGACAACAAGTTAATGGACATTAATACAGTGGAGCACACAGAGATGTTGCCCAAGCTCATGCTCTTAGGAATGACTCAGCCTCGTGACTGAAAGAATCTTGGCTATCCTAGTGCTGGCTGAGCCCCGCCACATTTATTGTTCAGACAACCGTAGATGAATGTTCACTCTTTTTGGAAAGCTGCTGAACTTCTTTTAGTTCACTCCCTCTGACACCATGGATCCTGCTGCTGAACACATTCAAAGTGCCTGGAACAAGCACCCTTCACGAAGGTGCTGCCTCAGCTAAGCTTCTGAAATACCCAAATACTTCACTTTCAGGCTAATTTTGTTTGACACAAGGAACCATCATGAGGAAGAAGATGCAGTCTCAAGTCTCCCTAAAAAAACCCTTGGGCTTTTATGGCTGTAGTAACATAAGGTCTTCCTGTACCATCTGAAGACTCCATCACACTTCTACCTCTTGCTAGCATGATGGTCCATGGGTCCACACTGTGAACAGGATCAAATAAGCATTTTGGGTTCAAGCACAAAGTTACACGGAGTCACGTCAGCTTTGCATTTCAAAAAAGAGATCTCACCTCCTGAAGAGAAGCAGAGAGATGCCCCTGGGAAGTCACCGCCTGCCGGCATCTGCTGGCACAGTGCTACCGCTGCAGGCGCTGCCAAGCAGGTAACCACAGCCTCCAAAACAAATCCAACAGCAACGCAAGAGAGACTTCTGCCTCAGGTTTCTTTCGCTTCAGTTGCTGCCTGGGAACTGCGTGAAACACGTATTATTTAGCTGAAAGCAGCCTCTGGCGCTGAATCATCGATAAAACGAGAAGATCAGGGTGAAGCCCGCAGAAACCTTTACGGACTGCTGGTGTGAGCGGCAGAAGGAGCCCCCCTGCCCCCCCCCCCCCCCCTTCCCCCGCCTCCCAGCCCAGCTGCACAGCGCCAGCCCGCAGGCGAACGCTGCCGGCGCCTGGCACAGGGCAGCGCTGCCCGGCGCGCCGCGACCGGACCCTGGCACCGCCCAGCCCGGGGCGGGCGGCCAGCGGGGGCCGTCCGGGCCGGCGGCCGGAGGGCGGCTTGGGGCGGGGGAGTGGTGCGGGGGTCCCACAGCCCCGATAGCCGCTGCCTGCTGCGGCCGCACGGGCTGCAGCGGCCCCGCACCGAGCTCCCACGGCGGCGCGGCGCTGCCCGGGGGGCGGCGGGACGGGGCCGCGGCAGGAGCCGTGCCGGGCGGGGGGCGGGAAGAAAGGAAAAGGAAAAGGGCCGTTGCAGCCGGGTAACGACAAGGAAATGATTCATCAGACTGACGGGGCACACTGAAAGCAAGCCCTGAGAGGGGCAGTTCACGGGCTGGAGGGGAGCAGCGAGGGCCCATCTGCTAGCGGGGGTGCACCCCAGGCCTGCAAAAACACTGGGGCAGCGGATGTGGACACGCTGGTCACCAGATCCCAAGTGCGAGAAACGAGTCTCTGCAGTCAGCTGGGGCAAATGGGGTAAGGCAAACACATCTCACACGGTAAAAATGGTGGTACCGCAGGAGATTGGCGGCCAGTAGGATCAAGCCAGGCCAAAGGGTCTAAACTGACCTTTGAAAAAGCCTCAGAAAGAGGTACTGCAAAGAACAGGGGTGTCAGAGACTGCCCTAAGCCAGCAGCACAGGTCGCCAGGAGTGCAGGGGGACAGGGCACACAGCTCTGCCAGGTTCACACCCTCTCCGGCAGCTGCCTCTCCTCCTGCCGGTGCTGCCAGGCCCTGCTGGGCTGGACTGGGCTGGGTGGCCACTGGGCTGGCCTGAGAACGCACTTCTTACACCCTGTCCCCAGGATAAGGTGTCTATATGGCTTTGACTTTCTCTGCGTGCAGTGGTAGCTCAGCCTTGATGGTATGACCGTTCTGCTGGTCTTGGGTTGCAGAGTTTTTATCACCAACTTTAGCCAACTGTAGTACCGGAGCAGCAAGAAGCAAAAGTTTATGGATGTCCAGTGGCTCATCCTTCCGCTGGCCTAAGCTCCCAAACTGCAGTGCACATGAAACTGATTACAGCACACAAACACTACACATTTCTGTAGCCAAAACCAGTTTGACCCAAAGTCACCTTACACAGCAGCCAGCCATTACACTGGATCAGCTCCACTAGGCAAATGCGGAAAGCGTGAAGGCTATACCTGTGGATGCATGAAGAAGTCCTTCTCTCCTCTGAAGCCTGAACTGCCTTCTCCTCCCTCGGCTACAGCTGGAGGGAGATGACCAAGTGTGGTAAAAAGGGTGGTATCAGGGCAGCACTGGGCTGTCTATGTGTAGGCTGCCCTGGAAGAACCTCAGAAGCCCCATGTGGAGTTCCTCAACTGGTCCACACCAGCACAGCTGCAAAACAACCATCCCACGCCCAGTGTTACCTTACACCCCGGCGGTGGCACAGCCCCACACAGCCACACAGGGAAGTGAGAGCCGGTGAAGGAGCCGGAGCACCGCAGCCCCACGCGGCCCCAGAGCCAGCACGTGCTGCATGACTCACGAAGGGGACGGTGGCTGCAGGACCAGCGGCAAAGGTGGTGCAGGAGGAGCACGGGACACCGCCGGCTCCACGAGGATCTGACACGGGTAGATACCTGCCAGCCCCTCGCCGCACACACAGCAGGCCTGCCAGCGGCTCGGGCAGGGGCCCAGCAGACCTGGCGGGAGCAGCAGGCGACAGCTATCGGCACTGCCGGGCACAGCACTGCCAGCAGCAGTGCCTCCCGACCCCAGCCCGCACCAGGAAGGCTCTGATGCCTCCAGGAGCCGCTGGGGAGTGTTTGACGCAAACCCGCGGCACAACGGGGGAGATGGCGGCCGCCGGGCCCAGGAGCTCCGGGCCCAGAAGCCCCGCCCGGCGCGTCCAGGAGCCCCGACCCCGCCCGGCGCCCCCAGGAGCCCCGCCCCCCGCCCGGCGCGCCCAGGAGCCCCGCCCCCCGCCCGGCGCCCCCAGGAGCCCCGCCCCCCGCCCGGCGCTCCGCCCCCCGCCCGGCGCTCCGCCGGCCCCGCGCATGCGCCCCCCGCGCACCGAGCCGGCGCCGCCGCCGGGCTGCCCCCGCGCCCGCCCCGCGCATGCGCCCCTGGCCGCCGCCAGCCCGCCCTCTGGCCGTGGAGAAGATGGCGGCGCCGTGAGCAGCGCGGCGTTGCCCAGCACCCTTCCGCTATGAGGAACCTCCGGCTGCTGCGGACTGGCGGGCGCCGCTCCGCCGCCTCGCTGGGCACCCCTCAGTGCTTCTGCCTCAGCGCCGAGCGCGGCGCGGTGCTCGTAGGCTCTCAGTACGGCCTGCTGGAGCTGGGCCCCGCCGGAGACTCGGTGAGAGCCGCCGCCGGGCGCACCGGGGGCCGTGCCCGCTTGTCGCTGTCAGGGCTGTGGCTTCGGGGCAGCGTGCCCGTGCCTGTCGGCTGTGGCGCGTCGCTGCAGACGTGTTGTTGGGGCGGCTTTGCTCCGCCCGTTGCAAAGCTGGGGTGAAGAGTTTGGGCCCCGCTCAGCGGGAGCCCGTGGGTGCCCGCCTCGGGGGGCGGCGGCTGCCCGAGGGTGCGTCCCGCTGTCCGCAGCGGTGGTTGCGGGGTTTTAGAGCCTCCTGCGGCTCCTTCCAGCGCCTGCCGCCGCCTCAGGGTGCCGGGGAAGCGGGCTCTGAGGCTGCGCGGTGATCTGGGTGGCTGAAGCAGTTTGCCGTGCTTTTAAAATGCTAAGTCTGCCTCCAGGAGGGGGGTCGTGTTTGACGGGGGTCATTCCTGTGGTGATCTTCAGCCTAATCTGGCAAACGGAGACACAACTCGCAAAACAGAAGCAAACAGGCAAAGGGATACGGAAGAGCACGTGAGGAAGCTTTTGACACCGTGCTGTAGGGAAAAAGCGCCAACATATCGCTAAAGAAAAAAAGTGCAGTTGGGCCATGAATTCCTGTTAGAACTGTTGCAGTGCCTTCTCTGGAAGCACCATGCACCTCTTGAGGCCTCTCCTTCAGTGTGTGCAGGTCTGAAGTTAGCTGACAGAATAACTTTTGGGCTTTCCTGGAATCTCATTTTTAAGAAAGAGTGTTTTCTGAAAATTCCATTGTGGTCTGTTTGTGAAGTCATATCAACTGAAATCTTTCTAGAATTAGAAAAAACCCAAACCTCTGAAGCCTATCTGAAGTTACTAAGTATGTCAGCTTCATTTTCTGTTTTGGGAGGGGGCATTACTTCTGGTCTTTATTACTGTGGGTTTTTTCCTCATGACTGGATGTGTAAAACATTGATGCGGCTAAGCTAGAGACAGCTAGTTTAGCTAAAATTTTCTTGTTGTTCTGTGCTTGAATGCACATCCAAATGGCTTTCCTTTTAATTTCTTTATGCTCTGTCTGTAAAGTCTCAATGACCCTTTAAAAGTACTGGGACATCTACCCATTTACCTCTTAATGTTGACACTGTGTGAAGAAGTATTGAAAAAGAGGTTGAAAGATCAATGGCAAGACAAATTGGAGGTCATACTATTGCCATTTATTATTTGCTCCCTTATTTGAGTTTTCTTATTGTCTGTCTAGCGCTCTTTAATGTAAGAAGACTTTCACAGTTTCCAGTGCTAAAGTGAAGATACATACTTGCACATCATCTGTTCCCTGGTGCTATGTGCATAGTCACTTCTGCTGTGTAATGTTTTGTGCAGTTGCAGTACGGTGAAATGTACTCATGGGTGTTACTCTGTCATTTCTGAAAAAATCCTAGTGGTATGTATTTAATAAGTGATTGGCCTCTCTGTGTCAAGGTGACAAGAGAAGTTTCCTTGACTGCGGCGGGTTTCATGCCGGAGGATGGAAGTGGCTGCATCGTGGGTATTGAAGATCTTCCAGAGCAGGAGTGTGTGTGTGTTGCTACAGCAGCTGGAGACATCCTACTGTGCAATCTCAGCACAAAGCAGGTAACATGGCAGGAAGGACACAACAATACTGAGGGATTGCAAAAGGAAGGATGACACTTTTAATTTCTTCAGGGGATGGTTGTATATTACATAGCTGTGATTAGTCTCCCTTTTCTGAACAGATGAGCTGATTTTTGTGGGAGCTTTGAGCAGGATTAAGGACGAAATACACACTCTGTAAAAGAACCAGAACTGAAATGGTGACTTCTCTGTCCACAGCCCTAGTAATGTATGTTTGCTCAGGGGTCTGTTGCATACACCCAGCAGCACATGCTCCACTAGACAGTCTTTCAGAAATAGGATATTGCTGAGACTAGGTACAGAATAAAGTAATCCATTCATAACTCATAGTGTAGCTACCTTGTTTATTATTATCGGTCAGTACAGAACATCATGCTGACATGCCTTAACTGAAGAGAGGATAAAATGTTGTGTGTTGTGATTCAAATAACATTTGGAATAAAAATCCCTAGAAAACACCAAAGGGAAAGCAAAATATCTTAGCTGAGTAAACATGGCAGGAACTGAGATCCTTGCTTTCTCTTCCTTCCTCGGTGTCAGATGTGTACAATCTTCAGCAAGACTCTTACATACCACAGCAGCACCCTCTGAAATCTGCATCAGCCCAACAGTGCAGGTGTAGGTAGGCATGAGATGGTAGTGGTCTGTCTGGGTTAGCTGTCAGATTGTGGTTATTTGCAGCTCACCTGTTTTTGTTCTTGTTTGGGTTTCATTTGCAGATACCACTTAAACAAGACAATCAGCTGTACCTGAAAAATTCATCCCATATTGCAACTTAAAACTTCTCATAAGGGAATAGAGTTTAACAAAAGATGTGGTACCTGATAATTTTCTTGCACTGATAAATGAGTCAGAGTTGAGGTTTAACTTGAGATCCTTTATTTCAAGCCTTTTTGGCTTACTTTCTCAATTTTAAAGTTTTTCTGGTGCAATCTGAGCACCACGAAAGAAGTCTTGAAGGTTACTGTGCTTGTTTTGAAACATTTTGCATGTGAGTGACAGTTACTGTGCTCACCAGTGCTCAGTCCCACTTTATTTACCTGTAAAGATTGTGACACTGAAGCTTAATTCCTTGAATGGCATCATCTGGCTGTTTATCACAATTGTTCTGTTCCATGCCTTTTGCAAATCAGGGTAACAATGCATGACAGAAGTTCTCTGCTCACTGCTATTGCTTATATACTCACAATGGCCCAGTAAAACTGGCCCAGTTTTTCATGAACTTTGAAGTTAGTGCAGCTATATACAGTTATCAAGTTCAGCACATGCAAGCTGGTCAGAGTTTTAATGGATATAGTGTCCCTTACCTGCCCATTGGAATTCTCTAGGAAAGAACTATTATGTCTGTGTTTTGTGATTTAGGTATGTTTACCAATGTAACCACAGACCTGATTCAGCAATACTAGTGTTAACTTTATACACACTGACATAAGACTGAGAGCTGCAGAGCAGAGCTCTTACTAAAACTGTGTATCGTAGAAAATCCTAATCTCTAGATTACCTGGGCTGTCATACGTAAACATTCTGGAACCATCTTTGAGTAGAAATGTTTGTTTTGTTTCGTTTAACACAAAGGGTAAAGTAAGACTTGTGACTTTTCTAAGCAGGAAGGGATTTCCCTGCCTTGGTGACTGATTGCTTTTCTGCTGGGATGGTGCTGCACTAGTATTCTGCACTTCTGTGATCTGATTTTGGTCTTGCAGGTGGAATGCGTTGGAAGTGTGGACAGTGGTCTGAGTACCATGAGCTGGAGTCCTGACCAAGAGCTTGTTTTGCTTGCAACAGGTATCAACAACAGCCTGTAAACTTTCTGTCTTTAGGAGTCAAATTATGGCCAAAATGTAAAACACAGTTAAGTTTAACATAGAAGAGGCAAAATGCAAAGTTATGAAATTTGGACTCAGGCTTAAAGAGAGAAAAAAACCTCACCTGATCCTATATGTGAGTTTCCATTTAATGATTCATGAGGTGCTTTGGTAGTCCAGGCAGAAGCTATTCAGACCCAAAAACCTGGGTTTTACAGAACCGTAATTAGTCTTTCAGACCTTCCAAGGAAGTATATTTAATCTTGCTTCTAAAACATAAAAGGCTTCTGCTTTATATCCCCATTTGATTTCTTAGTAAAAAAAACTACTTCTCATCCTTTTGTAGGAAATACACATGTCACAGGCTCACCTCGGCTACAGATGTGTCTCACCTAGCAAATAAAGTTAGCCTCAAGCAAAACAGAATCACAGAATGCTTGAGGTTGAAAGGAAGCTCTGGAGATCACCTATTGCAACCCCCTTGCTCAAAGCAGATTGTCTAGATCAAGTCGCTGGGAACCATGCACAGTCAGGTTTTGGGTATCCTCAAGGACGGAGACCCCACAACCTCTGTGGGCATGCTGTTCCTGTCTGTGACCACCCTCACAGTAAAAATTTGGTTTATTGTGTTTTAATGGAATTTGCTGTGTTTTAGTTTGTGCCCGTTGCCTTTTGTGCTATCCTTAGCACCACTAACAGTCTGGCTCTGTCCTTCACTGTACCCCACCTTCCACATAAGAGATTTATACACACTGATGCGATTCCCCCTTAGTGTTCCCTCCAGAGCAGCCTGACTTCTCTCAGCCTCCCCTCATGTGACTGATTCTCCCAGCCATTAATCAACTGTGTGGCACTTTGCTGGACTTATGTCCTTGTCTGTCTTGTACTGGGGAACACAAAACTGGAGCTGCCATTGCACATATGTCTTACCAGCACTGAACAGAGAAGGATCGCCTCCTCAACCTGCTGGCAACACTCGTAATGCAGCCCAGGATGCGGTTGGCCACCTATGCAGCAAGGGTGTAGTTCTAGCTCATGTTCAACTTGGTGTCGCACAAGAATCGCAGGCCACTTCTTTTGACAAGCTGCTCTCCAGCCTCTTGGCTCCCAATCTGTCCTAGTGCCTGAGATTATTATTTTCCAGGTGCAGGACCCGGCTTTTTCCCTTGTTGAGCTTTATGAGGTTCTTGACAGCCCGTTTTGCCTATATGAAAAGGTCCCTGTGGATGGCAGCACAACCTTCTGGTGTACTTGCTACTCCTTCCAATTTTGTGTCATCTACAAACTTGCTGAGGGTCCCATCCTCCAGGTCATTAATGAAGATGTTAAACATTGGCTCTGGTGTCCAGGGGCATGCCACTGGTGGAATTCCTCAAGCTGGAATTTTTGCCACTGATGGCAAGGTTTCGAGCTTGGCAGTTCAGCTGGATTTCAGTCCACTTCACTGTCCCCTTATCCATCCTGTCCTTCATGAGGTTGTCTATGATGATGTTATGGCAGACAGTATCAAAAGCCATATTAGAATCAAGGTAAATGACATCCAGTGGTCTCCTCGTGTCCACAAGTCAGTCACCTCATTGTGGAAGGCTATCAGGACATCAGGCACGATTTTCCCTTCATAAACCCGTGCCAACTGCTCCCAATCACCTTGTCTTTCATATCTTGAGAGAAAATGTTTAACAGTGCCAGGTGCTTATTTTGAATGTGGAAAGAACTTTTTAAGGTTAGGCCAGGAAGCATGTTTTTGAAGAGAGAGACTTGAAAGCGTTCTGTGCCAGTTTGAGATTTTCTGCTTTGAAGGATGTGTTCTCTTCAGTATCATATAACCATTAGAAATATTTCTATATTCAAGTCCATGACACAACAATAGGAGAACATCAAGTTTTTATTTGCTGGAGATACCATTACCAATGCTGTATTTTAACATCTGCCCTGCAGGTCAGCAAACGCTCATCATGATGACAAGGGATTTTGAACCAATTACTGAGAAGCAGATCCACCAAGATGAGTTTGGGGAAGGTGAGAGGTGCTCTGAAATGAAGTTGTTCAAACTGATGTCATTGGTGTGTTGTAAGCACATAGAAAGTAAAGAAAGGGAGCTGAGCACTTACTAGGGCCCAGGAGACGTTTTAGACTAATGCTGCTGGGCAGCTGTGGGGGAACCCTAATATTTTACTTGTCAGTGTAAATTCAGGGAAGTTTCCTGAACTAGAAGACTTCCTGGGCCACATGAATTTCCCGCAGGTTTTCAGAATTAAACATCAGTGGAAGCTGTGGCTGTCTTGGAGCTGTGGTAGTGTTTACCACGTGGTACAGGGTAGTGCTGTAAATCTTCCACTACAATGATTTTTTCTTTTTCAGGAAAGTTTGTTGCTCTTGGCTGGGGTAAAAAGGAAACACAGTTTCATGGATCAGAGGGAAAACAGGCAGCGCATCGCAAACAGACGGTATTGTACTTGTTCTTTTATGTTAGGTCCATGCTGTCTCTGGGAAAACATGTATAAAGGGAATGTCTGTTATTCCTGTGGTTCCAGCTTGCCAGCACCTTTCTGGTAGTTGTCCTCATAGGCTTCTTCTGTTTGTTTCTGTTATCTGAAATCCAGCGGGTTTGTCCTTCTCCTTATTCAAGACAGCAGCTGAGAGTACTTATGATTGTTTGTACAGAGCTGAAAGAAAGATTTGCAAGCACTAGTGCTTGCAGAGGTAAAGCCATATTTAAGAGTCGGTGGAACAGATTTTGCTGAATGTGTGCTATGTATTGAATTGTTCATATGACCAAGAGGAATACCATGCTGTTTGGCTGAGAGGAGCAGAAGTAGTAGTAGTTTGAGCTCCCAAAAGGCAAGAATAGAGGGGTTTGGGCTGCTGAGCATCGCCAGTCATGTGAGGCAGCTCCGTGGACATACACATTTTGGCTCTTCGCTCCTTTGTCTTTTATCAGGTAGCTAAAACACTCCACTGTCTTTTAAGTTTCAAATTAAAACTGTCCTGCTGAAACCTGGCAGGCTGGAATATAGAGACATGAAATGTGGCCTGTTCCAGCTTTACTGTTAGTAGGAACAGGATGAGGCTAGGCTGTATCTGGGACAGTGTGCCTAGTTTGACAAAGTTAAACCTTTCTTTGAACAACTGCCTCTTTATGTGCATTCTGTTTTGAGTTGTTGTTTTCCTGTGTTGTTCTGTGAAGAACCTGTTTGCTTGGAAGATCACTACTTCTCATCCCAGCTTCTGTCTTGCCATACAGACTGCCTGGATGGCATGCCTTTCTCCTTCCTAGGGGCTGTGACTGCAGGCATCAGTCATGAACCCTGATTCACCCTTGGGTCCAGTTTATGCACAGCTGGTTTATAAGCAGAGACCCTGGTGGAGGGGAAGGATAATGTGTGATCATGTGAATAAGACAGTCATATGCACTTGCAGGAGGAGCAGATTGGATTTACAGTTTTAATTCTAGGATTTCCTGAAATAACATTGAGTAATGAATTTTTAACTTTGCAGCCTTAAGATTTTTTTAATGGATTACTTTCGTGCCAAGGCTCTTAAAAAAGCTGGCTTAGCAATACAGTCTGTTTAGACAAAACCAGCAGTTGCCTTCCCAATCTTTGATGCAACTTTCTTTTGTGTGACTTCAGGAAGTGTCACCTACTTCATCCTGGGATGACGGCAGGCTTCGGGTGACATGGAGAGGGGATGGGCAGTTTGTTGCAGTGAGTGCTGTCTGTCCAGAGACAGGTATGGGACCAAACTTCTTTGAAATGCCAACATGCGTCAGAGGCTTCTTAAGCAGAAACTAGGCAAGGCAAGAACTGGCTGGTGTTCATGGTCTCTTGGCCACTTGAAGCAAGGATGAGTTCAGCTAGATAACTGCTCTAGTATCTGTTTTGGTGTTCTCAGAGGCATTGTACAGGCACATTCTTTTGAACACTTTCTTTGCCATTTGGTTTTCAGTCCAGTGAGAAGCGAGGAGAGGTTACTACTGGGTAGTTACTACCTGAACTCTTCATTCACCAGTGTTAAATCACTGCTTAAACCCTAAGCAGTCTCTGATGGGCTCCCAGTGCCAAATGGATGAATCTGTTTCGCTTGCTGTAGCCACTGTGCCTCATCCTAGCAGTCTGGCCTTGCACATCTTAGTTTAGATACCGGTAATACTTTTCCCTAGGTTTTGCCCTAAAGCCAAAGAGATGATGAGCACATACATTTCTTGTAAGACTGCAATTGTATGACTTCCATGATAAATATTACCTAACAGTTTTAAATTTATTGGTCAACACATTGACCTGCATGAGACTGCACTGCCCTTAAGTAGTTTGGGTGTTTGCCTTCAGTACTTCAGATGAGAGAGGATCTTACACTTGATTTTCACATTTCTTTGGGGAAAGTTGGAGGGGAAAACAGCTATGACTGAGCCACACCAGACTGAAATTCTTACTAAGTTCCTTTAGAGTCACAGAGTTACTGTGGGAGAAGTGCCTGAGACAGAATTAAGTTTTTACTCCGAAGGTGTGCAAGAGAAAACTTTTTATTCATGTACATCAAAATCTGCTCTCCTACTCTCATAAAATTAGAAAAGTCTCTTCCCAGTGCTTTCTTAGACGTTTGTCTCATTGCTCGCTCAACCTGTAGGTGCTCGGAAGGTCCGAGTATGGAACAGAGAGCTTGTGCTGCAGTCAACAAGTGAGCCTGTCTCAGGATTAGAACAAGCATTGTCCTGGAGGTAAGTAGCAAAGCAGTCTGCATGCTGGCCACAGAGTGTCGCTTTTTATTCCCTGGTCACAGTCTTTGATCCGCATCAATTCCATTTCTCCTGTGTTTCTTTATTTTTCCCAAAACTCGCAGAAGGCTTCCTCCTGATCCAGCATGAAGAAGGGTAGCCCTTTACACCCTGAGAAACCTTGTATTTGCATTTCATGTGGGAAGAAGGGATAGATTCTTTGCAAAATCTCACTGTCAAGCAGTTTTGGACTCAACTGTATAAAGAGGAATATTACAGGTCCCTTTCCCAGTGCTGACATTTACTTGCTCACCTGGCCATATCATGAGCCTTGGAAAATATCTGTGTTGGACCTATGACTTTGTCTGAACAGTGCTGCCCTTTTCTTCATGTCTCTGGAGAAAATGCAAGACGATTGGTGTTTTTAAAATGACAGCTAGTGATTAGGTGAACAATCACTTTTCATTTGGCTCTTTTTTTAAGGCCCTCTGGAAACCTGATAGCATCCACACAAGAAAAAAACAACAGCTACGATGTGGTTTTCTTTGAGAAGAACGGACTTCTTCACGGGGAGTTCACCCTCCCGTTTCAGAAAGGGCAGGTTAAAGTAAGTG
The DNA here is from genome assembly GCF_017639655.2 of Falco naumanni. NCBI lineage: Eukaryota > Metazoa > Chordata > Aves > Falconiformes > Falconidae > Falco > Falco naumanni. The sequence continues at coordinate 17,344,896 of NC_054080.1, forward strand.
CTGTGTCTGGGCTTTTATTATTAACTTATTTAATTGGAGTGTAATGGGGAGGAGGACTAGATCTTTTCCAGATTCTAGAAGGAAGTTTTTAACTTAACCCTTAGTGCTGGTCCTAATGGAAAAAAATTACCTGAGAAGAGAACAGTGAAGAAGCCTCTGGAGAATATGCAATGCTCTCTGCAGGCCCTTAATTCAGAGACAATACGGAGGGATTGTTCTGGTTTCAGTATACTTTCTACAAGGCAAATGCTTAAAAAACACTGTTCAGGATGTCAGCTGGTGCAAGAGTAAGGTGAAATACATTATCCCAAACAAGGGAAGTGAGAAAATACTGCTAGGGTGTACTTCAGTTTCTGTGTTTGGATGCCAAGAGGTCTTTTTGGCAGATGCTTCCTCAGTGCCAAGGAAAGCAAAGAGAACACTGCTGTCATTTTTGTAGTTGTATCACCTCTTCAGCTGTGTGGAACCACTGTGACAGGTTCTGCTTCAAGTGGGAGCTTTGCAGTACATGAGGGCTATGTTAGTATATTAACTCATGCACCTTACATTATTAAAAATAAGGAGCAACTCATGGTCTTGCAAATCAATTGCAAGCATACCCACCCTACACAGAAGCAACAGTATCACTAAGAGCTGTGTTTGTTTCTGCAGGTTAATGAACTGCTTTGGAATGCAGATTCTACAATCCTGGCTATATGGCTGGAAGACCTGAAGGTGGAAAACTCCAACCCAAACAGTTACGGTGAGATCACTGTGTGAGGCTCTGGCTCTTACACTTGCCTGCAGATGTGGTTGGCAGTGGGTATTCTATGCAGGTTAGGAGACAATGGGGAGGCTTACCTACAGCTTTGAGATGCATGTGCAGGTCAGGAAGAATTGATAGTTCAGCCTGAGCTCAAAGCATCTTCCAGGCTGCTATAACTGGATAACTGGAAGAGGTATTAATGGGATGCTAAAGGTGTGTGAGCCTCTGGTAAAACATGGGTACCTTTTCCCAAGGAGAGCTCAAAGAATTCTAGGACTGACTTTTGCACTAAGTCTGTTGTTAAGTTTCCTTATTGGGCTTTGCTGGGTGTTGTATGACACAGATTGTGTGCTGAAGGCTAGGATTATTATTTTCATTGCACTTAAGCCATCCCTAGAAGAGCAGTGGTGGTGGGGAGGGTTTGAGATGGATGTCAAGTAGCAGTCTGTAGTAACTATTTGTTTTTCTATAGTTCAGCTGTGGACCACAGGGAACTATCACTGGTACCTGAAGCAAAGTCTACATTTTGGTAGCTTGGAGAAGAATCAGTTGGTGTCGCTGCTGTGGGACCGAGAGAACCCATATAGACTGTATCTACTCTGCCAGGGTTGGCATTACCTCTTCTATGACTGGCATTGGACCACAGACCATGGGATGGGGGAGAACAGCCAGCATGTGGCAAATGTGGCTGTCATAGACGGAGGTAAGCAGTGAGACTGCTTTGCAGCTGTAGGGTCAGAAGAGGTGGCATAGTCTTTGGATGCAGTCTGGATGGGATTATTGGTAGTTCTTCTGTTAGCTCTTTTATCTACAAAGCTGATAAAGAGGGACACCATGTAATTGATGGAAGCTTCAGAAGTGGTTCAATGGAGTTAACTGCTAAAAGCACGGCAATTGTATTTTCCTGTGACATTGTTCCTACTTTCAATTTTTCCTACTAACAAAAGCATCGCTGGCATTTGGACTGTGTTACAGCTGGTGGTTTTTTTCTCTTTTTATTCCACAGATAAAGTGCTTGTCACAGCATTCCGACATGCTGTGGTGCCTCCACCCATGTGTACCTATGAGCTCCAGCTCCAACAGGCTGTTAATCAGGTTGCATTTCACACAGATCCCAAACATAGTGGAGACATGGCTGTCCTGGATGCTGATAACAAGATCTCTGTGTACAGATATGGTGAGAGCATGTTGCACTGTCTTGCTAAAGGCAGCCAGCCTTCTGTCCCTGACAGCAATACCCTGGGGGACTAGTAGGGTGATGGTCGCTTAAGCTTTTAGGAGTCAGGAGTGAGATGTATCTGGTTCAGCTGTGTGCTGAAGCTCAGTTCTCTTATCTCCAGTAGTTTTGGTAGCAGAGGAGCATTTCGGTGGTGTGTTGGCTTCGTGAGAAGGCAGCATTCAGCGCATAAGCATATGTGCTTATGCTGCTAATATTCCCCAGCCCAGCTTTGGCTTGAGTAAAGTGCAGCAGGTGGTATCTTGTGTACTCTGTTCGGATGGCATGTTACTGATTAACACTGGAAATGTCTGAGAACAGCTGCCTAGAGTGTATGTGAGGCAGCCAGCACTTCCCAAAGCAGTGCTGTATACAGTGTAATACTCAGTGTGCTGTGAGATGAGGCTGTTGTAGGGATGGTGTTTTCTGACTTTCATAGGAGTTTCCTGTAACATCTACTTTTTTATAAGAATGAAGATCGGGGGGGGTGGGGGTGGGTGCTTTTTTGGCAGAATCTCTAAACTCTGCTTTGTTCTGTGTTTGCTAGGACAGAGCTTAGTGAATGACCCCACTGTCAGATTTGGAGCTGTGGGTGGAAATGGATTTAAAACAGCTATGGAAACACCATATCTGGATAAAACCTACAGGTAATGTAGAACTAGTACACTGTAATGGTAGTGTCTGGCTGGATGTTTTAGAGGTCACCCCTCTGACCAGTTGTCTCAAGATTCTGAAGAGGTTGTCAGATAAAGGGGTTTCATTGTGCTGACACTGTGGCTGCAACTAGTGCTAAGGACTGGACAACACAGTGGGCAGTTTATCTTGAGAAGTGCCTTTGAATGAGGTCTTGGTCCTGATAGCCTTTACTGTGCCTGGTGCTCTTGGCATTGTGGTGTTGGATTTTGTGCTCCTCCCAGAGCGAAAGGAATGGCTGTGCAGTGCCCAGGCCCACGATCATGGCACACTGAGTGACAGAGCTGCTTGTGTGGCATAGGAACAATAATAAAATAAAAAAAACCCACCCTGTTCTGTAGTTGTTCCTATACACAGTTGGCATGGGAGCAGTGCTGCCTGGGAAAAACAAATGGTGCTCCCTGGGTCTCATCCTTCGTCACCAGCCCAGCCTGTGGCAGAATTCATGCTTTGGGTGACTGTGTTTGTGCACTGGAGCCCTCCTAGCCATGCTGTGTGTCTGAAGAGCCAGGCTGTGCCTAAGAAGACCCTTGCCTCTCCCATGAGGTGGCCTACTGAAATCAGATTTTATTTGCTTCCCAGTCTCTTTTATTTTGTGACAGAGTTGATGTGGGCAGCGACTACAACGAAGTGATGAATCCTCTGGGACTGCGATTTCTCACCTGGCTGCCAGATGACAGCTTCCTGGTGGTTGGTCAGGGTCAGCATACTGCTCAGTCTGTCCTTCATCATCTGACTGCAGTGCCTCATGTGGCTGGAGCCAAAGAAGGGTGCCTGAATTTAAGGTATAGAGATCAGTCAGTTGTGGGTGAAGTCTGACACCCCCTCTGGACAGTGCCTAGAAGGAATTCATGTCTCTCAGTAGACATGCAGCCTGGAGTTTGTGGGTTGGGGAAATTGCTGTCTTCCTGCAGGAGAATCAGACAGCTCATGAAGCTGCCAACTGGTCAGCACTTGCCTGTAATCCTAGTGCCTACATGCAGCCTGACAAGACAGTATATGCTACATGCCTGTGTCAGTACAGGATGTCTCTGTTCCTCTGAATTCCAGGCGCTCAAGGGAACTGCATTCCTCCATTCTACCCTTTGTCCACCATTATCAATGTCCAGAAGGGGACTGGTAGTGCTTGTTACTCCATCTTCTTCTCACCTGCTGGGCTTTGTGGGATCAGTTCAACTAGAACCAGATCACAAAAGAAAGCCAGCTGGCGTACAGAAATCTGCTTCCCAAAGGGATCCTGAGAGTTGCTTTCTGTAGCACTCACACAGCAAAGACAGGCTGATTTGCATATGAACTGTAGATTAGAACAAAAGAAGTGTGGGCTTTGCTGTGTGTCTTAAGTGTGCAGTGACTAGCACAGTTATGCAAATGACTGTTGGTTGGAGTTGCTGGTGTTCTGTGGTGCCAGTATCAGCTGACTTAGGTGTGAAAAGACTGCAGAAAATCCTTATGTGAGCAAGGTATCCCTCCGTGCTGGAGGTGCGCATCCGTCCATCTGGCCACAAGAAATGCAGGCTCTAGGTTTTAAAGTGTATCTCCTGTGGCTGATGTTCTCTGTCTTCTGTGTCTTGCTTCAGGATGTCTGTGCCTGTACATGGAGAAGTGATCAGCCTGTGCTGCAGTCCAGTGACCAAAACTGTAGCTCTCCAGCTGGCTGATGGACAGATCCTGAAATACCTGTGGGGTAAGCTGGGCCCTATTAAAGTACCTGGTCTGAGACGTAGTTATTGGAGATTTCTGAAAAAGTTTAATGACATGATTTGTCTTTCAGGGATACGGGTGACTCTTGCTGGTAGTTGGTTCTGCTTTTCATGTTCCCTCTGTTCCCAGAAATGGGCCAAAATTAGTGATTTGTGTCAAGAAGTTGTTCATGTTGTTGAGAATGGTAGTTCAGGCTTTATGGTTTGAAAAGATGATGACTGGTTTAGTGATTTCAGAAGTGCTGACTGACTGCCACATCCTCAGCACTTCTGCTGAGCCCCTGGAAGCTACCACCTTCTTGTTTGCTATGTCCTGGACTTCTGTGTCAGCGTTCCTCTTCTCTGTCAGATAGTGTAGCTTATTGCCAGCTCTAGTTTTCTTGAAATACATGTCATGTGGTTGTAATGTCTGAATCTGACTGGCTGGAAAACGGTTTGATCTTCTTTGCTCTTTAGAGGCTTCTGTTCCAGTCCTTCAGCCCTGGCAAACTAGCAGTGGCTCTGCAGTTTGGTTCCCCTACCCTTGCATGCAGACTTCTATCACAAGGATCGGTGATGAGGTAAGTAAGATAAAATTCCCTACTCTGTTGTTCTCTGTATCAGATGTGCACAATGATCCTCTGCCCAGGGTCCAATGATACTTCTTAATGGCATTCTTCGTAAGGCCCTATACAGAGCTGAGAGCATATATTCCCTTGTCTTCTAGAGCATTTCTGATGGCTTGCAGTTAAAACCCTATCTCCTCATTCTATGAATACAATGAAGAATGTCATTGAAGAGTGAAAAATTTCAGATTTAAAATTTCCAGCAGTCACTGCCCTAGTCTTCTTTTAAAGTAGCTTTTTGCTCTGTTTTATCTGAACTTACCCTATTAACAAATATGGCTTGCATTGGGTTACTGCAGATCTCCTGATGTTCCCTGTTGGTGATGGCTTCTTGGTAGTTACAACAGCTTAAGGAATGACGAGCTATTTTTCTGGTAGTTTCAGGATTTCTTTCCTTCAGCATACATCCAGGTGAATGCAGTATGGAGTTGCTTTGCTCTGCTCTGTACTATGGTTTTCATCTGGTATCTTGGACCAGACACTGCTGAATAGAAAACTAAATTTCTGATTCTATTTTGTTACTGTGCAGTTTCTGTTACAGGGTAGACCAAGCTGGGTTTCCAGCCAGAAGTGTGTAAAGACTCTTAAGTAAAGCCCTGCTGGTATAGAGGTTGCTTGACTTCTTGTCCAGCTTCTCCAAGTAATTCATGTGAGATACTGAGTACCTAATTATAAGGTACTTCAATCCAGTGCTAGTCAGTGTTGTGAAACACGTTGAAGGCTGTGAACTCTGATAGCTTATATTTGTCATCCTTTTTATTCACAGGAGGTGATCTTGGGCCTCACAGATCGATGCCGGTTTTTTGTTAATGATGTTGAGGTACCAAAGTTTTTGCCCCTCCTTTTCCTCTGCCAAAGACAACTTTTCTGTCCCACTGTGATAAACTTCATCATTTTCCTACAGGTCGCTTCCAACATCACCTCATTTGCAACATGCAATGAGTTTTTGTTGGTGACAACCAACTCCCACACCTGTCGTTGCTTCTGCTTGAAGAACACATCAGTGAAAGGTAAGTGCCAGCTCTGGCTGCCTGCTGCTGGCAGCTCATGGCCATTTTCTTGTAACCACAAGATGATCCCATTTTTCACATCTAAACCTGCTGTATTGAGTCACTCAGAGCAAGTGCTTAAGAGATGGAGGAAGAGAGCTGTTTTCAGAAATCTGTCAGAGAGCAAGAAGCATAGGGAACTGACTTTGTGTATCATATGCTCCCTCCAGGGAGCAGGATTTGTCCTGTAGTTGTTGTCTCTTCACTGTTTTCAGTAGCTTAGCCCTGCATTCTCTCCCATCCCTCCACATCCAAAACCAGAAAGGGCCATGTGCTGTTTGGGGGTGTGTGGTAGAGAAGGGATTCTGGTGGCATCTGGCTATGAGAGGTATGAGGACCCTGGGAAAGGCAGGATAAGAACTTACTAGTCCCTCACACCTTTCAGCACTCCTTTCATCTGCTCTGTTGACCTTTTGTGACCTCGTTGTGCAGAGGCCATGTCTCTACTTTGTGTACAGCAGTGCTTAGCACTAAGAGGTCCTCTTCCTTTCTGGAACTGTTGAAGATCACTGCTGTTGACTCGGTTGGTCCAGTATGACTTTTCAGGGCCACATAGGAAAGCCTGACTGGGGCACTGTGCTGTGGCGTGCCATGTGTGCTGATAAATATGCTGTCTTCAGCCCTTCAGGCTGGTCTGAGCAGTGCTGCACCCAACAGTGAGACCCTGTGCAAGGTGGAGCGAGGTTCGCGTATCGTCACTGTTGTGCCCCAGGACACAAAGGTCGTACTGCAGGTCAGTGTCTGCTGTCAGGGGATGTAGGGGGGCCATCTTGGTGGGCAGCTGGCCAACCTGCAAACAATGTGTGTACTGCTACAAAGCTGCTGCCCTGTACTGCTGCAGCACAGCACCTCACAAATCTCCAGCTGCCTGGGTGGATGCGGAGGGATTTTGAGCGTGCCTGTGGGAGTTGGTTCAGCACAGGCAGCTGGGTGTGTACAGAGCTGGGAAGGGCTGTTCAGATTCCTAATGGCTGAGGTAGCATAGTGCTACATATTGTGGCCTCTCACAGTGAATCTCAGACTCACCTCTTACTACTTGCTGTATTTGCTACCAGCCTTCCATTAGCCTTGGCGTAAAAGCTAAGCTTTTGTGAAGTGCTGAGCTCCCTCTTCTGAACCATCAGAGATTCACAGAATGGAGAAGGCTGTCATTTGAAAGGCACCTCCTGGAGGTGTGCAGCCCAACATCTTCCTCAAAGCAGGGCTCTGAAAGCTTGATCAGATTGCTCTGGGTCTTGCTGGTTGAGTGGAGTCCAGCCTCCTGAGAAAGGAGTGGTTTTGAGCTGAGAGAATTTCTGGATATTTTTCCGCAGTTGCTGAAATTGCACGTCCTTTGAAGTGAACGAATAGGCTCATGCACCTGCAAGTAGCAGACAGGCCTAGAAAATGGGCCAGTCCTCATTTTGCCTTCAGTGTAGGCAGAGTAACTACAAATAAAAAATTGTGTGAATCTTGCATTATAGATGCCAAGAGGAAATCTGGAGACTATTCGCCACCGAGCTCTGGTTCTTGCCCAGATTCGGAAGTGGCTAGACAGGTAAATGTCGCTGGTGTATTCTGGTCTTCCCTCCCTCAGTCTGAGCTGTTGGAGGCTGGCTGGGCTAGTTCTTTTGTGCTGGAGAATAAGGGGAGGCTAAACTCAAAGGAATTTGTTAGTGTGAATGAAACTTTCTGGGGCTACCAGCTAGAAGCCCAGCTTTCAGCAGTCCAAGCTGCCCCTCACTTCACCGCTGAAGGGTTTATGTGTGCTGAGACTGTGTGGGTGGGAGAAATCTTCAATTGCTTCATTTTCCAGACATCTCAACCACTTGAAGCTTGCTGGTTTTTGTATTTCATTTGTTCAATCGATTTACATTAAAGTTTTCTGAAACACAAGTTGGTCCATTAGATTAAAATTCAGTTCTCTGTTTTAAGAGAAGAAAATAATGCATGGCCTGTATTGCTTCCTCAACCTGGTATGCTGGACTGTCCCACGGCAGAGGCTGGCAATGAACAAGACTGACCTTGCACATTTTTTCTGAAAGGAAATCTATACAGTTTAGTGCCTAGGATATTCCTTTCCCAGGGGGTCTGTGCTTACCTGTAGTCGGTTGCCTTTGTTTGCAAATACTGTACCTATCACTATGTAAACTGTCCCACTTGATTGATTCCTCCAGGCTTATGTTCAAGGAAGCTTTTCAATGTATGAGGAAGCTGCGAATCAACCTCAATCTTCTCTATGACCACAACCCCAAGGCAAGTATGCCCACTTTTGTTGCGTTATTTTCCATATCCACCTAGCCTGGAATCCATTGAAATTGGACAGTGGGCTTAAAAGAGTAGGTGGTGCTGTCGGTTCTGCTTTGAGCAGAGGTGGCTGCTCTGCACTGCTGCATCCTCTGCACGCAGATCATATTTAGCATCTCTTCATCTTGTACATTCAGAGAAGGTCTTTGAATTAGTTCTTGTCCTTAATGTACTTACTCAGAATAACAGTAGTAGTACTTTCTGTTCATTTCAGGTATTTCTGGAAAATGCAGAAACCTTTATCAAGCAAATAGATTCTGTGAACTATATCAACTTGTTTTTCACAGAACTGAAGTGAGTATAATCTGTAAATGGAAGCATACGTGTAATCAGCGGTGGTACATTATTTTGTCAAAATATTGGCAGCTCTTCAGCGTGCATGCAAGGAGTCAGAAAACTGGCATGTTGGGTCATCAAGACTCAAGTAAGCTCAGTAGTTTCAGAGACTGTCAATGTGTCTTGTTGGGAATTCCAGCGTGCAGGCACCTATTAGACCTTTCCAGCAAGGGATTAGTACATCATCTGACTGCTTTTACTTGTCTTCTGGTTTGCTGTACAGGGATAAATGTGAACAGAGAAATTGTTCCCTCATAAAGTAGCAAGACAGCACTGCTTATCTGAAGCCTTGAGGCTAAGGTACTTGCTTAGATTCCCAGTTTAGGTCCCCTGACCTCTTTCTCAAAGGTTGAGTGACAAGAGGCTTTATGGCCTTGGTAGCTTCAGGACTTCCCAAGCTTGATGAAGTAAGTAATTGTTTAGGAACTGGAGCTATCACTTAGCTGTTCTGTTTTATTTCTAAATTTTGACCTGACCTTAAATCTTAGTCTGGAAATAAAAGCAAATGGCTTAATTTTCAGAAGTGCTGTGAGCTCAGCATCTCAGTAATGAATTAAGTAGAACAACTGTATCTTGAAAAGTTTTGTCTTCTGATTATTTGTACAGCTAAAGTAGTTGCTCTGACCAGTTCTTTTCAATGCCTGTTTTGGCTGAGAATCAGTTGGGGTGGACGCAAGACACTGGAGAACTTCCTAGTAGTGTGGCAGGTGTATCAGTACTGAATGACATATGAGCTACATTGTTGAGTAGTTATTTTCTGCATATATTTGTGTTTCTTAATGTTCTTTTCTTTGTGCTGGGCTGTGTGATGGACCATGCTGGTATTCATGGCATCTCTTTTTATTTAGAGAAGAAGATTTCACAAAGACTATGTACCCATCTCTGAATGGTAGCAGTAATGCTCAACCACGCCAACATCCTGATCAGAAAAAAATAAACCTCATTTGTGATGTGATGAGAGTTGCCATGGAACGCATTGACCCTCAAAAGTGAGCATCTTCTTATTTTCTCATTGCAGAAGGTGAAGCTGCCCTTAAGATCAGTTATTTTGCTTCAGGGCCTCTGACGTGAGCCTGTGCTCCACAAAGCTTACACCACCATACCTTTCCTCTGCTAAGGATGCTGTCCTGAAAACCACACATCTAATGAGCACAACTTTTTACTGCAAGAATTAAACTAGTAGGTGCAGGATGCTTATGAGAGTTTAAGAAATACACTCAATTTAGGAGCCGTCTGTGTGGTGTAGGGGACAGAGAGACATGGGCAAGATTGTCATCTCAAGGAGATGCTGACTTTTTGGAGCAGCTGGTCTTTCAGAAAGTTCTCAGCTGTTCCATTTTGAGACTGAATTACTTCTGTAAATCTTCTGCATATTTGTGAATTAGTACTTTTTTATTAACCATCTGCCTTGGATGAATCAACAGTGGACAAGGATAAAGTGTGGGAAAACAGGATAATAATAGTGGTTAGTGAAGCAGTGTTAAACCATTGGCAGCTTGTATGTGAAACAGTGGATAGAGGAGCAACAGTGTGTTGCTGCTGAACCCTGAAAACTTGCACAGTTTCAGCAAACTATTTTGGAAAACAAAGCATCCCCTTGGCTGGGAAAGCTGTTTTGAAATAGTACCTGTGCAATGTATGAAAGTGGAAATAATCTAGAAAGCTTTTATCTTATAAAAAAGACCATTATCATGCCAAATTTCAATCGGAAAACTGTGTCCAGCTACCTGAGCTTTCAGAGAGAGGTGTTCTCTCTCCATTATGCTGGCTGGCATGGTAAGGAAGCTCGTTCTGCTGAGAACACACCTCCAGTCTTGTGACATGTTTGGGAAGGCATGTTGAGTAGGGAAAACCTTTGTGGTATATTCCGTTCTCTTCCCATTTTTCCTGCCATTCTGTAAAAAGATAGACATACCTGAGTAGGGTTTTTTATTTGTTTTGGGTTTTTTCTACTGAAACGTAAGCTAGAACTTGCACAAACTGTGCTAAAATAGGAATGAGCAGTGTTTCTGCCTTCTCACTTTTTCATTTGCTGTTGTTGTTTTTTTTTTTTCTTCAGATACTGCTTATCAATACTGACAGCACATGTGAAAAAAAGTCCTCCAGAACTGGAAATTGCTCTCCAGAAGGTTCATGATCTTCGAGGTTTTGTATCTGGAACTCAAAAGTTTTGAAAATGGGGTGGTTTGCAGGAGCTTTCATTGTTAACATGGTTCATCCTGAAAACTATTTTAAAGGTGGCTGTTCATGGAGTCAGAAAAATGTGCTTGGAACTAGCTGTATGTTAATGCAGCAACATATCTGCTATAAGATACACTGCTGTACATGCCCTCAACTCATCCTTTTATCTAGGTATGTCAGCAGATGGCCCAAAGTTGGAGCTGTTTTCTCTTTCCAGTCAGAACTCTGGTTCCCCAGCATGGAATAGGAGGTTCCCATTCTGGGTCCTGATATCTTAAACTGGCAAATTTTGCTTTTACTCTGTGCTGATATTTCTGACTTGCTAAGTATTCAACAGTGACAAGTTACTATGCTTGAGCTGGTCCTTGAAGTAGCCTAGGAAATGCAAAGTAACCCCTCCTGCAAGATTGCATAAGCCTTTAGTTTGATAGTCCCTATCTGGTGTCAAGGATGTGTTTGATAATACGTCCTCCCTCAGAGCGGGGTTCCACTGCTGATTGTACACTTTATCTTGTTACAGAAAGCATTGCTCAAGATGCCAAAGCTGTGAGTGCAGAAGAAGCACTGAAGTACCTGCTTTTCCTTGTGGATGTCAATGAATTGTATGATTATTCCTTGGGGACATATGACTTTGACTTAGTCATCATGGTGGCAGAAAAGTCTCAAAAGGTCTTGGCTTATAGTTCCAGCCAAGGAACTATTTTTCTGCTTTCCCAAAGGTTCTTTGTAGTCTGCAGATCAGCCCACATGTTTTATTAGTCACAGCTCTCTACCCAGGCAGGATTCAGTTGCTCAGAAGTCCTGTGTGTGCTTGGGATGATGCTGGGATCATGTCTCTACATTCATTAATATTTCTTTAGCAAATTAGTACTTCTGCTCAGGGTGAAATAGAGCTCTTCTAGAGCAACACGGCAGAGCAGCTCTGGTGAAGGGAGGGACTGCCGTCAGAAGTGTTGTGACTGCATGCCTTAGCATTCCCAGTTCTGTACACTTTTGGTTATTGTTTAATTGGTGGTGGCCATAATAGTGTGCATCTTCCAGCAGATTTAATTTGAAATCTCTGACTGGAAATGCCCTTCAAGATCTTCAGAGTTTCCTAATATTGCAGCAGAACCTGCTGTCCATCAGTTAAAACACCCAATTAATGTTAACAGGTTTTATGACCTTTGTTGTGGGGAAATTGATCAGCTTTATAGCTGCAAATTTATAGATGATAATAGCTAATAGAAAACAGTATTTGGTATCATACATAGTCTTGCATTTTAAATGTCACCAGTGTTTAGATACTGCTGAAGTCTATGTGAGATCCTGGTAATTTAAGTTAGTTATTCCTGGCAACAGTACATATACAGAATTGATTCTTTGAGATGGCTTACATTAAAAAAAAATATAAAAAGCTTTTTTAGTGTATTATTGTACAATTTCAAATATGGGACTGTCTCTTGGTGAAGATAGGGGCCAAATAAGGATCTTACTGGATTAGCTCAACGGATTTTTATTATTCTTTGCAGGACCCAAAAGAATATTTGCCCTTCTTAAATACCCTCCGGAAAATGGAAACCAATTATCAGCGATATACAATAGACAGGCACTTGAAGAGATACAAAAAAGCTCTTGGGCACCTCAGCAGATGTGGTAGGTGTCCTGCACGTGCAGCATCTTTAAGGAGAATTTCTGTAGTGGAACATATCCGTTTTGGAGAGCCTTTAGGGGGAAATAGCTGAAGAAAGAGAAGGATTGCACAAGGTCATCTTACTTCCTGATAGTGGATGGTTAACTTACTTTTGTTACGTGTTTTTTGTAGTGTACATTGGCATGGGCAGAAAGGAGCAAGGATGTGTACTGCTCTGTGATTGTGAAGCATAAGTTTTGTTTTGTTCCTGTGGTAGGTGACTTGTCCCCAGTCAATATTGCTGGCAGAACCGGAGCAAATCCAAGGAAGAGAATACCTTGATTTTACAATAGCAGAATAGGTGCTTGTGTGCTCTTCCACACAAGCACCTCTAGTTGCTTCTTGATCCAGTGAACCCAGACTGGCAGGGAGCTGTGAGAGACTTGCACTTTCTCTTTTATTGCTATGAAAAATAAATTATTTCTGCAGGTCCTGAACACTTCTCCGAACTTTTGAACTTGGTGAAGGATCAGAATCAGTATTCTGAAGCCTTGAAGCTGTACTCCTCCAGCACGCAGGAGTACAAGGTCTGTAATCATGTGACACTGCAGTGTGCACACTTTTAGTCTCACGTGTGTGTTTGCATGTAGTCAACACCTTGAGTGAGGGTGGGAATGAGAGAGCAGCTGGTTGTGTTCAGGCTCTGCAGGTCATTGTTATTCCTTCATTGTCTAAGACCCTCCTCTGAGATAATAGCTGGAATGACTCTCAGCATTAACCCTGCAAGGTCTGGTGATCAAAGGAGTGGCTGTTAGGTGTTTGATCCTGTGGCCCACAGAACACCTGGGAGTCCATTTTCTGCTGCACTGTCCTGTGGGGTGCTGGAGAACTCCTGTTACCACAGAAACACTTTTCTTCCTGTCTTCACCTTTGTGATACCAGCTTTCTGTCTGGCACTTGCAGGTTGTATGAGGACACTTTGTTATCTTTAAACTAGTCTGAAGAGTGCTGGAGAGCTTGGCACACTTTTAAGATGTGCTGTTCCCTAGCACATACTGTCCCCCTGCTGGTTTCAGTATTAATGAAGAACTTTAGCTTGCTCAAGGCTGAGATAAAATGTAAATGAATGCATTTAATGTAATTTGATTTAGATATTGTAAATAAGACACAGGCCTTTGTAAAAAGTAGATGAAGTAAGAGGAGAAATACAGAAATTCAATCTGTTTGCAACACAGTGAAAGCAGAAATGACTCTCCCCATGGGGAAGGACTGTTCCCAACTGGCTCATTGGGAGTCTTTGTTTCCAGTCAAATCCACCTGCCGCTTCTTGATAGAGATTGTGAGCTTTGCCTATTGTAATGAAGTTCAGGGTATTGATTCACAGCAGCTTGTGTGCCTAGAGAGCTGCAGGACTTGCATAGTCCCTTGTGCCAGTATTTAACTGCTGAAGTAAGCTGCGTCAGGGAAACTGTCTAACGAAAAACCATTCGTGTGAGTGGGGAAGAAGGAACTGGTTTCCTGCAGTATGTAGTTTACCCAGCCTTTGGTGTGGAGAGATAGGTACCACCCAGTGTCTCTTGCTTCAGCTCTGTGAAATATCTCCATGTACTAATAATCAGCCCTTGGCTGGACACAAAGTTAAAAGTGGAAACATTTTTGCTGGAGTACCTTGGGGGAGGAGGAAGTAGATTTTTGTTGATGGGCACTTAATTTTTGCTAATGGAGGACTGCTACTGGCTCTACAGCTGATTTCTTGTTTCTTTTGTCACTTTCTTGCAGGATATCAGTGACGCATATGGGGAGTACTTGATTCAGAAGCAGCTACATGAACAGGCTGCACTGATATTTGCTCGTGCTGGCATCTTTGCAAAAGCACTTGATGCTTTTCAGAACAGTGGCAGCTGGCAGCAAGCCCTGTGCATGGCATCACAGCTTGGTTACACGAAGGATAAGGTGTCCAGCCTGGCACAAAGCATGGCAGGTAGGCCTTCAGGAGATCAAAGCGTGCAGGGCAAAACTGACTGCTGTTATTTTGGTTCATTTGATTTTCCATAAAATTTAGTGAAAACCTCAGTCTTCAGCAGCATTTTTCTTAAAGGAAGAACAAAGATCCCATGTTTCCCAAGGGTTTGTACAATTGCACAACACCTTTGTTTCTCTGTGGAACCAAGAGATGTTGGAGCTGAGCTGGTAGGCACCCAGGAGTTGCCAAGCTAGCTGTGGCCTTGGCTGCCCCATGCTGACTGTTTCTTGCACTTTTTCCTTGCAACTGGTTGCTGAACTGCTATTCCAAATTGTCTCCTTGGTTAACCTCAGGGAATGGAGACTCTTCGATGTGTCTGACATGACTGAGGCCTCTAGATATTATCATAAGTACTATGCCTAGTCACAGACTTCAAAGGCTATTGGATAATTCAGAGTTGTGTCTTACTTTTTTCTGCTTAAAGCCTGTTAGCAGCTAGGACCAGCAGGAGAAAAAAGTATCTGTTTTCAGAATTTGTGCTCACTAGGACATACCAGACTGCATTTGTGAGATGTATAGTGGACCTGGCATAAATTTTAGCATGAGAAATGGAGCATCATCCTGACTTCTTTACTCAGAGGCAGAGTTTTTGAAGGGTTTATTTACGCAGTGGGAATATGGCCTCTGGGATTGTAGTCTTCCAGAGTTGTGGATAGTCCAGTATTTTCTTTTTCTGTCACTTAATGCAATTTAGATCCTTCATGTCCTGCCTTTTTCTGGTGCCCATCTTAAATCACAACTGTGATTTAGCAAAATGAGCAGACACAAGCTGTCTTGGATGAGATTGCTTTGCTTTCTCTTTCTGATATTGTATATCACTTGCTGTCTTACATTGCATTGTAACATACCAACCACTGTCAAAGCTGGTTCTGACTTTAAGGAGACTAGAAGCCCTGAATCCCACAAACTCAGTGGTTGTCCATACCACAAAGAGCAAGCAGGTGGCAAAGTGCTCCTTGCAGACAGCAAGGCTGCTATACACTGAAGCTTTCAAAAGAGGTTTCCTTTTTACATCCTGCCCCCCTCCACTCAAGAGACTTCTCACTATTTCTGCCTTAGACTGGGGGGTGAATGTTCTCCAGCTGGCCTTTACGGATGAGCAACAGCAATTTCACAAGCACCTGGCTGATGATGTTGCAAGTTACTGATTTCTTGGCATAAGGCAGCCCTTCTTTTTACCAGGCCGATTAAATAAGTGGGTGAGCAGGTAGAAAGTGCTTCAGTGAGTGGGTTTTTCTTCTACTTTGTAGTTTTGTGTGGCACAAAATCCAGATGCTTCTGAAAGGCTGAATTCCACCTTTTCTTGTAGGAAAACTGGCTGAACAGAGAAAGCATGCAGAGGCAGCCATACTCCTGGAGCAGTACACTCAGGTAATGTAGTCACCCTCCTGTCTGTGCCCCAGTAATATCCTCTCTCAGAGAGATGCACTATCTGTGTTTTCTCTGTTCTCCTGGGGCACATGTGACTACGCACATGCTGACAGAAAAACAGTGTGCCATGGTCTCTCTTCAGGAGGGCAGAGCAGGTCTGGGTGATGCAGTGATCAGGGTGGGGGTGAATGCTGTGTCCCTGAGTTTTGCCACTCATGAAGCTGCCTCTGCTTTGGTCTAAAAAGCTTTTTGTCTAGGAGAGATGGAGCATGGGGCTGAAGTAAGGAAGGTGAAGTTCCAGAGGGATTTCCCATCAGCATGGGAGAAGTAACATTGTTTGGTGTAGTACCTGGCACAGTACTGTGCTATGTCCTGACTGTGGTACTGTTGCATAGAAACAGTAGTAGGTGCTACCTGAACGTGTATTGCTAACCTGCTAGCCTATTTCCTTCTAGGACTATGAAGAGGCTGTTGTCCAGCTCTTAGAAGGGGCGCTCTGGGAAGAGGCTTTAAGACTGGTAAGACATTTCAAAGCACAAGAACCAGAGTGGAAATACTTCTTAGACTGCATGAACAGAGGGGTAGGATCTGAGTTAGATCCTTAAATAGTACTTTGTTTCCTTTCCCTGATCCAGATTCACAAGTATGGTAGACTGGATATCTTGGAGACCAACTTCAGACCTGCTATTCTGGAAGGTGAATCAGTGCAAGAATCTGAGACTTCTCGGTGCTGTAGAGGCTGAAGAAGGTCTTTACTGGGTCTGTAGGAAGTCACAGCTGTCCAGTACTGGAAGCTGTATGAAAGGATGCTTTGATTCTGCCTAACTGATGCTGCCCAGTTAACTGCATTTGGCTCTGCTCGATGCAGCTTGAAGCCCTGCAGTGTCATGGACTCTTAGCTTAGTCAAGCTCTGTTTGAGCTTTTTCAGACCACACAGTCACAAACTGCAAGAGTGTCTGTGTCTGCATGTCCATGAAGAAGCAGGGCAGTCCGTGTTCCAGAGCACATGTAGCAGAAAGCTATGGGCTAAGAAAATGGCTAGCAGGAGTAGTTTTTGAAAAATATGATTTGATAGCTGTATTATCCCTTCCGTCCAGAAGGGATGGTTGGTTACAATTGGTTGCTTTTGCTTTTCATGCTATGGGCAGTAGGCGTTACGAGTTGAGGGATTTTTTTCTTTAATTTGAACCTAATGAATGTAAAGAGATTTGGCCACAGAGCTTTTTGTTCTTCCTGTATCAGAAACAGACTCTTGTTCTAGAAAATGTTTCTCTGGCAGGTTAATTCAGTCCACATCCAGGTGTATCTTTTTCAGTGGGCTCCTGTATTACAAGGTTTGAATTTCCTTCCACTTGAGTTCTTTTGTGTGCTTTGCACCTGATGATTTCTGAGCTTGTTGAAGGACTGTGCTCCTTCCAATTTCTTATGTAAAAAATACGCTTTTCTGGTTCTTTTGCACAAATGTTCATATTCTGATTTTCTTACTAAGCAGCTCAGAGAAGTCAGATGATCTTCCTAGATTCTCAGAAAACAGCATTTCTTCACCATAAGACTCGTCTGCAAGTGGTCCGAGAGCTGAAGGAGAAGGCTTGTGAGAGCCTGCAGGGTTGGTATTGAAATGCGTATGACTTTCTTCTGCATAAGTAACTGATTTTTGTTTGTGATTTCCATTTGCCCTGGCGGAGCTGTGCTCTCTTCTAGCTCAGGTGGTATCTACAACAGCAGAACGGCATTCTTCTCACGCCTTCCTCACACCATATTTAGGATGTGAGATTGACCTTGCTTATTCTGTAAAGACAGCTTTATTTTCAGTGCTAGCTGTGTCACAGCTTTCGTGGGATCAAAATGCACCTGAAAGCTCTTCAAAATGACACAGCATTGTCTCCACAGTGCCAGCTTGGCTGGGTCAGACAGTGCTCAGCATGTCCTTTGTGCAGATTCACCTGCCAGCTCACACAGGCTCAGGGACATTTTCTGAAAGCAGAATGCTTTGTCCTGGTCCAGATCTGCTGCACTGAGATTGTCATCCCTCTCATTGTGCTGTTTAATATCACAATCCTCACCAGGGCAGAGGAGCATTCTTCTCGCAGTTACTGTTCCTTCTTGTGTGCTGGCTGAGCGGGGTTGAGAGCTTCTAAGGCTGTGAAATGCCAGCAGGTAAATGAATCTGCCCAAGCTGCTTCTCCAACAAGCTACAGAGATTGCCCAGAGAGAAACTTGGAAAAACTGACCTTTTTCCGTACTGTGACAGCTGTTAACATGTTTTGCAGATTATGAAACGCCAAATTGCCCAGAATTGGATCTTTTTTCTGAAACCAGCAGTGTTGTGACAGCCAGTGACATGAACAGCAAATATTCACACAGCAATTCAAGAATATCAGCGTAGGTATCTGCCTCCAAATTGGGTAGTGGCTGCCCTGGCATCAGCATTTGGGAGTGCAGCTTGCTCATACTTGGCATGCCTCTCCTTGCAGCTGTGCGTGCCTTGAAGCTGCTTTAATTACAGGCATTCTGTGGTTACTCTTAACTCTTACCAGGAGGGAGAGAGCAGAAAATGCCAGAAGCTACTAGTGCAACAGGAACTGAGTGCCCAGCAGAGGAGCTGAGAACACAGACTTTGCGCAGGAGCTGGCTCTGTGGGTGTTGGGCATGTTGCCAGAGAAGCTGGTGATAGGAAGCTTGACACAGAATATGGGCAGAGCTCCTCAAACATTAACAGCTTGTGCATGTGGCTTGTGCTCTTTGTCCTTAATGGGTGTTCTTCTGCACTTCAATGGGTGGAGATTGCTACTATATGTCATACCTATGTTTTCCCCCAGCGGGCGTCTGCGTTGCTTTTGAGTGCTCTTGAGAATGTCAGCTGCGTGTGAGGTGCGGTGTGTTAAGAGGCCAGTGTAGTCTGTGGGATCGCTTCTGAATTCCATAGCTGAAATGTGGAAAAATACAGTTGTGCGAAAAGTGTGGACTTTTTAGGGCTTTTTCTGTGGCCCGAATGAAAAGAAGAAGAAAATGCGACCATAGTATTCAGCATACCAGTGTCAGAGTGTGCTTATCGTTTGGGGACGTTATGCAGCTAGTACTGGCCTATGATGAGCAGTTGGTTTCCTGTGATAGTGGGCAGGAGCTGAGCCTTATGAGTGCACAGCTTGTGGAGATAGCAGAAATTAAACTGCGCACAGGCAACACAGACCCTAGCACCCAATTGTTTTAGATGGAGCTCAGCTTTGCCTGATAGTGACTACTGCCAAACAATTTACCCTACTTTGAGCTTAGAGCAGTGCCTTAACCTTGCGGGAACACAGAGCGGTCTACTTCATAGCAGAGAAACAGACCAACTACTGACTTGTGTTTCAGACCACAAAGGATATTGGTTGAGTAGCATTGAAAACAAAGATACATAAAGTTATATGCAATCCTCTCTCACTGGAGAGAGTAAGGACTTGAGTAACAAATTTCATGCGCACCATTGATGTTCCTTCAGATTTACCCTGTTAGAGCTAATCCTATTGTGCGCGTTATAATTAAGCAGCCTCCTTTTCAGACGATCCTCAAAGAACCGGCGCAAAGCTGAGCGCAAGAGATACAGCTTGAAGGAGGGGAGTCCTTTTGAAGATACGGCACTTCTGGAAGTCCTGGGAGAAAATGTTCGTGCTGTTGAGACTGTGAAGGGTAGGACACTTGATCTTAATCCGCTCCACAGCTTGTGAGGACAGCTGAGGCAGTGTGCCCCCTCTTGTTCTGAATGGGTGTGCTGGGGAGAGAAGCTGCCTGGTTCATAAGACCATCTGTGTTGGACCTTGATTTAGTTGATCTGCCTCTGTGCCTGGAAGAACATGTAATAATGCGTTCTCTCCACATTTTAAGTTTGGGAGCGGAGAAATGAGACCTTGTCAGTGCCACGACAGATTTATCTCACATTTAGACACAGGCGCTGTAGGGGCTGGGTGGGGACAGAACCAGTTCTAATTTACTGCTCCCCTTCCTGTGCCCTGATACCAGAGAAATACAGCTGTTTGTTTAGCATACCTGTTTTAATTGCTATTGCTTGTGCTTCTGTTCCCTCCTGCAGGAGACATACACATCCTTCTGAAGCAGCTTGTTCTGTTTGGTTATGATGAACAAGCTGGGGCACTGCAGCAAGCCCTGGAAGACGTTTTGCAGTTGATAGAGACCTCGATCCCAGAAATCTGGACTCCAGACCTGCAGCAGAGCTGTGTCAACCCGGTCTGTGTTCATCTGCAGTACCTATCACACTTGCTATACAATACCAAGTATTCAGCAGTAATTTGCGTTCTCCAGCAAAGAGTCCAGAATCCTTCCCTGGCTTTTCAGACCAAGTCAGTACACTTTAGATATGTACAGCAGGTATAGCCTGCTGTGTGCCTTGTACTGAAAGCCACGTTGGACATGTAGCGGTCTCGTAAGGCTTGTGTTACCTTGTCCTAGTGGTGACTTCTTTTTGTAAGCTGTATCTTAAGCAATCTGTAGAACATAGGAACACTTGTTTTCTATTTTAAGCGTGATGGTTGAAGTGTTAGCACAGCTTTTACATATTGGAGTAGTGGTTGTCTAACCTGGTATTGTGAAGTGACAAGCTACCCAGACTGGTCAATTTAGTCTGAACCAGTATATCGTAATGAGGTTTGGGTTTGTTTTTTTTTTTTCAAAAAGAAGGGTTATGTCAGCCTTCTAAGCTTCAGCTTAATGTAGAACAGGGAAATCATGACTGCACTTAGTTCCCTTCCAAAGGAAAAGTCTTTGTTTATAACACAAATTTCTGAGTGTTCATGGTGAACACAAGATGGTCCCTAGTATCTTCTCCCTAATTACTGATAAGCAAGACCCTAAGGACAGATTAAAACTGTTCTATGTGACAGGGAGCTGAGACTCACACAGACTCAGCTGTGACTAATTTCAAATATTGCTGGCACTGTAATGAAAGTAGTCCAGAGTCATGACACTTACTGTGCTGTGAAGAAGTAGGTGCTGCCGTAAGGGTTCTGCATCCTGAGAAGCTGTCCAAAAGTAGTTCTCTCTTTCAGCCTCTGTGCTAACTTTTCTGAGACATTACCAGGCTTTGATCACATACTCCTGGTCAGTTTGTAGTGTTTTCACTCCTGCAGGCAGCTGCTTCTGATTTTGGAGACTTAACAGCAGAGTAGGTATCCCTGCTCTTAGCCTTGCTTTGTGCAAGTTGTAACATGGGTATTGCTCCTTCACACAGGTCCTGGGACCCGATTCAACTGCAAACAGCATTATGGCTGCCTATCAGCAGAAAAAGATGATGACTCCTATTGTACAAGGTTAGTTGAGGCTCTGAGTTAGGTGTGGGTGTGAAATGTCAATGCTGTCAGTGGGCTTTGAGGCTTCCCAAGCATTGCTACCTGCCAACAGTTGTAGCATTTGGTCAGTTGGAGGAGTTTCTTGCTTTTGTGTTGTATCCTACTGCCCTGTGGCAAGTAAGCAGCCCTCTTAATAAGGTTTTATTTGGTCTGGAGTCCTGTGCCAGTATGGTCTGAATTGTGTTTCTGGCTTCCTGTGTGTGTACTGCCTGTCTGATGTGAGGGAATTGGAAGTCTGATTTCTTAGGGAGTGTGTTAGATAATTCTGCTTGTAACTTACCCACTGAATTTTTCTGTCTGGCTTTGGCAGCTAGGCCAGGTTCTTGACCAGGCCAGGCTACCATCTGTCGTGGTGCTTTGCCATCTTGAAGTCCCTGCAGTTAATACAAACTTAGGACTGAGAGATGCAGCAAGGGCTAGTCACACCTCCCTTCTGTCTTCCCTCTTCCCCACTAGTCCTACAGTCTCTTCCCTTACTAGTACTGGAGTTGCATGGAGAAAACATCTAGATGTGACCTGCCTATTGCCACTTCCCAGGGCTGGCTCCGAGGAAAACTACATGCCTCTTACTGATACTTAACACTACCAGCTGGCTGTTGTGTATGATGTCCCAGTCCTGACAGAGTTCTGCTTCCTGCCATTTATGGTTGCCTTCTCATTCTGAATGGTAACACTTAACAGAGGGGGTACTTGATTTGCCCCAGAGATTTATTTTTGTAAGCGGTTCTGCTGGGGTCACTTTTCCGTGCAGGCTGGTCATTAGTTACTAAAGGGAAGTGCTGTGCCACAGACTTCTCGGTGTCCTTTGATGTAAAGAAAAGTAAACAAAGTAGTTGACAGCTTCTAAAGAAACCATATTGCTGTTACCCACTGTTATGACACTGGTCTTGTTTGCCTTGCAGATCCGGAATTACTGATTCCACCAAAACTCAATAAAAATCTACAATGGAAGCTGCATCTTCTCCAATAAATAGAAGCAAAGGAACCCCAGTGGACTCTGAACTCTTTAACTTTTCATATTATTTCATTACATCTTTACAGAAACTATTGCTGTCCTGACATTTCTGATACACTGTTCCTAGGACTGTGCACGTTCAGGGGCCCTCCACCTGATGCACCTGTGACTATGACTTGTATGGCAACATGCCAATGGGGACAGCCACTCATATCCCACTGCAGAGGTGGTTAGTGAGGCTGGGCAGTAACAGCATGTGCAGCTCTGCTGCTGGTTGAATCCAGTATCTCCCACCACTGTTCCCTCTCTTCTGGACGAAGCAACTCCACCAGTGCTGGATGGACTATCTTCTCTGCCATCGCTCCCTCTCATGGGTGGTAACTGCCATGATGGCAGGTCACATTTTAAGCTGTTCAGCCTGGTTTAGAGATATCACTGTATGAACAGCAAATTGCTGTAGTTACTAAACAAGTTAGTTGTTTTCCCTATTGAAGCTGGGTGTTGGTAATAGCAGATTCTCATCAGAATTGCTTTGTTAGATCAGAGTGAACCCTGCAGTACCAACAGCCTTTTACTATCCTGGAAGTGTGCCCATTTGCACCAGGAAGGTCTTGCATAGAGGAAAATATGAATAAAAGCGGGGGTGGGGGGATGTCAAGTGTCACAGAAAATTATTTGAGTTTAAAGATCAGCTAATGCTGCTGTATGGCACTGACAGATAAGCAGCTGTACCGTGATTATGCTATGTGCTGCTGCAGAACTGTTTCAGGTGGGAATGATCTAACCTCATACCTGAGAATTTGATTTTACCCCAGAATACTTCTGCAGCCTGACTCTGGAAGTAACAGCAGCAGTCCTGGGAGGAGAGGAAGGGGACAAGCTCTGCAGGGGACACTGGAAACCATCCCTTAGTTAATTTTGACCTGGCAGCTGCTGTGTTCAGTGCAAGCCATTTCAGTTAGGTGCTGTGGAAGAATGCCAGCACAAGCAAGGCACTTCCTGTCTGTTGGAGGTGTCCGATGACACAGCAGTGGGCTGTGTGCTCACCGCATGGCGTTAGCGTGTGCCTGGTGCTGCAGATCTTCGTTGTTGTGATGCGGGAACTCCATCATGTTGGGATGGCCATGTGGGCTCACACTGTATGTGCTGTACTGGCTTTGGGTTGTTGTAGCAGAGCGGTATACGTAGTTGTTGGTGTTGCATGAAGCATTGGAGTGGGTATATTTCCAGCTGTCCTGAGTTACGTTGCATATTCTGAGCGGTGTGGGTATGGCTTAAGCCTGTTGTCAAGTACCATAACTACACCGGAAAGAGATACTCCAAGAGTAAAGCCCCAGGATGGCAAAACACATGAAAAGCTGCACAGGGTAGGAGTGTTTTAGTGGATCTGGGTCTTCAGAATGGCAGCAGAACATAGTCTGAACAGACCTGAAGAAAGTGGCTATGATGGAGTCTGCAGTCCTCTCCAAGGTATGGAAGGCTCTGGCCCTGCAACTGAAATGTGACACTGACGCTGCTAGTTCCTGACATTGCTAAATTTCCTGATGCCAGGAAATGCTGAGGTCTTATGCAGTCTGATCTATGGCCTAAAAAGAGATTCCCTCTTCAAAGAACCCAAGAAAAGGTAAAACTACTGCCAGCTTACTGAGATTTCATGCCTGTGCCTAAACACAGCAGTTCCTTTAATGTATGTATATGGGTTTTTCTGATTTTCTGTCACAGCACAATCACTTTAAATCTGCCATTCAGGCAGAAGACCAGTCTTCTAAATCATGCATATGGTAATTCATCACTGAACTTCATTGGCTTCCGCGACCCTTCTCCCTCCTGAGTGAACTTTGACTGAGCAGCAGTGGAGCTGGAAGCATCACCTAGTGTGTGAGCCTCCACAGGGGTGTCCTGCCTCCTGCTCCTGCAGTTGCTGAGCCTTAGCTTCTTTTCAGCAGTGGCCAAGAGTCTGCTTTCCCTTGATTTCTACTGGGATGCTCTTTTACTTTCTTGGTGGTGCGTGCCATCTTGAAATACGTTCTGCCTTAGCTGCTGTCTTTACAGACACATTGAGTTTGTTCTTCTGAGCTCTGTGGAAGCTCTTACAAACAGATGCAGTTACCAGGAATTAAAGTAAGCCATTAATGCAGAAATACAGAGTTCACTTGAGAAATTTCCCAATGCCTGAACAAACATGGCTGTATGGAAGCCTCATTCTCTCACCTGTCTGCTGTCAAGCTTCATTAAATACAAATTACAAAAGAAAGAAACTATTTCAGGCACACAGTATCACAAAAATAACACAGCTCTAGCAGAAATCTCTAATTGCAGCAAAAGGTGAAGGGCGGTTCTCTTTGATTTGATTCAGGCACACTGATGACACTCATCTTTTTAAGGCACCCAGTGTCTTACTCACAAGCGCTTCTTAAAAATGTGGGAAGGACCATGTTCTTCCATGTTCACTCCAGTAAACCCAGAGCTCCTGGAAAGAGTGGAGTGAGGCCAGAACAGACCCACCAGTCAAGACAAGACTTTCTTTGAGGAGATGTGGCTATGATGAGGTGGTCACTGGGTCACATCCTGGCCAGTTCCATCTGGAAGTGGTCAGCAAAGCCGACCATTATAGTGCTGCCCCTGCACAGCAGGGTGTTTCCCACCATTTTTTTGTTGACATCAGCATCACCCTTCTTGAGACAGGTGAGCATCAGCTGCAAAAGTCCTTGCTGCTGTCAGCTGGTTTGAGGAGCACTTCACCACCAAGGAATCTCCCCTTGCCTACAGTGACAACACGTCCACTTGGCAGCTCATAATCCACTTGTTTCTGTACAGGCAAGCTCAAGTCCTGTGTAAGATCCAGAGAAGTGTAACAACAGTTCTCTTTTATATGATGTTGAGCTGTGAACACGTTTCCAGACTCATTTAGTAAATTCATGAGATAACATGTGATGTCCAAGCCAGCATAATCTACTCTCCCAGTGATGCTACATATAATCTAACCTTCATAGATGGAACCACATGCAAAGCACCATGGCCACTTCCACCACAAGAGCTGACATTTTTCCCTAAGAGTACATGGATAAACAGTACTGGTAGGCAATGTGGACGGCAGGCACATGCAGTCCTTCAAACATCATCTCAGCATCTCTCTCCTTGTCAGTGATGGAACACAGGGGAGGCACTGACACCAGAACAGCGTGGTCCTCTGGCTGAGTCTTCATCTCTGTCCAGAAGACACACTCCAAAGTATCTCGGACACGGTTCCAATCCACCAGTATGCCACGTCTTACTGGGTTGATGAGTGTTAAAGGTATGCTGCTAACAGAAAGAAACCAACAAAGGTTTCTTTCTGATTGTTCCCAGTCTCGTGTATGGGCTTCCCAGCTGTAGATGAAGCAGTGTAGTAAGGCCACGCATCCCCTGCAAAGCAACGCTGGAAGTAACCAGTGCCAATGTCTACAGCTACCATTTTAGTTTTCTTCACGGCCTTGAGGCTACCCTTGGTCATAGATACGTGGCTGTCTCCTATAGGCTTCAAACCGCTTGTGGCCACTGCGGTTGTTCTTGCAGACCTTTCCTGTGCAGCTCTGACACACTTGTTACTACCACTGCCCTGCCACCACTCCACCCAGGGTCAATGCAAGCAACAGATGCGCACCTGGGGCACTCATGGCAGCAGTTCTGCCAACGCTGCTGACTTACGACATCATACATATGGTGGCCCCTCAGAAACCAGTGCTCCGCATGCAAGTGTGTGACAACTGTGACTTGCAGTGTTTGTGCTTCACTTTCACCTGCTCTGGGAGGTACTAACTAAAGAACATGACCCCCACCCAGATGTGACAGGCCATGGGGCATGAACAGCATATGTAACTGTGAAGCAGCCTGGCTTTCCTGCCTGGCCTGTGTCTGCCGTGCGGGGAAAACCACAGTTCTCTAGCATTTGCAACTGCTCTTGGCCCAAAATAATTCCTGTTGCTAAGCGTTAGCATAACCACACCTCGGGGCCAAGTGAAGCCCTGGTTTGACTGGGTCAAGAGCGAATCCCTAAACAAAACAATTGTCATTTCTATGGGTGGGTTTTTTAGTTTAATTTTGCTTTCTAAATTAAGGCATAATTTTACTAACATCAGGAAAAACTAAAGTGCAACCGGTGTTTCGAATTAGGCCACAGCCAACCCCCCACCCTTACTGTCCACCCCCTCCACTACAGGAACATCTTTGTTCTTTTCCTGCAGCAACCTGCAGCAAGTCAGTATTTACCATCAGAGTGCACGCAATAACATGCAGCTCTATGGGGGCACAGAAGAGGACGCCTGCTACCCACAGAATACATTACCAAGAATTACAAACAGTGTTTTCCTTGTATAACAAAAGGTCTGTGTGCTCTTCCTGTTGAAGTCATTTCACCAGAGGACATCTTGCTTAACAAGTCAAAGATGAGCTTCGAATGAAACTGAACCCTACAAACCAGTTCTGGACCATGAAACAGACTTTTATTACTCCTGCTTTGCTGCCTATCTGGGATTTCACATCTTGACAACAACTGAATGACAGGGGCTCACCAAAATCCCCAATGTGGAGAAACAGGGCAGCATTAAACCACACAATTTCTGTTCCAACCTCAACATATGCAGCCAAGTAACTGCAAGCCTTGATAGTTTATTACTCTGGGAGCAGTAAAGCTGGTCATTGTGTATTATACATGTATTTTTGTATATAAATCAGAATCCTTGTACATGACAGAGGCTGCCCCTCTTAAAGCCTGAGCAGTGACTGTGCTGGCACCCTGGTGAGGGGAGGTGTCTGTTCCATAGCTACAGGGAAGTTCAGCAGCACTGAAATCTCAAGCCATGGTGTGGCACAGCAAAGTGGCACACTGTAGCTGATGATCCTACCCATACTCACTCCCTCAGTACATTCCCCTTTTACAGTTTTGCTGTCAGCCACAGCAGCCTCTGCAACGTATCACTCAAAGGAAATTTCAGTGATAGGCTGAAGACATCAAGAGAAAGACCTCTAAATCATTGTCTCTTTCCTCAGGCTCAACACCTCAGCTTCTGAATAAAAATAAATCCTTTCACCCAAACAAAACACTTCTTCCAGAGTTTGGTTCACGTACAGATCAGTGTGGCTGTACCACAAAGCTGCAAACACACCTTGAATTTCGCAAGTCACTTTATGTTGGGTTGTTACAAGGGTTTTTTGGCTAAGCTATTACAAAGTTAGTATGCTGCCTCATCCAGGGTACTTTTTCCCACAGTATAGTCATTCCAGTTAACAAAAACCATACATGTCCACTAGCATTTCCAGGTCTTAGTTTTAGCCTTGAAATCTGAAGATGGGTTGTAAGATGGTTTTTTGCAAAGTCATTTTGGCCAGTGTTTCCTGAGATGCTCCTTTAACTGTGGGATAGTGGACAGCTGTTGTTTGCAACAGTGGCATCTGAGGGGCAATTTGAGAAGTTCAGAGGCATGATCTTTCACCATCACTTTTCCCTTGCTTCTTACCATTTCTATCACATCTGCAAAAAAAGTAAAGAGATCAGAGGTACTGGGACCATGTGGCATCATGAAACACATGACACTGCAGAATCTCTGTGCACTGATTTGCATGCACAGCATGTCATCACTGCATTCTAATTTAAACCAGTCACAAAATTCCGTTGACTTCTACTTAGTGCTATTCCCCCAATATCTGAAATTACACAAAACCTATCACTTACTAGAATAGAATTCACAGCTTACACATTTGTTTGGAAAAAAAGCCCAAAGCCAGAACCCACAAGCAGGATTACCTGTTAAGAAATACCTTTTGTAATCATTACCTTCGGAGTTTAAGAAGTAGTCTGTGGTAAAACTGTTCCAGTGCTTTTTGGTTTTCAGGGCCGGAGAATCAAAATCCTGGCTGATTACATGCAAATGTAGCTGACTGAAGCAAATATATTGTGGAGATAAGAGAGAATAATGTTAATGCTTGATGTTTTTTTGCAGTAGTCCCCATTGCAAACACAATTCAGGCAAGGCTGGACTGCCAGCCGATGCTGGGACTGTGGGTCAGCCTTACGTTTGACTCATAGTCCTGCGACAGAAGAAAACTGATCTGTTCTGGAAGCACTGTCTCATGCCAAGCATCAAGGTCACTTAAACAGCCAAGGTCACTAGCCTGCATATTCCAGTGGCCCCTAACTACAGTCTAATCCCTGCTAGCTTCCAAAAAGGCAGAGACAGGGGGTTTAATAAACCAAAGGTTTAAACTTTGTAGAGTACCTACGGGTACTCTATCAGGGACTCAAAGCTTCATTCAAGAACTGAACAACTTGGGAACACAGACTGCAATACACACAGGCATCTGGACGCTGTAAGACCTGGACTTACACACAAGACTCAGATCCCTGCTCAGGATCTGGCAGGACCTGGTAGGCCTAAGAGTCACTCTCTGATCCCAGATTGGTGCCCTGGGATGGGGGATGCCCTAGCACTAGCATTGGCAGTGCTGTCTCTTTTGCTGGGACTGAACCACAGGCATACAGTAGCCCCAGTGACAGACTTCTGCCAGGGGAATCCCACAGGCATTTCCCACCAGACCCAAGATGCCCGTGTGGCTCATCAGCACATACACAGCAAGTACACAGCTGCACCCAAAGGACTTGGAGACCAAACTGTAGTGTTCTGGAGGATTAGTTGTTCTTCAGCAATGCCAGATCACGTTACAGATTCAGCCCCAAATCTGTATAACTAGGGCAGGGTCCCCCTGATGACTCATCTAAGTCTTACCTCATACTGGGTATAGCATGGTAGCCCAGTCTGAACTCCAGACTCTCTCTGGCAGGGCACTGTTCAATCATTTTCTGCCCAACTGTATGCATATGTTCCAGGAGTTCAAGATGGTCCCTGGTGAGCGACTTCAGGCTTGAAATGGGGTCCCATGGTAAGATAAGCCAGTGGTAACGTGCTTTGGGATATTTATCCTTGATGACTACAGTCTTTTCATCTTTGTAAACCTTGCAAAACAAGTAAGTAGATTATTTAGTGATTAAAAGTTAAATATATTATTCCTATAAGCACTACATTTAGTGGATTTTGAGATCTTACCCATGTGCATATCCCACGTATGTGTTGCTAGTGCAACTGGGAGTGCCAGGAAAAGAGCCAGAACAGATTACTTAGATGGGGAGCAGTATCAAGCAGGCAGAGCGTTCCACTTCAAGTAAGGCTTCTGGTGGAACTAAGCTGGTCCAGGATATGTACCCTCTCCCCTATCAATGCACCAGGCAGCCATGGAGAGATGTTCCACACCCTTCTTTGTATACTTGAAGGAAAAAGGTTTCTATTATTGTAATAGCAGTAAGTTAACCATTGCTACAGATGGAAAAATCACCTGGACTCAGATACCAGTGAGGTCTAGGAAACTCTACTTCCACCAGGCTACCTTCAAGCTTTGTGATCACTGAAACAAAAATCATGGCACTGTGCTCAATATAGAGCACCTAGGAATGCACTGGACTGCCTCATCCTTCACAGATTTCTGGAGCACAACACAAATCTCAGAGGTGCTACGAAGAGCATCCTCAGCACTGCAGACTGCCGCCAGCATTACAAAGATTAAAACCTTCAAGTCCAAGCTATTTCAGTTCATGCTACCCAGTGGGCTACTTTGTAAGATCACCCACAAAAAGGCAAACAGATTCCTGTCTATCATGCCCTACTTCCCCTGGGTTTTTTTGGTGTTTTTTTGTTGTTGTTTTTTTGGGGGTTTTTTTGCCTTCTGCAACAATTTGATGCAGCTGATAAGAGAAACAGCAGCAAAACACATGGACAACGGGGGGGGGGGGGGGGGGGGGCGCGCAACCTGCCCTGGCAGTGAAAATGTCTCAGGTTCTGATGCAGAAACTGTGCTGTGTCTCTGATCTCTTAGCAGCACATCTATGAGTGAGAGATGGATGATGTGTCTGTCATCTTTGCTAATTATTCTCATATGTTTATATGCAGAACTGATCAGTCCTGCTCTACAGGAAGGAAGATTAAAATTTTATCAGCACAAAAATCATAGGACTCCTTCTTTCAGCAGCAAGACTGGTTGCTGCTGTCGTATTTTTATAGACATGCATTAGTGTCTGCATATGCAGCCAGTGGGAATGGGATCAGGATCAAGTGTTTTCAGAAGAAATATTGCTATTTATTTAATACTTGATTAAAAAGGAAAGACAACAGATATATTGTTTATGTATTTAGTTCAGAACCACAACTAATAAAGCTAACACTAAGTCATAGACAGTTATTTATGTTCTAACATTCAAAGAATAGTTTTAAAATATTTTTTTTCTTTTGGGTTAAGAAAGCACTGTCTTGGTAAGTGCTATATCAAATTCCATTTAAGGGATAAAGATTAAGTGTCATGTTTAAAAAGTAAGCAAGTATTTCAATAGCTCTATCACTCCCCATAGTAACACTGAAATTCCTCATTTGAAACTGCTGGCAGTTCCAGGAGAATTGGCATCCAGTTCTCCTACAACTCTATGCAGTTCAACACTTTAGACTTGAATTTTTTTTAAAAAAAGAAAAAACACCACCAAAAACCAAACCCCACGAAATAAAAACCAGTCAAAAAATAGGGACCTTCTGATTAGTTACCAAGGAAATTATTTTCAGCCTGAGGGTGATTACCACCTGAAGGGGCCCAGTGAGGCTGTGGGATCTTCTCTCTTGGAGATTACCTCAACTCAAACAGACAAAGTCTGGGGTAGTCAGCCTGAGTGCAAGTGGTCAGATGGGGTGAACCTCCAAAGGTTTTTTCCAACTGAAATTACCCATGATTTCAAGAACCAAGCATCACAGATGTCTGTGATATCCATTCTCCTAAACACATACTCTTGCTGAGAAGTACAAAGGGAAGAACACATCTCTGACATTAACACCGCCATGCAGCAGTCAGCCAACTAAACCCCTACCTAAAACGCACCCAAGCTTCAAGGCCTTACTCTGTCAGACTGAAGTATTGATGGAGACCATTCTCCCTGTTTTGGAGTTGAGCTAAAAAGCTTGGTTTTGAGAAGGAGTTTATCTATTTACTGTAACTTAAAAAGAAAGTAGGTTCTATACATGGATAGGGAAGATTCTTTCAAGACTCTCCCAGAATACAGTAAAAAGAAAGTGCATATACACTGCAGCCACAAAAGCCATTTCTCAGATTTCTGCATCTTAAGTCTGACCTCCCTGAAAACAGGCAGCAGACAACAACAAAAAAAAGAGATGAAGTAAAGCCATTATGCAGCCACAGGGAAGCAGAGGGAGGGAGGTGCATCTGGTGTATTTGCACAAGGTTAAATGAAACCACTCCGGAGACCTCTGTTGGCACAGAGAAACTGGGTGGGGAGGAGCCAGGGGTCATATCCTGTCAGCTAACACAGAAGTGTTGCATTTAAGAGTTTGCTGGAAACCAGGAAACAGCACCATGCTTGGAAACAAGGCAGTGCTGGCACCAGAAAACAGGAACCTCCCCTACTTGCTCAGCTTCAAACCACACCCCTATCTTATTTGGTTTCCCTGAGGAAACAAAGCAACTGCACCACTCGCCTGCTCTTCCAACAAGCTTTTCCAAATCTGTTGGCCAAATTTGACAGTGTAGAGAGCTAAAGATAATGACATTCTGCAAGATCAGTATAGTCGAGACTCACAAAGTAATGCTACTGCAGAGAGATGCAAGTACAATTCCGCCCTTATGCAGTACTACACTGGTCAATTAGATCATTAAACTGCAGGAGGAAGACAGAAGGCTCATTTAACTTTGTTAGACAGAAACTACAGTAAAATACAAGTGTACAGCTCTCACCTGCATTTTTGGATCTTGCATGGAGCTCTTCAGACCCTGACTCCAGTGTCCTAAATGTTCCTAAAGCACAGAAGAAAAAATAATTTATAAAATAATTAAGGATCCAATTATGCTTTAAAGCATTCAGTTAAGTACTTTCACTAGTATACAACAGTAAAATAACAGCTAAATTATTTCCTTTCTATAAATGCCAACACACCTACTCCAACTGCCCCACAAAGCTACTTTTGAAAACTTTTAACAAGACACTGTTAAAGTTCAAATTTAAGTTTTTCAAATGTTATAAATTTAACAACAGATGGCTGTAGATCTGTTTGAATTTAATGATGTGCACACACGTTATGGCACAGTTCTTCATTACTATTGGTGACGGATTATTTTACTAAAACATCCTCTGCTTCATGGATAGGAAGTACCAAAGGAAGTACAGGGATCTCCATTAACTGTCCCATCACATGCTGCTGTGCACAAAAGAAAGAAGTGGTTGTGGTGTGTGGCCCTACTCTTAGATGTACTTATTTTTTGACACTGTGCAAGGAGTGGCTTGTACAGAAAACAAGATAGGCACAGGAACATCAAGACAACACAAGCAGGTATCTCTCACCGTGGTTACCTAGTAGAAGGTGCCTCAAGTGCACTTTTTTCAAAAGAGATAATGTTTTATCTGTTCAGATCACTTTACAGTCATCATCTCTAAACTGGGGAGACGTGGATCTGACAGGTGGACTGCCTGGTGGGTAAGGAATTGGCTGGATGGTCACACTGAAAGTGTTGTGGCCAACATTTCAATGTCCAAGTGGAGAGTGGTGACAAGTGGCATTCCCCAGGGGTCTGTACTGGGATTGGTGCTGTTCAACATCTTTGTTGGCGACATGGACACTGGAACTGAGCACACCCTCAGCAAGTTTGCCAACATCACCAAGATGAGTGGTGCAGTCAACACACTGGAGGGAAGGGATGCCATCCAGAGGGACCTTGACAGGCTTTCTCAGGAGGTGGGTCCGTGCAAACCTCATGAAGTTCAACAAGACCAAGTGCAAGGTCCTGCTCATGGGTTGAGGCAACCCCTGGTACAAATACAGGCTGAGCAGAGAATGGACTGAGAGCAGCCCTGAGGAAAAGGACTTGGGGGAGCTGGTGGACAAAAAGGTCAACATGGCCCGACAATGTACATTTGCAGCCCAGAAAGCCAACTGAATCCTGGGCTGCATCAAAGTGTGGCCACCAGGTCAAGGGAAATTATTCTCCCCTCTCCTCAGCTCTGGTGAGACTCCCACCTGCAGTACAGCATTCAGCTCTCCCTCAACATAAGAGGGACACGGACCTACTGGAGAAGCCCAGAGGAGGGGCACAAAGATGATCAGAGGGCTGGAGCACCTCTGCTATGAAGACAAGCTGAGAGAGTTGGGGTTGTTCAGCCTGCAGAAGGCTCCAGGGAGACATTGTAACAACCTTCCAATATCTAAAGTGGTCTTATAGAAAGATGAGGACAGACTTTTTAGTAGGGCCTGTAGCAACAGGACAAGGTGTAATGGCTTTAAACTTTAAGACAGTAGATTTAGATTAGATAGAAGAAATAAATTCTTCACTGAGGCTGGTAAGAGACTGGAACAGGTTGCCCAATGAAGTTGTGGATGCCCCATCCCTGGCAGTGTTCAAGATCAAGCTGGATGGGGCTTTGAGCAACTTGACCTAGTGGAAGGTGTCCCTGCCCACAGCAGAAGGGTTGGAACTAGATGATCTTTAAGGTCCCTTCCAACCCAAACCATTCTATGATTCTATGATTCTATCACGATAATCAGCGATGATGTCCATCATATTCTTATAGAGGAAAATGACCAAACATTATTATACTGCCAACAGAGACAGTATGAATTGTCTTGGTCTCCCTGTTTATACCACCACAATTCTGGCCCTAATATAACTAGCATGCGTTCACAAATGAAGAAAGTGTTCAATCCAGCACAATCTGGGACTGAAATTTTGTCCTGAGGGTCTTCATTTCTGTGCCTTCTCCTCCAACAACCACATTATTATAGCTCCAGATGCACTAAGCAGTCTTTTATTTTGTCCACATCAGCAGGGCTAAAAACTCCCTTTCAAAAGATTTTGATTGGTAACATTCATTCATGTAAACATGGTTCTACCATAAGAAATTACCAAAGCAGGAGAAAAATGTAATGCAACTGAAAAAAAAAAAGAAGGTCAAGTTGTTCCATTCTCTATGCATAAGCTTTTAGATAACTACTGCTGTATTTGTAACACTGCAGATTTCATCTCAAGAGCCAGCACAGCATCCCTTGTGTGATTCCACTAAGCTAAGCTGACCTCACATGGACTGTTCTTCTGGCGGAAAGTACAGGAAGGAACCAGATATTAAATCCTCACTGGATACAAGCAAGCCCCTTCACACACGCACAAATGCCCTCAGCTCAGGTTAGAATGGGTCCCAGGTAACTTTCTCAGGACCTGGGTGATGTTAGGAGCAGTCTTTGCCTGAGCACCTCAGCTCATATGTTCTGAGTACTCCCAGGATTCGTGTTCACCTGAGACGCTTCCCCATCAGCAGTACAAAAGCAACAGACCAAAGCCTGATGGAGGAGACAACCCCAGGACAAACACCTCAAGTACTAATAACTTTACACTTGCCTTTTTGCTTGAAGCTCCTTCATGTGGAGATACACCAGTAGTGCTTCGCTTGGGATTTGCAGAACTCCCCTGTGTATCCACTACCTCCATCTTCATTGTTTTTCTGGGCACAAGTTCCACATCATCATCATCATCATCATCGCAGGAGTCCTCGCATGATGTCTTGTCAGTTTGTATTTTCTCTTCTGCTTCTGTAACAGTTTTCCCTGACTCTTCAGCAAATTGCACTGTGTAGGGGTAAAGTTTATTCACAATATGCAGAACTTGGCCTGGCTTGATTTTTACCTCTCCGTCCTTGCCAATATTCACAAGATCAATGCTAGTTGGGTTGACACCTATCTGGTAGGGAGAAAAAGAGGGAAAAAAATAGTAAACGGTGTTATAACTGGAATCGCCAACAACCACTCCATTGTTATGGAGTAATGGAATATCACCATCCTGGAAAGGAAATGTTTTGTGTTCACTGACCCCCCTCCCCACACCAACCCACTCTAAAGGATCAAGAAAGTACAGCACTGGAGACAACTCTCTATGGCCCAGTCCTGCAATCACAGCTGTCAGCACACGAACCTCAGGGACACAGTGTCATAAGGACCTGACAGTTCTGTAGCAGCTGGCTACAGTTACAGCAAGACCTATGCTGCACTTTGCTCAAAAAAATTAACAACCTATTAAACAACTGTTTAAATAATAATGGCCTTAGTAACAATTACTTCTGAAGAGTAATAGTAGTGATAAATTATTTCAGTCCAATCATCCCCAGAAAGTTTCCTTTTTTCAAATTATTTTACTTTGTCTTTTTTCTCTTTTTCACTACATTCTGTTTTCTGTTTCTACCAATTGCTGCCCCACAAATTTGCCTTTAAATATGCAAGCATACTCTTCTGGCTTATTTCAAGAGGTAAAGGAGCTCAGGCTCACAACCATGGGCCCACCAAGCGTAGCCCACTGCTAACACCTGCAACACACTCCCTCTTGCGTAGGAAAAAATAAAAAAATTAAAATTAAAAAAATAAAGAAAAATCAGGAAAAAAATCTCTCTGAGCCCCCAGAAGAGTACACTACTACTTTCTCCTGTCTTTTCCTTCCCAAGCTAAATGCGATAACCCTTCTCCAGGCCACAGAAGACTGTTCAAACAGTGACAACACTTGCCTGTTCCTTCAAGAGAGGCTAAACCTCTCTGTCTATATCAGCTTATACAAAGTATATACCAGCCTATCTGTATTTCACTGCTTTTATTTTCACTTTGCATCTTACACTTCCACAAAACCAACTCCATTATTCTGTTCTAGCAGAAAATGAGGACCGCAAGGTGAAATTTTTACCTGCTTCTCTCATTGCATCAGTTTACAGCTTTATGCAACTCTTAAAATAATTTTCCCCTCAAAACAGTGTTTTAAAGTCCAAGAAGTTACCTGAAGTTTAGCTGATAACTGAAAAGCAATAAATTTTCCTCTGTCTCAGACATAACTGGTAACACAGGTGGTGAGGGCAACCTACAGTGACTGCTTGATAGATGGATTTTGCCTGACCAGGAGGGCGACCCTACGGAAATTAGGAGTCTTGAACTTCAGCAAAATGCTTTTGTTTAATGTTTATGCACGGAACAAGCTTTAAGAAACAAGCTCTTCCCTGTGACTGATAAACGCTGTCACAGAATGTTTCTTTAGCTTTGTCACGGTGATACCTGCCTGCTTCACAAGATGGGACTGTGCCTCTCACCAATTGGTATTCACTACAATGAAGCACCTGCCTGATTCCAGCCAGGATCTTTTCAGTCTACAGTTCCATGGTTTCACTCAAGTCAGCTACACTGCACATCCCCCGGGCCGATATGTTTGACAAACAACTGATCACTGGAACCCTGTGATATGTTGCACACGTATCACCTGTCAAGCAACTCTAGAGCAGGCAGCAAAACCATACTAGCACTTGCCACCAGAAAGTATTGCCCACCCTGAGATTCCAGTAACATGGTATTCAAATTGTGGCTAAGGCTGGCTTCTGTGAAAAACTGTCTGAGAAATCTTTGCTGGATTCAGCAGATACTGGTGAGGTCCCTGTGCTTACTGAGCTCCGGAGGTGTTTTGACAGAAAACATTACTCCTCAGTAGATAGAACATGTTGATGTGTTGTCCACACATGCCGATACTGCAGGTGTACATATATGCTCCAGCACCTGAAGTCAGAGAACTTCTCCTTTGAACTATCTCAGGGATACTGCTCCTCCTAAGTATATGAGAGCAGGCCTACATCCATCCAGTTAGTAACATGAGAATGCCTTCAGTGCCGTCTCACATCCCATCCATTCCCAGAGATGACGACACCTTTGGCTCCACCAGCCACCAAAACAAAAACCTTCCACAACTGCCCAGTCCCATTAACACAAGAATCAATTTGACATTAAATGAAGGGCTGCCTCAGCTTTAGAAGTTTAAGGCTCAGGAAGCAGATCAGCAAGTTTAGAGAAAGAACTCCAAAATCTCCCAAATGCAGCAACTGGAAGAACAGGTTGAGGGTTCACAGCAGTGTTTCCTGATGCTGCAAGTCTGGCTGAGATGGTAAGATATCTGGAAGGAATAGTATAGTCTTTCCATTGAGGTACACGCGAAAAAAAAGAAAAAAGGACAGACAGATTCCCTCTGAGGTCCATTTGCTCTGCTCTCCTTGGTCATGAAACAGCTTCAGCTCCTTCAGACCTGGCGATCAGAATCATCTTTTGTCACATTTGTGAAGTTTCAGTACACTAACCAGCCCCATAAGTAACAGAAATACCATACACCCATTTAAAAACATACCTGCTTAACTGTGACATACCCCTTGTTACAGTCTGCTTTTAACTGAACTGGAAAGAAAGAACAAAGTGTCACAAAACAGTGTAAAAAAAAAAGAGGCCAGAACTCTGCCAAGCCACCCCTTGCAAAAAACACTCCTGTATTTTAAGATCTGCTACCTTCTGACTCTGATCTCTGTGAACAGATGCAAAGAATACTTCTGCTTCATCCCGCTTCCAGGACCACAGGTAAAACAGAACCAACCCATAGAGTCACACCTGAGTGTTTCATATCACAGATCAGCAAAACTACTTCAGAATAAAGATGAAATCTGTGAAGTCTTCTACATGTCCTTCTATCCTCACCAGCCCTCTGTGACAAGGCATGGAGCAGAACTGTGTCAGAGGGCAGAAAAGGCAGGGAAGGTGTGAAGGGGAGTATTTTAGAGATCACAGATATTTTGATATATTCTCCCGGCACATCTGTAAAATAACAAATCATACTAAAAATCAGTTAGTGGAAGCCTAGGGAGATGAAGTGCCATTCACAAAGAGTGCAAGCAGTGGAACCTGACTGCGGGCTTGAGGACTCATGTTAAGGTTCAATGCCTTAATTTATGAAGGTGAACTTCCAGTCATTAGGTGTCTTGTCTGATTTTTAGGACCCAGCGGTCTCCGTTAAGTGCTTATAAAAAAAAGCTTGATGACTTCAAGAATCAAAAAACACTATGGACCATGCAGAGAAAGGAGACCATAAACTGGTGAGTGCAGAAGCAAGCCTAAGGAAAGCCTGCTTAGATTTCAAGGAAAAACTGCAACGTCTCACTTAGACCCTGCTCAAAGCAGGCTTATGAATTAAGCCAAAACACTGGTCCATTATCTTCATGTAATTTAGCCAAACAAAAGAATGATGTTTCTTGATAAACACGAGTGCTGTTTCTCGTGTTTATGCATGTACGAGTGCTTATCTTACATACTTCACAGGTTTGGTTGCTGCTGCATGTAGAAAGCAGGATTTGAGCTAAACTTTACCTTGCTGCCGTGAGCACTTCTTATCCGTTATCCCAGTCTCTGGGCCACGCCCAATTATCACTGCTTCCAAGTGTGGCAGCTTCAGCCGCTGACTGCATTTCTCTTTCCCCACGAGCCAGCACACACGCATCACTGTGCTATACAGCAAAACAAACGGTATGTTACTAACATGCAGCTTCCTGATGGGTCACACTCCTAGGGAACAGGGTCTAGGAATTCTGCTGACAGCCCATTCATTAGCCAAATCACTTCTGCTAACTGGGCTCACGTTCATGAAATTGAAGGCAAGGCACAGTATTAATACAAGCATAACCTAAAAGCAAGTTCCTGTTGAAAGGGCAATCCTATTTTCCTTCCTTCTACATCACTACACATTCTCACATCCACAGATCACATAGGAAAAATCAACTGGATCAGCAGTTCCATCTGACAGAAAAAACTACTCACAAAAAAAGTTATTTGTTTCCCACTGAATCAGAGTTGATCTGGGAAATTAACTTACCTACAAAACAAAGAAAGCGATAGAAGATAGAGAGGACAAGAGAGTGGGATAGCTACATCCAGCAATCGTCTGCAGACAGACCATTATACGAAAACGGGCCCTCACGTTTAAACCAATTTGACTCCGGGCAGCAAAGATCCCGCACCCTCCCCCCTGCCTGGTGTTCGGCGCTAGGCGCTCCTCCTCCCGACTTTGCGGTGGGCCTGTCCCGGTGGGAAGCAACCCTCCGTTCTATGCGAACCACAGCACCGTCACACGCTCAATTGGCGCGACGGGCGGTCAGGCCCCCCGGCCGCACCTCCCGCCCGGCCCGGCTCGGGGCCCCTCGCCGCGGCCGACACACCTCGCCGCAGGGCGCCGCCGCTGACCCCCGGTACCCTACCACCGGGGCGGGGGCCCGGCACATAGGAACGAGCACCAGCACCACGCAGCCGCCGGGCAGCCCCCGCGGCCTCCCCCCGTCTCTCGCTCCCCCGCGGCAGCACCGGCCAGAAGGGCAGCCGGGCCCCGTCACCGTGGCAACACCGCCCCCCACCCTTACCGCGCGCGAGCCGCCGGCCGGCGCAGCCAATCAGTGCTGCAGAGCGGCCCCGTGTGACCAGCAGGCGGGCACGCCGCGCGGCCCGGCGCAGGCGCCCTATAGCCCGCGCCTTGCGGGGCCAGCCGGACCGCCGGCAGGCCTGCGCGGTAACCCCCGGCCCGGCGGTGCCCGGCCCGCGGCGGGGGGGGGGGGGCGCGGAGCAGGGCTAGAAAGGCGACGGGATAGGTGCTGCCGCGTACCGGGCCGCAGTTCGGTGCCTCCCTGCCAGAAACGGCCACGCGCCGGCAGCGCTAGGGCGAGAGCTGCTGGGGGTAGGGCCTGTCCCGCACACACACGTCGCTGACAGGCGGACGCGCTCGCCGCCTAGCGCCCACTACGCGCCCTGCGCACGCGCACTGCCGTGTTCTGCCGGTGCACGCCGGGAGGGGCGGAGGCGGGCGAGCTATGCCGCCGAGGTGCGGCTCTGATTGGCCAACTGCTCTCCGCCTCCTCGCCTCTATTGGCTGCCTGCTCTCCGGGGGCGGGGCGGACGGTGGGGGCGTTATGTCCGGGGCGGGGCGCTGCCGACTCAAAAAGCGCCCGGATGCGGGACCCGCTCGGAACTTTCCAGAAAAGTCGCCATCGGCGCTGGGCGGGTAGCCGCCGCCGCGGGGTGCGGGACCGCTCGGTGCTCAGGGGTCGCCCTCCGCCATGGTGAAGGAGACTACCTACTATGATGTGCTGGGCGTGAAGCCCAACGCCTCCGCCGAGGAGCTAAAGAAAGCCTACCGAAAACTGGCGCTCAAGTACCACCCTGACAAGAACCCCAATGAGGGCGAGAAGGTGGGCGGCGGGCCGGGGGTCGGGGCCGCGCTGGCGGAGAGGGCGAGGGGCTGGCGGGAGGGGCCTGGCGAGCCGCGGGCGCGTTGGGGGGGCTGCTTGGGGTCTCCAGGCCCGGGTGTCTGAGGCACGCTCTATGTCTCCCGCAGTTCAAGCAGATTTCCCAAGCTTACGAAGTACTGTCAGACCCGAAGAAGAGGGACCTGTATGACAAAGGAGGCGAGCAGGCCATCAAGGAGGGTGGCTCTGGTGGTGGTTTCGGGTCACCTATGGACATATTCGATATGTTCTTTGGCGGTGGAGGGAGGATGCAGAGAGAGAGACGAGGTAACGTGCATCTTCTGACGCTTTCCTGGGTTGTGCAGCATGATCGCTGTGGTAGACGGGATTAAAGTCTCCGAGGACAATGCTGTAGGTGTAAGAGTTCAAGTAGCGCTAAAATGAAGTTATGGGATTGGTCTCAAAGTCGGAGGAAACATTATCTTTAGCTCCTAATACCTGAAACAAGCAGGGGACAGCGTTTGGTTTGTACGGCAGTAGTCTGGTCTCTTGTGTATTGTGTCATATTAATAGCTAAACAGATTTTAAGTCTCACAAGCCTTTGGCTCAGTGTAAGCCTAGCTGCTGTTAAGGTGAATAGGAAATGGAGCAGTGACATACCTTAAAATTACTTTAGAACTGGGCTACCCTATGTAGTGTCTAAATGTGAATTTGGTCTTTAATTGCAGGTAACTATATCTAAGGAAGATAGCCAAATCGAATTCAGCCCATTTTCCTGTGCTGTCCAGTGGAATTGAGTGGAAGCTGCACTAAAATGCTGCTCAGAAATTAAGGTCTAGATTAATCACTCTGGGAAAGATTCTAGTGTTAATTAAACGGGGTAAGAGTAGTGCTGACCCTGTCACTTCTTAATGTAGACCTGGTGACAAAGGAAGAACAATGGGTTTGCATCAAAATGTTAGTGTTATATCAAAGTGTTTCTATTAAGCCAGAACTTGGTATCCTTCACAAAATTAAGCCTGCAGTAGCTGAAGTTCTAATTCATTCTGAAGTGTAAAACTTCAGTTGCTCAGGTCAGTTTCTAGAAAGTCCCCTCCTAAGAGGAAAAAATTGTTTTGCTAATTCTAGACAGCATTGCCCACTTCCTTTTAGGAGACATGCTCAGCCACTTTGTTAAAACTGAATTCCTGCATCATAAAACTTAAATGTCTATAGTTCTGTGCATTTTGTTTGCTGTTTTTTGTGCTTTTATGGAAGAGTCTTGACAAGACCATTAGAACTGTTACCTAATTTGACATCAGGTAGGAAGGTGCTATTGACTGATAACAGCAAAACAAGATAAAGCTACATTAAAGCTCATAGACTTGGTTTATTGTGACTTGAGCATAGTGATGTGGGAAGCTTACTGTTATTTGGAGACAAAGCTTTCAAACTTGAGTAAATACACATTCTCTTTTACAGGCAAAAATGTAGTCCATCAGTTGTCAGTAAGTTTAGAAGATATGTACAACGGTGCAACGAGGAAACTTGCACTGCAGAAGAATGTTATCTGTGACAAATGTGAAGGTAACTGAAACTGAACACAAGTTCCTTCTGAAGCTTGTGGGGTGGGTTTTTTCTGGCAGCACATAACCATCCATCTCCAACTTTTATTCTCTTCAGGTCGTGGTGGTAAGAAAGGTGCAGTGGAATGCTGTCCTAATTGCAGGGGAACAGGCATGCAGATCAGAATTCACCAGATCGGGCCAGGAATGGTGCAACAAATCCAGTCTGTGTGTATGGAGTGTCAGGGGCATGGGGAGCGTATCAGCCCCAAGGACCGGTGTAAGAGCTGCACTGGCAGAAAAATTGTAAGAGAGAAGAAGATCCTGGAAGTTCACATTGACAAAGGTGAGGTGTCTTACTAAGATGAAGTATTGAGCTTGGATATACTGACTTTGCAGCACTAAACCAGACGGTTTAATAAATGCGTAGTGTTGATCTGGTGTGTAACACTGCTGAATGCACGTACGGTAAAATCACCTGTTGCTGCCTTTAAAAAGTAGGGAACCTGGTTTTAGGGAAGTCTAATTACTTCTATGTTCTAATACCTGTGTACATAACTAAGAACGAATTCTGAAAGTTGCTGTGTTGTAAGCAGTAAGTTGTGCTTAAGAGATTGCTCAAAAATGAGTCTTGATCAGGTTGGTGGCATGATGAAAATAAAACTCAACCACTTGCTGGCCAAGCTTGCCTAAAGAGTTTTCCCTGCCAATGGAGAAACCCTGCAGACTCCGATCACTTCTGCTGTGTTTCAGTGTGAAGGGGAACCAGGTCTGCTATAGTAATAGGGTGCAGAGACAGTGCTAAGCCTCATGCTTAGAACTCTGTTTGCTATGCAACCCTGACAGTGCTGCTCAGTGCAGGTACTCTTTGCTTGGCAAAGTGGAACTCTACACAAACTCTTGCAGTGATGTGAGGATGCAACAGTCTTGAGTGACAAATGCAGTTCTGTTGAGGAGGCTGCTCAAAAGTTGGTGGGAGAAGTCTTCTGGAGTAGTGGAGCTTGCAAGGTGGAGCAAACTGATAAGCACGTGGCTTCTACAGTCTTGCACCTGATAATCACCTGCAATTCTTGTTATGTGTAAGCACACCTTGTGCAATGCCTGGATTTTTAACAGGAAAAATCCTACAGTAACATTAAATACAAGGACTAGTAGGGATATATTGCTGACATTTGAAATAGTGAAGTCACAAAAAAGTTTCTTTTCCCTTCCTTACAGAAAAACAGACTGAGCTAGCATGAGGCAGCTACAATTCATGGTAAAGACCTTTGTATGGGCAAAACGGGTTTCTTACGTGGCAGTTACAGTCCTAGGGAGAGTGCTGCTTGCACTTGGCAGGTACAGAGATCGTGTTTCGTAAGTAGCTCTGCCACATACATTTATAAAACTGGCAAAGCTGATTGGTCACTTACTCTCAAAATGTACTCTGAATTTCTGTTTTCATTTTAGTACTTATGCATTTTACAGAAGCTGTTTTGATAATATTTCCCTTAAGAACTTTATTTCGGCAGGTGGCTGTTTTGCACTACAGTGAGTGAAGCTTAATGATCTTGAGACATAGTTCAGGTTGACACCATTAAAATCTGTTGGACATGTGAGTGGATTAAAAAAAAACATGAGGAATGCTTCAAGAGAAGGCCCTGATCTTCTAATTTAAAGATCCAGATCTCTCAGTACCAGCTTGTGCCTACATAAATATTTCTTATTGCTGTGTTTCACTTAAAACGGTGAAAAATATTTGTTTATTTTTTGTGATAGGAATGAAGGATGGTCAAAAAATAACCTTCCATGGTGAAGGGGACCAAGAGCCAGGATTAGAGCCAGGGGATATAATTATTGTCTTGGATCAAAAAGACCACTCTGTATTTACAAGGTAAAAACTGTAATTCTGTTGTGTTAACTTATGAGATGCTTGTCCACGTGCTTCCTTGGTTACCACTCACCTTTTTTCTACTGGAGATATCAGTGAATAGCATCATGTGGCTAAAGATCACCTGTGGCTGAGATAATGTGTGAATCTTGGCAGTGGAAGGGATGGAAAGCAAACAAAACCAGTTATGGTTGCTAAGTTTACAAATCTTGAATTTTAAGAGCTCTTGAAACACTGAGGTTTTGTTTAATAGATGTCAATATTTGTGATTATTACCTTGATTTTTCTGGGATAGCATTCCATCACTTAGCTCAGAAAGTTAACGTGTGTTCATTGCCCACAAGACACAGAAGACTTCTAGTGTGTTCACTTTTGTTCAGGGATCTTACAACAAGCTCGGTGGATATAGCATGCACCCTTCTGACCAAAGGTAGTTTCCCTCGCTTCATTTCCTGCCTGAGTGCACTGGGCAGGGTAATCAGTCTTGTCTGTTCTTTCTTGTGAAAGCAAAAGTGACTCAAGTGGTATTGACCACATCTCAAGTACTTAGTGTTACCAGACAGTACTAGTTAGTGTTGCAAGTCTCCTCGTTTTGAGTTACTGTTCCTGGAATGAGTCTGTCCAGTATGTTTTGGTCTGATTAAAAGCAGTGCTGGTCATCTGGCAGAATGTGTTGCACTTGGTATCTTCACTGCTGCTGTTCACAGCAGTAGTAATGGAATGAATGGATTTAGAGAAAGCAGTCGTCTCAACACCAGCCACTGACATTGTACTTGTAAATAGGAATGGTGAGCCAGAGGTTCTTGGCAAACCTGCAAGTGGTCTGCCTGATTGTCATGTATGGTACTGAGCTCTGGAAGGTGGTGTCAGAATGCTGTGCCAAAGAACACTGAGCTCACAGGTTAAGAATCGCTTCTGTTTGCTTTAGATAAACTTACTCAGCTGTTTTTTTTTTTCTTAACTTCTAGTGAAACCAGATACTGAATAGGCTATGCCAAAGGGACAATCTGAGCCAAACTGTTTGTATGGTTACCTGTTGCTGGCTTATTTTTGTCCATCTTTCACCCACTACCTTCAGTTCTAGTGTCCTTAGATAATCCTTGATATTACTGGTCTTGTGGGGTTATGCTGAGGTCATGCTCTGGAACAAGTGGAATGTTCCTCTTCTGTCAGAGTCTAAAATTAACTTTTCAGGCAAGCCTCCTTCCAGAGACCTTTAAAACAGGATGAGTGAAATCATGAAGTTATTTGAATAGTCTGGAGGGTTTTGTACCCGTTGAACATGGAGTGCACACGGATATCACT
Organism: Falco naumanni; assembly: GCF_017639655.2. Classification (NCBI taxonomy): domain Eukaryota; kingdom Metazoa; phylum Chordata; class Aves; order Falconiformes; family Falconidae; genus Falco; species Falco naumanni. The sequence goes on from NC_054080.1 coordinate 17,389,863, forward strand.
AGTACTGCCATGCTGGAGTCAGAATAGGCAATTTAAAAAAATGGCATTATCTCCTCCAGGTGCTTCTTGGTGCTTTCTAGAAGATACTTCTGGCATAACCCGGAGTGGCCATCATCTGTTCAAACTTCCATAGTAACAGATCTTCAGAAAGCAAGTGTGATAGAATAATGTAGAGCTAGCTGATGTACTTAAACTATTAACCTACATAAAGGAAGGGTTTGATTGTCCCAGTTGCAGTGTTTAGGAGGCTGAGTGAAATTTTTCCTAGAATTGGGAAGGAACAATGCAGTGAAACGGGATGTAAGTGAACCTTACTGTATTTACTTCTTTTCAGTAAACATTTCTAGGCTCTGGATAGCTAGACTTGATCATAACTCTGGGTGGGCATCAGTGTCATTGCTGTAGTTGCTGACTTGAGGTGCTGCCTCAATATTCAGCATTCTTTTAATTGCCTGGGCTTCTATTAAAATTACAGCTTTATTGTCCTTGCCAAGTTAAATACTGAAGTTGGGTATGATCCTTTCACTGCTGCTTCCTCTCTGTGACTATTTTTGATTGGTTCTACCTTAGACGAGATGAAGACCTTCTTATGTCTATGGATATTCAACTGGTTGAAGCACTGTGTGGCTTTCAAAAGCCTATCGCAACACTGGATAATAGAACTATTATAATTACCTCCCATCCTGGTAAGTCTTATTTTGCTTTCTAGTAGAAGTCCAAGCATACATTGAATGTAAGCAGAAACCTGAAGGAACAGAAACATCCCACCTTGGTGTACAAGGGATGTGTACAAACCTTCTTTCCTAATCTTTTCAGTACAAATCTTTAAAGAAAACAGGATTTTCGGATAGCAGTCAGCAGTAACTTTCTTTGCATGATACAGTAACAGACCTTACCTCATGGACATACTTGTATCCTGAGGATACTTCATGAGAATTGAAGGCAATGGGTCTCTGAAAACCACTTTTTCCGCCTTGGAACTGATGGAGCACTTAATAAATTTGTAAGTATGCTTCCTTTGGGAAGCATAACAGGGTTACAAGAACTTATTGTAGACATGAAACCTGCTTTCCTACTTGGAAGTTAACCAGGCAGTAAGCCCCTGTTAAGACTACTACTTATTGGTGTAGCTGGCTAACCACAGTGTAGGTGGTCACATAAATGTTGAAGGGACTTAAAAATAAAGCTGCTTCTGTTGCCTGCATGGATCTCTTCTGGTTTTTGGTTTGGTGCTTTTTGGTGTTCTTTGTTTGTGCTTTTATTTTTTATTTAGGCCAGGTTGTCAAGCATGGGGCTATTAAGTGTGTGTTGAATGAAGGTATGCCAATTTATCGCAGACCATATGAAAAAGGACGTCTGATCATAGAATTCAGGGTAAGTGGATCAACTTCCATGGCACAGTTCAGCACTGAGTATCTATACAAAATTTAACCTCTAAGCATTACCTCAATCCAGAAGAGATACAGATTATCTGGTGTCCTGGCTTAGTATGTATTTTTGACAATGGTGAGAGCATGTAGCCCACCAAACAGAATTACAGTTCAGAAAAAGAGGGAAAACTTCTGGAGCATTCTGTGCTGAAAGTACATTAAGTACCAGAAGAATTTCTTCAGATAACTTGTAAATTTCCATTTGCTTGGCAATTTTCTTCAGTTTCCATCCTTCTGTAGGAGGGATGGATTAGTAACTTGCCCTGTGCTGGAGCAAAGGTGTAGGCTGGAAAATGGTAATTTTCTCTCTGGAGAAAAGCTAATGCTGGGACCTGTGGCAGCAGGCTCTGTCTGCTGCAGTTTTAGAGGAGATTGAGTTTATCTCTAATGTTATATCCTGTACTTCTCTTCTAGGGTGATTTTAGAGGGAAGCCTGAGGCAGAATAAATGTTGGATAAGACTTGGTGAAGTTGCCAGAGTTGGTAGCTGACTTCTTGCAGGCATTAAAAAATAGCTTAGTGACTTAGATTGGGGGTGGTGGGGGGTGGTGGTGGTGTTTGTTTTAGCTTCAGAGCACTGGGTTTAAGTAATCTGTGATGATAAAGCTAACCCTGGCAGGTATTTGACCTGTAGTGGGCCAATTCAGGCAGACTTGAGTAACCCCAGTTCTTGTTGATTGCAGGTGAACTTCCCAGAGAGTGGTTTTCTGTCCTCAGATAAGCTATCTTTACTTGAAAAACTTCTGCCTACAAGGCAGGATATAGAAGAAACGGAAGAAATGGAACAAGTGGATTTAGTGGACTTTGATCCATCTCAAAAAAGAAAACACCACTATAATGGAGAAGTCTATGAAGATGACGAGCATCACCCTAGAGGTGGTGTTCAATGTCAGACATCGTAAATGAGCCAGTAAATAACTTGTGAAGCTTGTTTTGTATGCATTAGTGGATGAGTGAAGGACTACAAACAGTTCACCCTCACTTCCTGCTATTTGTTGTTCTATCCAGCCATAGTTGTTTCTAAAAGCATAAAGAAATAAACTAAGTAATTAAATTGACTTTGCAATTTGTATAAAGCTCCAGGATGCAAGCTCAAATGAAGTTTGATTGCACTTCACCCCTGCCTCTTGGTCAAGAAAACTCCTTACCTGCTTGTCCTTAATTCCAAGCCTTGTAATTCCTGTATGTGTGCAATTGCCCAGGCTTAAACTAAGATTCTGTGATACTCTTTTTAGGAATTCTAGATCTTATACTCTGTTAACAAAGTATGCACAAGTACTTATAATTCTTGGTAAGATATAGTTAAGTTTTGTACCAGTTAGGATAACATGTTAATGTTTCAGGCTTCTACTGGTGTTTGTTAAATAGGAGCTGGCTCTAATGCAACCACATGGTACAGGAGGCTGACAAGGAATGTGGTCGATCTTCACAGGCCCATTAAAGTCACGTGATCCACAAGCTCTCTGAAGCTGTTGCACCTGAGGTCAAATAGTCCCTTCCTCTGCCAGCTTTAGTCCTGACCCTGGAGCTAGATGTGAAGCTTGCTTCGGTTCATCGCTGACTGCTATTTGGCTGCTGTCTGCCACCATACTGCCTATAGAGCCAGTGGTTGCTTGGCTGCTGCAGGAGCTTCCTTTGTTACTGTGCATGAGTAAAAACCTTCAGGCTTCATCAAATGTGGTTTGGAATCTGTCAGCCTGCTGGTGTGTGAAGCTTAATTTCCACCTCGATTACTGAAGTCTGATACCCCTCAGTGGTGTGTCATGGAAAGCAGTACCAGCCCTGTTGGTGGGCATATGTGAACCTGCAGAGGAAGAAAAACAGTGAATACAACCAATTGATGCATATAGAATGTTCTGAAATTAACATATTGTGTGCATTATTTTAAGCTGACTCTTGAAAATGCTGTATGAATGTTCTAATTATTGTAGATGAAGCATTTCCAATATAATTACAAAATTGTTCATTGCCTCTTTTCTTAGAACAGATGTTGGCTTAAAGACACCACCCCCTTCTTTTTAGGCAGCTATTCACAGAAAAATGTTAGCAAAGAACTTCCAGAAAATATGCTGAGAAGACAGGTCCAGATTTAACCTCTAGTGTGTTAGTTTAGTCTTGTTCTACCACCTGGCTTGGAACAGAGCTTATGCTTTTCATACTGTTTTGAAGCAAAAGTGTCACAAACAGAACTTTTTTTCTTCCTGGAAATAGCTGCTGTGTGACAATACACATGTTCTAACCTGAAAAAGTGGAAAGTCTCCTTAGAAAACATCTCTAGCTCTTTCAAGTGTGTTAGGTTTCATTTTATAAAGACAGATGGTACCACTGGGTTGTTTTTTTTTTTACCTCAAATGTAATTCTCTTTCAGGTACAGAATGGTGATTCCCCCCCCCTTTTTTTTTTTTTTTTTTTGCCCCATCATCTCAGCTGTCGGCAAAGTGTGTTCATAAATTCTGTTTGAATGAGCTCATCAGTGAGCTGTAGAAAAGTGACCAGCAGAACCCTTTGCTTTATCAGTAGCGCAGTTTAGCTGACCCAGGGGGAGTAACAGAAAGTAATGCTACCTCTGGCTAGGGCTGAGACTCCTGCACAACTGTCTTGAGACAAAACAGCTAAAATATGCCACTTGTTTTCAGTTCAGTAGGCACATGTTTGTTTTCCCTTAACCACTGACCAAAAGAGCTAGGGCAAACCAAGCTCGGTGCAGTGCCTTGAGGATGGTGACAGGACCTGGTTTTGCTTCAGATGTCTATGTATTATATAAAAAAACATTCCATAGCCAGTCACCACACCCACAACTGCATCGGCACAGTTGAGGTAGTGTTTCTGTTCTTGACTTTCCTCTCAACTATGATGGCCAATTCTGCTTCATGCTTTGATGATGCCACAGCCTGGTCTGGAGGATGGGCCTGGTCTAGTTTCTAGGCTGACTAAAAGCCTCCAGAAACCTTGGCGGAGCAGCCCAGGGAAAGATGCTAACTACAAATGCATCAGGAAACATGACAAGTTTATCATTCTGTTTTGAAATGAGCTAGTGACTGACACAAAAAGCTATGTCCCAAAGAAATACATGCAGCAGTAGAGCATTCAGCAAAAAGCACTAGCAAATGAAGGCAAGAGCTAGCAAGAAGGAGGAGCTGGCTCTTAGACCTTCAAGCAAGACACTGAGTACAATTTATGGTGGCCTCTTCCAGACTTTAGTTCTCCCATGATATTCTGAGTACCATACAGCTACAGCAAGCAGCAAATCGTATTCTGCAGCACTGGAAAAAGGCAATTTTTTTCTGACTTCTTGTTGCTTTATGTGGGATACATTTTCCTGTTTTGGGGAATGAACTGAATGGACAGCTGCAGAAATTGAGGATAACAGTAGCACAAAATAGCTGTTTCCATAACTACCAGCCTAGTAATCGAACTTATCATAACCTGAGCTGATGGTTGATATTTGCAATTACTTCCAGTGCTTCAGTTTCAACACCAAATTCATATCATTAAGCTCATAGTCTTGTTATTACAGTGATTCATTCTGCTGTGTGCCAGCCATGTAGAACTTAGGGGTTTCCTAGATACCTAGCAGTTCCACTATTCAGCAGGTTTGCTGTGAAACAGAGAAAGCCCACTCCAGCCTCACTTAAGAGCCTGCTTTCATCTTTCATAGAATCAACTTAAGAGCCTGCTTTCATCTTTCATAGAATCATGGAATTACAGAATCATTTATGTTGGAAAAGACCTTCAAGATCATCAAGTCCAGCTGTTAACCCAGCACTGCCAAGCCCATCACTAAACCACATCCCTAAGCACCGCATCTACATGTTTTTAAAACACCCCCAGGGATGGTGATTCCACCACCTCCCTGGGCAGCCTGTTCCAATGCTTCACCACACTTTCAGTGAAGAAAGTTTTCCTAATCTCCAATCTAAACCTCCCCTGGTGCAACTTGCAGCCGTTTCCTCTTGTCCTGTCGCTTGTTACTTGGGAGAAGAGACCAACCCCCACCCGCCCACAGGCTCCTGTCAGGCAGCTGTAGAGAGCAGCAAGGTCCCACTGAGCCTCCAGACTGAACACCCCCAGTCCCCTCAGCGGCTCCCCACAAGACCTGTGCCCCAGCCCCTTCCCCAGCCCCGCTGCCCGTCTCTGGACACGCTGCAGCCCCTCTACGTCCCTCTTGCAGAGAGGGGCCCAGACCTGAACACAGGGTTCGAGGGGCGGCCTCAGCAGTGCCCAGTGCAGGGGGACGGTCACTGCCCTGGTCCTGCTGGCCACACTGCTGGGGACACCGGCCAGGGTGCTGCTGGCCGCCTGGGCCCCCTGGGCACACTGCTGGCTCCTGCCCAGCCGGCCGTCACCCAGCACCCCCAGGCCCTTTCCCACCAGGCCCTTTCCAGCCGCTCTGCCCCAGCCTGTAGCACTGCATGGAACTGGGTAACACTTACTTTGCTTCTCCTGCTGCTTTTGATTCTGCCTGTAAGACTCTGGAGCCCTAACAGTCCTCTTCTCCCTCTGTTTTGTGTACCCACCACCAGGCAGTAATGCAAGAAGTTTGCTCCACCCAGGGGAGTAAACTCAGTGATCCCAAATCTGCTTTAAACTTGCAGTATGACACAAGGTCAAGCAAGCAAGCAACTTGTCCTACAACTTTTTCATTAGGAACTTCATCCGGGAAGACATGGTCCTGTTTCCATTTGTGATTGATTGGTGCTTAAATCATTAGTAAGTCACACTGGGAGAAGCAAGTTTTGATTTAAGCCATCATTTTCCCAAACCACAGATAAATGCCAGGTTCCATGTTCTCTTACGAGGTAACATGGGCACTATTATAGTGCTCAAAGAGATGCCAGGAGGTCTGTGTGGATGAACGAGGAACAGCTGGGTTATTTCAAACACATGAAGGAAGCATGCAGAGAGTGTAAGCAAGGATAGGTAAGTTGGGAGGAACGCAAAGATGTTGTCCAAGCATCCAGAGGTAAAGTTATAAAAGCTGAAGTTCAATTGGAGTTGTATCTGGCCAGGGATGTCAAAGACAACAAGTGCTTCTTCCATAAATACATAGGTGGTAAAGCTAGGGAAAATGTGGGCTCATTGCTTAATGAGATGGGGCACCTGATTACATAGAACACAGAAAAGGTTGAGGTACTGAATGTCTTCTTCGCCTCAGTCTCACTAGCAACACTGGCCTTCAGGCCCCTGAGACCAAGGGGAAAGTCTGAAGCAAGGAAAATATACCCTTGGTGGAAGAGGATCAGGTCAGGGAAGACTTAAGTCCTGTATATACCTAAGTTATACTTAAGTATATATATATATATGTTTAAATAATACCTAAGTCCATGGACCCTGATGTACCCTCAAGTGCTGTGGGAGCTGGCAGATGTCATTGCAAGGCCGCTCAGATAATCTTTGATTGATCATGGTAATGGGGGAAAGTGCCCAAAGACACGTGGAAATCAAATGTCACTCCTGTCTTCAAGAAAGGCAAGGAAGGTCCAGGGAACTAAAGGCCTGTCAGCCTGACCTCAATCCCTAGGAGGGTGATGGAACAACTAAACCTGGAAAACATTTCCAAACACATCAACAAGAACATCATCAACAGTAGTCAGCACAGTTTCACCAAGAGGAAGTCATTCTTGACCAACTTGATAAACTTCTATGATGGAATGACTGGCCTGGTAGCTGAGGTGAAAGCAGTGGCTATTGTCTACCTAGAGCTCAGTAGGGCCTTTGACATAGTCTCCCATAAGATACTCACAGAGAAGCGCTTGGTGTATGGGATGGTTGAGGTGGACTGAAAGCTGGCTGAATGGCCAGGCCCAGAGGGTGGTGATCAGTGGAACAAAGTCTAGTTGGAGGCCAGTGAATAGCAGTGTACCCCAGTGGTCAGTGCTGGCTGCAGTCCTGTTAAATATCTCAAGTAATGATCTGGGTGATAGGACAGCATATACCTTCCATGAGCCTGCAGACACCACAAAACTAGAAGTACCTCATACAAGAGAGAGTCATGCTACCACCCAGAGGGGCCTCAGCAAGCTGGAGGAATGGTCTGACAGGAACATTGTTGAAGCTTAGCAATGGGAAGTGCAAGGAATAATCCCAGGCACCAGTACATGCTGGGAGTTACTCAGCTGAAAAGCAGCTGGGCAGAGAAGGAACCTGGGGTGTCCTGGTGGACAGCACATTGGAACATGAGCCAGCAATGTACTGTTTTTGGAAAGAAGGCTCATGGTATCCTGGTTGCCAGCAGGCTGACAGAGGTAATCTTTCTCCTCTACTCAGCACTGGTGAGGCCACACCTGGAGTACTGGGTTTGGGATCCCCAGTACAAGAGGCATGCGCATACTGGAGAGAGTCCAGTGGCTGAAGGGACTGGAACATCTATTTTATGAGGAAAGGCTGAGAGCTGGGCCTGTTCAGCCTGGAGAACAGAAGGCTCAAGGGGTGCCCAAAGTGATGATGCAAAAAGATGGAGCCAGGCTTTTTCCAGTGGTGCCCAGTGACTGGACCAGAGGCAGTGGGCACACACTGAAACACAGGAGGTTCCCTCTGAATATCAGGAAACAGTTATTCACCGTGAGGGTGACTGAGCACTGGCACTGGTTGCCTAGAGGTGATGGAGCCTCCAACCCTTCCAACCTCAGACATCCTGTTGTTCTGTGAAAAAAACTTGGAAGAATGCTTCTTTGTTGATTTGGCTTACAAAGCTTCTAATTTGTGAAGACAGGAAAGGCTTAACTAGTTGGCAGCAGCACATGCCTGCTGGGAAGACAAGCAAATGCCATTCCCTTCCCAACAAAGCAGAGGCAGTGTCAGTTGTTTCTACACCGGGAGCAGTTTTATAGGCTAAGGGACACACAAAAACTGAAGAGTGCTTCATTACCCCATTTCATAATACAAGCAGCACCTGGTAAAATTGTTATGAAAAAAGTTCAGCAGCACCTATCTCCTTGTATCTTGCTCCATCAGGAGCCAAGGATTTCCCCCATCTGATTCCTCCTCTGCCCCTGAAGTAAAGCATTTAGCCACCTTTCTCCTCAGGATTCACCTAAAGCCTATGCTTTTCCCTCTGGTTTCAGATCCAAGTTTGCTCACCCTGTCTCTTACAAGTCACCATAATACAGAAGATTGTAGGATTTATTTATAGCTATCCAGTGAACACACTGGAGCCTGCATCATCAACAGGAACTGGAGATGGAGCAACCATGCTTAAGAAGGACCCCTCAAAACCCATGTAGACGCTACAGAAAGTGAAGAAAATCTGTACTTGAAGAGCATTTATAACGGACATTAGCATCACCTTTTCTAGAAATCTCTGTCCTGGTTTCAGCTGGATTTTAGAGGGATAGAGTTAATTTTCTTCCTAGTGGCTGGTGCAGTGCTGTGGTTTGGATTTGGTGTGAGAACAATGCTGACAGCACACTGATGGTTTGAGTTGTTGCTGGGTCGTGTTTATACTAAGTCAAGGACTTTTCAGTTCCTTGGGCCCTGCCAGCGAGAGGGCTGGAGGGGCACGGGAAACTGGGAGGGGACACGGCCAGGGCAGGTGACCCAAACTAGCCAAAGGGATATTCCATGCCATATGACGCCATGCTGAGTATATAAACTGGGGGAAGAAGAAGGAAGGGGGGGACATCCAGCATTGTGGCGTTTGTCTTCCCAAATAACTGTTACACATGACGGAGCCCGGCTTCCCTGGGGATGGCCGAACACCTGCCTGCCCGTGGGGAGTGGTGAATGGATTCCTTGCTCTGTTTTGCTTGGGTGTGCAGCTTTACCTATTAAATTGTTCTTATCTCAGCTCTTGAGTTTTACATTCCTTTCTGATTCTCCTCCTCATCCCTCTGCGTGAGGGGGAATGAGCAAGTGGCTGTCTGGTACTTGGTTGCTGGCTGGGGTTAAACCACGACAACGTATTTTCTTTCTCTTCTTATCACAGACTGAACACTGGTGTTACCAAGCTGCGATTAAATCAGAGGCAGGTCCCCTCACCCGAGGTCATGGCTCAAAATCCTCAGCAACATGCAGAATCACGGATTCATAGGGGCTGGCAGGCACCCATGGAGATGCCTAGCCTCCTCAGACCTCATGAGAATTTGGCTGCTTTACAAAGACATTCACAAAGGATCTTTTCGTTTTAAGATCAAGTCTTCAGTTTTCAGTTGGTCAGTCTATGTCTAGGACTCAAGGGAGGGTTTGATTTTCCCTTGCGGATGGCAAGCAGGTGGTGATATCAGAGCAAGACTATATCCCGCATCTACAGACGCACCTGTTCCAGTAACATTAAAAAAAGGACGTTACATCCACCACTTGCGTAACTGCAAAAACCTAAGGGCACTCATTCTATGCTGCAATAGCAGTAGCTCTTTTGCACACATTCTGCAAAATACACAGACAGGGAGCTGGATTCTGCCCAAGGAAGGCTGAAACTCATTGATCCTCAGTTCAGCAACAGGAGGATGAACTGACTGACCCATGAGACTTTCACTACATGGCGCTCCCCCCAGCAAAGCGTTCTGCACTCCTCCACGTATGACAGAACTCAACAGCTTCAAGCTAAATAATTCAAGAATAAAGCAAGGCCCACAGGTGAATAACGTTTTCTTTAATATGATTAGTTACAGCACTAGATGTTGCCTTGTTCAAGTCCTACATACAGGTCAGTGGTGTAATACCTGGCCGATTCTCCAGAGATAACATGTCTTCCTAGATTACATTACAAAAGATCAACACATTTAAAAAAAAATAACATTTTTATGATTACCATTGTACTTTTATGGCACCTGCTAACTATTTTACAAATCACAGCTGCAGCCCAAGAGTTAAGTTTTACCATTGCCTGTTTGTAAGTAATAGCACATTTTGCGTTTTTGTTTTGAGTACTTGATGCAAGGAACTCAAACTCTTGAATAAAAAGCATAAGAAATGACAGATTTTCTCAGTTTTAAGCTGCAGAATTTATTTCAATCTTTAAACATTCAGGATTCTGACAGTTCTATTTGCTACAACTACTCTTCTTCTAAAGAACAACGTAAAATACAGTTTACATTGAGGATTAGCAGTTCTGTGTAATCCGAAAGCAATGTGAACCACAAGTTAAATAATATTAAAAAAAAATTGTCAAGATCTTCTCCTGTATCAAAAGTACTAACTACCTGCCAGTGGAGCTTGTCAGATGTATTACTGTCAGATGTTTCTGAAACACCTGTGTCTTTTCAGGCAGGAAAAATAATCCCTCTTTGCTACCTAAAAAATAATCCCTCTTTGCTACCTAAAAAATAATCCCTCTTTGCTACCTAAAAAATAACTTTATTGCCATATCTAAGGAAGTAAAAAAACTAGGAATTAAACAAACAACCCGCCCCCCAAAAAACCACCCTACATCTCACTGCCTTGTTAGGCAGGTTTACAGCAGGAAGTACTAGGAGATGGGGAAGAATAGTTTCATTCTGAGGAAGCTATGTGACATGTATTATGTATGTATATTAATACATACATAAAAAACCGGAATAATTACAGTGAAATCTGAACACAGCAAAACCAACAGGACTAGAAAACACTCTACCTTCAAGCTGAGGACAGAAAAGCCTCATCTGCATTCCAGGAAAACTCTGATTTTGTTTCAGCAATGGAAAAGAGAAAGCTTTCCCATTTCAGCTAATTCACTCAAAAAAAGCATTTTACTGTATTCTAGGAAGCCAGCAACCACTTGTAAGTGTGTATAGTTCCCAGCTTGTTCAACTTTTATAAACACTACTGTTGGAAGAGAACAGATTTCAGGAGACAGTTAAAAAACTGTCACTGAAGTTGCTTCAGCAACTCTGGAAAAAATACAACTATTTAACTGATGCTATATTTAAGCATAAATCTACCTAACCTTAGATCAAGTAGTAAAAATTTCATTCTCTGGAAACCTGAACAGAAAATGGAGCAAATATCACACTCTGTGCATTCAGACCTTGTTAAAGCACAAACACCAATAACCTGCAACTAACAGGCACATTTCTTAGGTCCTTGTAAAATCAAGCTATGGCTTCCAGAGCTTGAGGAGGCCATCTTCACTGTAAGTGGCAATCAGGTTCTGGTGGGGGTGATGAGCAATGCCAATGACATCTTTTTCATGAACCTAGTGAATAAGCAGAAAGATGTATCAGGAGATTCTTCTTTTAGCAGATTCAAGCCAAATATCCTCTTCAAACAAGAACCCAAGGAAAGGTGGACTGAGGTTCAGCATGCTTTGTGTATACAGCAAAAGCAGAGGAAGGTACCCACACACACAATGTTAAGTTCCAGTTGCAAACAATTTTTGTGATGTAGCAGTTGCTTTTTGCTAGGCAAGGGAAGGTTCAGTGAAGGTTGACATCCACTGAAATCCATGAGATCTAAGTATTCCCCATTAAATGTGGACATTCAAGCTGCTATTCCTCCTTAGTTTAATCCAAGGCAAATTTAAGCTTGACAGCTTTAAATCTGATTTAAATTGGGCTCCACCTGATGTAGAATCTGACCAGGTCAAGACATGCTCTATTTCAAGTAAGTTTGAACCAATTCACTCTTGGCATGGCAGGTTAACATCTTCATAACTTTTAAAATTTAAATGGTTCTAAAAAAAACTAGAGACATGCTACAGCCAAGTGTTCTGGAATGCATTCATTACCAATCATGGCTGCTAGAGGTGAAAATCCTTGGTACGAGACTTATCCTTATGGACTCTGTAAATAAGAATTAGACCATCCTTGTGTTTAGCTTTTGCAGAGTTTTAAAGCCAAGAACTTACAGTCAGAGTTCTCTCCAGCTTGCCAGTCACTGTGCTAAAGCAATACAGCACAAAGTCTTCACCAACACAGTAGATCCATTCACCACGAGGTGAAAGTGCACAGCAGACGAAGTCACCACCTTCTCTCTTACCAGAGCTAAAACTTCTTACAATCTGTAAAGATACCCCCCAAAATATTTGGCATGATTAAACTGCAGTACATCATTACTATGATCAGGGCAAATATTTAGGCAGTACTAACTATGTTTAGAACACAGCATCTCTCCATAGCTGCAATTGCTTTCTGCAATCAAGCTGTTCTATAAACCTGGGTTTATGATAGTTTGTCATGCAAGTAAATTGGAAAAATTAGGTTTAACCCAATGGTATGTTATTAACTACATTTTTGGAACTCTTAAAATGACAGAGAGAAAGAGACTTGAAAGGACACCAGTAAGATCACATACTTGTCCTTGCATATTCATAATGACAACTGTATTCGATCTGTTGCACACAACGAAGTGTTCTGGGTTTTTAGGCAGCAGAATGACACTGTTCACTGTAATGTCTGTCCCAGCAGTACTGCCAAGAGATTTGAAGGTGTTTGAGCACTCTGTTGTCTTCACATTCCAAACCTAGTATGAAAAATAAAACCAATTAGCTTTAAAAAAATCAAACAAAAATTAGCTGATTCAGAGTACAGGATTCAGATTTTTTAAGGCTCCTGAAGGGAAAAATTACTTATCACATCTGTTTTCACATGTGGACACCACGAACAATTTCACTATAACTGAACTGAAAGTGAATTTCCATTACCCAAATTCAGCCTGGCTCCCTTTCATTAAGCATATTCCCTGAGGGGTGAGTCCAGACTGGCTTTCTGGTTTTAGCTGGCATCTATGAATATATGTGCAGCCTCTGCAACATGCTATTTGCCTTACACAAGACAGACACCAAAAAAGAAAAATTGCTGAAAAAGCAAGCCTCACTGGTATTAGTGGGAGAGACATTCTAGCTCACAGCTGCTTCAGGCTTAACACTAGGCTGTTCTAGCTGTTAGAAACAGCAAATGGAACTGCCTGATTAATATTTAAAATGAAATTTAACTCACCTTCTGTGGAATACTTTTGCTGTTTATGTACTAGTACAATAGAAATACACCACATTCTTATGCTATGCCTATGACTGGGGCAGTCTAGCAAAGAGTGCAAGTTTGAAGTAACGCCCCATTTAATATGAGCAAAATCTATCACTCTCTCCTAGGCCACATATATAAACCAGATCTGTTTACCCACTCCCCATGCACTGCATCAATGCCCTGTATCGATCCCCTGCTTCATGTAGCTGTCTCTATATTAATTTATTTATTAGTACTCAGAAATGCCCTGTATACAACAATGATTTATTCCTCTTAACTACTATACATGGAGTAATTCCACTCTTTGCCAAGACTAGAAGCCAAACCTATCACTTCTACAACCAGTATCATTAATGCTATATTACCCAATTTACATGGTGAGGCACTCCTATGCACCAGTAAACAGACAGGTGCCATACACCATAAGCAAGAAAAGCCATTACTTCAGACAAGGGGATTCCCACACTCTAGAACAAGAGGTGTCACAGTCAATTCTGTTTCTAGAATAAAGCAGGAGCAGGCAGGTAAGTACTGCACTGATGCTCTCCTTTCAACAATACAGCAGAAACAGGCTCTGCAGCAGTCTGTAAGCAAAATATGAAACTTAATCAGTTCTCCTTTACACCAATCTACAGCAAAGTTCACAAGCAGAAAGACATTGAATGAGTCTGAATGTGTTATTTACAAAGGGTAAATGCTATCTCACCTTCACTGTGCCATCAGAGGATGCACTGATAATGTAGTGGCCATCCTGAGTAAAAGTAGCTTCATTAACAAATGAAGAATGTCCACGGAATTCCTTTAAAGTCTTCCCAGATTTTAGACCATGAATCCTGTCACACAACAGAGGTCACAAACGAGTAAGCAACTGAGGTAGTCTGAAACACCCCCTGGCTTCACCGTATTTTAAATCTGTGATACTCTTTGACAGGCAACAAAATAAAATGCTAAAAAAACCACAAGCTGTAAGTCTTTATCACAAGCCCCTTCCATCAAAGGCATTATGTGTTACTCTGAAAAGCTTAAGGAAATACCATTAATCCTCAGCCTCAAGTACCTGTATGTAGTACACACTGTATATATTAAAAGATAGGACTACAAAAGGGGAAACTATGAAGCTGAAAAAAAAACAAAAATTACAGATTTAAGTTTGAAAGTCTCTGGTCCAACAGACTCTTAAACTTTGAGGTCAGCTGGCTCAGGGCCTTAACTAAGGCCTTGTCCAGATGACTTAAGAAAAATTCTCTTCTTACACTCAGCCAGATTTTTTTCTCTTTTACAAGCTGCTGCCATTGCCTCTTACTGTGCAATTCTGCAAAGAGTTTGCTCAGTCATCTAAAAGGAAATTATACTGCTAATCTGTATCAGCCTTAAACTGTAGTATCTACTGGCTACCGAAATAGGGTTTTCAAGCATGTCTGCAGCCTTGAGAATGAAATTCCTTATTCCATTTGAAGCTTGCTGTCCTTGATTCAACATCCAACCTTACATAATTTCAATTAAAATGCTTATGCTATAGTTCATATATATCATAATTTAAACAGATTAACATTTCTCATTAAGATGTTTTGTAATGCCTATTCAACTGTGCAGCTGCCTACAGATCCACACATTTCTTCTTTATCATCTAAAGCAGCACCATTGATACCATTGCGGTCTACAGTACAGGCAAGAGCCTAGAGCTATTAAACATATTACATTCAATTAAACATAAAGCATACAGTTATCAAGCAGTGGATCAAACTGATTCCCAATATAAGTCCCATATACTGCAACTCAAGTTTTGAAAAGACGGATTAGAAAGCTGGAAACCTTGACGAACTGGACTGATGGACTGAGAGAAACCTCATGATATTGAGAACAGATTGCAGAACCATCTCAGGCATCAGAATCATCTGGGGGCTGACCAGCTGCAGAGATCTGCAGTAAAGAACATGGCAGGCCCTGGGGAGAATGAAGTGAAAGCCAGCAGTGTGCTGTGGCATTGCAGAAACCCAGCCACACACCAGATGCATTAGTAGAGGCACAGTCTGCAGATCAAGGTTCTTCCCTACTTGGCAGAGGTGTAGCCCCTTCTAGAGGGCTGTGTCTATAGTTTTGGACACAGATGGCCAGAGGGCTGGACCACATATGCAGAAGGAGAGGCTGAAAGGACCAGGTGTGCTCACCCCAGAAAAGTGAAAGTTCAGGAGCATTTAACTGCTGTCTTCCTTGTAGACAAAAAAGTTAAACAAAACCAATTATTATTTAGAGTAACGCCAAAGAAGAAAACCAACTAAACTAGTCAGAACTGATCTAAGCTGCTTTCAACTGCACCAATGTGTCTGCATAGCAACAGAAGAGCTTTGTCTGAAACCAAACCTGCCCAGCAGTAAGCAAATTCCACTCAGTTAACAAGACACCAAATAGGTGCAGCATCATTACTGCACTATACAAATGTTAAGCAATGCTTTCCAGATGCTAAGAACTGCAGGAACAAGGGTTTGACAAGGTTGCCACTCATCTGGTAGCTTAGATTAGAACCAAATTTGAGTATTTTTGTCACTATTAACCAGTATTGAAAGTTACAATGAACTTTCATTCTTGCTTTTATTCACCCTGCAATGATCCTTAATTAAAAAAAAATAAAATAATAAAAAAGAGGCAATCTTTACTAAATACCTGAAAAACTTCTAACTCTTTGGTTAACATCATCACCTAGCTAGCTTTTACAGAGTAAGTGGAATCAGATTCTTCTCAGAGGTACACAGCTAAAGGACTTGAGGCAAAGGGCACAAGTTGTAAAGTAAAAAAAAAAAACAAAACCAAAATGTCTTTCCAAATCCAAACAGGATTTTCTCCAAGAGGCTTGCACAGCCTTAGGACAGGTGCCAAGAGCAGCAGTGCAGTCTTCACCCAGAGAAGTTGAGAGCTCATCTGGACAAGGCTGTGAGCAAGCTGCCCTAGCCAAAAGGTTGGTTGTGCTTTGTAAAGATTACTAGACTAAAGACCCCTAGTGTGGATAACTGGCTAGCTGAAAAGGGTCACATAGACATAGTCCAGCTGGCTGGACAAAAATGCACATCGCTCTCAGCTTATCTGAAGTAAAGCAAAAATACACTGTCTTTGGCTGTTCTTGTTACACAGTAACAGGAAGATCGTGGTGGGAAAAGAATATTGCAGGTGGGAACAGATAACTACAGAAGAGAAACTAGGGGCGGGCTTGGTATTTAGGCAACTAA